>NC_064642.1:691915569-692221486 GCF_023864345.2 Schistocerca serialis cubense | reverse complement strand
ATGTAGTTTTAAATCACCTGTTAATTGTTTGCGATATCCAATCAGTAACTTGTATAGAATAATTTATATCTGTTTTAGCAAAATAAATGTTGTTAGTACACTAAGTTGCATACATTCTCAATCACTGAAACAGACCCACCAGGGTTGCCTTTCAACTAAGTATCTCGCAGAAAAAACGAGATGTTATAAAAAACTAGATGGCACAGTTTTTGTTTGATAAAATATTTCTTCTCTCTGGCTTTTACAGCTGAGCTGAATTGACGCACTTTGCTCGACGTATATCTTTCATGGTCTGTAACAATAAGTTCTTGATTGTTCGAAAATACATTTATTATTGTATAGCTTAAAATAATATTCTTCTACTTGTCGAAAAGTGGCGGCCTTTGCCGTGTAGTACGTAATACGATATTATGATTAATGGGCTATTGCCAATGCTGTCTGCCTTTACGGCGCATAAGACAAGTTTTGTTAAATACGGCCCAGAGAGCCAAGTTTTGCTAAAGATAGGTGATGATTTCTTAACATCTAATGAAATATTGATAACAGTAATTACAATTTTCAAATTTTACTTCGACTGTCACTCATATACCGATTATGTTACCTAATAGCAGCTAGAACTGGCAGATTGTATATTATCTTAACTAAATGTTATTCAGTGAGCTTAACAAAATGTAATGTGTATTGTCTACATATATATCGCATCAGGTACCTGAAGTAAATAATAGAGCTAATTTTTCAACAAACTGTAGTCACTAGTGTGAGAAAAACTGATTGTGTGTTATGTAATAATTCCACAGCTCTGACAGGACATGTAATAGCAATACTGGTTCAGATGGCTCTGAGCACTATGGGACTTAACTTCTTTGGTCATGAGTCCCCTAGAACTTAGAACTAATTAAACCTAACTAACCTAAGGACGTCACACACATCCATGCCCGAGGCAGGATTCGAACCTGCGACCGTAGCGGTCGCTCGGTTCCAGACTGTAGCGCCTATAACCGCTCGGCCACTCCGGCCGGCAGCAATACTGGAAGTAATTATGCTCAGAGCTTATATAAAAGTGAAGTCATTAAAGTTACCATTTGAATTTTTAACCAACATCATGTTTAAAGCAAAGACAATATTTACTAAGTATTTTCTATGCTATACTGGCATATTTACAAACCACACCAGAGTAAAGGGCATTTACTGTTTATTATTTCACGCTGCACATACAATGCTGCACCAAAAATATTAACTCTTACTCGGTGATATAAAAGGACTGACAGGCAGCAAAGTAAAAATCTGAAAAGAAACTGACAAAAATTTCTCTGTGGCAACACTTAATCCACAGGAAAATTTGAATTACGTTACCGTGAAAGGTTGGTGGATAGCAGCCAGCAACTCGCATCTGAAAGTCCATTTTATTAAAAATAGTTCGGATGTCATGTGAGCGATACGTACTGCAACACAAAAGTGAACTGACTGGATCCACATGACAGTGGAACACTAATCTATCGACAAGTGAAATATATTGTTCCCACATCACAAATGTGAACTGACTGGTTCCACATGACAGTTGAACACTAAGCTATCGACAAGTGAAATATATTGTTCCCACGTTATTCAACCGATGATCTACATGATTGAAAATAGTTACAGTCAGTTGTTATATCAGCTGGTTCTAATAATTCAACTGCGAAAAGCACCGTATGGCCGAGATGTAAAAGTCAACATACTTCTCACATTGAGCTTAACAAAAAGACGTCTTGGTCTGTGTTGGAATATAGGTAGTTACTTTGTCCATACATTTGAATGTGGCATCTACGACTGATGGTGCAGTTGTCTTTCAGGCATAGCTTCTCTCTATACGATGCTAAGAAGATAAGCTTGAAATAATAATATTCTGCAGTTGGTTACTCAAAAAATTGAGCTTTCTTCAGCGGTATGGAAAGTCCAAAATTGCGACTCGAGAAAATTGTTCCAATGGTGAGAGGATGTAAGGAAATGATAATTCAGAACTTTACATTCCAGAGGCACTTCACAGCCATTCTGCATATTGGCTCTGGGCTGCACGTTTTACACAGGTGAACCAAAACATCCACACTTGCACGAAATAGTGTTTGTCCACCTTTGGAATGCAATACAACAGCGATTATGCGAGACATGAAAGTTTTCCAGAGATATGTGGCACCATATGTGTACGCAAAGGTCCAGCAATTTCCGTAAATAATTTGGCACTGGTTTGTGGTCGCAGAGCTTGCGTCCGATAGCGTCGCAGATGTTCTGCATAGGATTCAGAACAGGTGAAATTGGTAGTCAAAACTCCCAAGTTTATTCACTGTCGTGCTCCTTATAAGACTTTAGCTTTGTCACCTTGTGGTCTTATTACATGTAGAGTTATCCTGCTGGAAAATGCCATCAACGTCGAGGAAGACATAAAGGTTGCAAATGGTCATCGTCATTACATCAAATGTTGTTTCAGGCATCCTTGCTTGCTCCAGTTTCAGGCAGAATGCAGCTGATCTTTGCATCTCTTCTACGGACGTCCAGCATTCCTTTTCCCTTGGAGTGTATATTAGCATATTAATTTAGGTAATCGTCGTGCTAACATCCTTTGAAGATATTCGTGCCATTTCTTTCTGTACTTCTCTGTTTTCTGTAGTATGCTTTCGACACTCAGCTCCTTCCTTACTTCAATATTTTTTATCCTATCTATGAGTTTGTAACCAGCTAGGGGTGTTAGTAATCTCATCTCTGCAGCCTTGATCGTCCTCCTTTGACTGGCGGTTATAGTCCCACATGCTGGAACTGGTACTGTCGTAAGATCATAAATTTTTAGTAGTGTCTCTTTTCTAATTGTTTTGAGGAGAGTGCAATTTATAATGCATACCAGCCAGTGGAATTTTTGCGGTTTGTATTCTTGATCATCGCGAGTGATATATGAGAACTCATATCCCAGTTATTTAAAGGCACTTATTTGTTCTACAGGTTTATCCTCAATTATTATTTTTGTTCTTAATGTTCATTATCATGGATTGCCATTACATTAGTATGATCTTTAATGTTGGTATATTACAATCATTTGCTACTTTATTCAAGGACCAAATTGCTCTCTGTGATTTATCTAATGAGTCCACCAAGATTATTTGATCATCTGCAGAAAAGTGTGTATTTGTAACTTTATTATTACGCTTATAATGGTAAACTACTTGACGTTATGACGTCGTCTATGTATGTATTACCTAATGTCGGTGATAAAGAAGAAACTTGTATCTATCCTTGACATTTGTTTCTCGCAAACAGACTTCCTTTTTGTATTTTCGTTTTATTGCATATACTGTGAATTAAAATTGTTACTTGCTGGGTTATACTATTCTTTTCTACACGTTCCCGTAATTGAACTCGTTTTAACTTTATCAGAACCTTTCTCATAATCAACAAAGACTATGTAGTGGGATAATTGTATCCTCTGTGTTTTTCAGTTATTTGGCAGATTAGAAAACACTGTCTAAGCAAGATCATCCCATCCGAAACCCTTTAATCTTCATTACGAAATGTTCCCAAAAGTGCCTTTCGTAAATTTGTTATTGTTGTTGTTGTTGTTGTTGCGGTCTTCAGTCCTGAGACTGGTTTGATGCAGCTCTCCATGTTACTCTATCCTGTGCAAGCTTCTTCATCTCTCAGTACGTACTGCAGCCTACATGCTTCTGAATCTGCTTAGTGTATTCATCTCTTGGTCTCCCTCTACGATTTTTACACTCCGCACAGCCCTCCAATGCTAAATTTGTGATCCCTTGATGCCTCAGAACATGTCCTTTCAACCGATCCCTTCTTCTAGTAAATTTGTGCCACAAACTCCTCTTCTCCCCAGTTCTAATCAGTACTCTTGATTAGTTACGTGATCTATCCATCTAATCTTCAGCATTCTTCTGTAGCACCACATTTCGAAAGCTTCTATTCTCTTCTTGTCCAAATTATTTATCGTCCATGTTTCACTTCCATATATGGCTACACTCCATACAAATACTATCAGAAACGACTTCCTGACACTTAAATCTATACTTGATGTTATCAAATTCCTCTTCTTCAGAAACAGTTTCCTTGCCATTGTCAGTCAACATTTTATATCCTCTCTACTTCGACCATCATCAGTTATTTTGAACCCCAAATAGAAAATCTCCTTTACTATTTTAAGTGTCTCATTTCCCAATCTAACTCCCTCAGCACCACCCGACTTAATTCGACTACATTCCATTATCCCCGTTTTGCTTTTGTTGATGTTCATCTTATATCCTCCTTTCAAGACACTGCCCATTTCGTTCAACTGCTATTCCAAGTCCATTGCTGTCTCTGACAGAATTACAGTGTCATCGGCGAAGTTTTTAATTCTTCTCCATGGATTTTAATACCAACTCCGATTTTTTCTTTTGTTTCTTTTACTGCATGCTGAACATACAGATTGAACAACATCGGGGAGAGGCTACAACCCTGTCTCACTCCCTTCCCAACCACTGCTTCCCTTTCGTGCCCCTCGACTCTTATTACTGCCATCTGGTTTCTGTACAAATTGTAAATGGCCTTTCGCTCCCTGTATTTTACACTTGCCACCTTCAGAATCTGAAAGAGAGTATTCCAGCCAACATTGTCAAAAGGTTTCTCTAAGTCTACAAATGGTAGAAACGTAGGTTTGACTTTCCTTAACCTTTCTTCTAAGATAAGCCGTAGGGTCAGTATTGCCTCACGTGTTCCAACATTTCTACGGAATCCAAACTGATCTTCGCCGAGGTCGCCTTCTACCAGTTTTTCCATTCATCTGTACAGAATTCGCGTCAGTATTTTGCAGCCGTGACTTATTAAACTGATAGTCCAGTAATTTTCACATCTGTCAACGCCTGCTTTCTTTGGGATTGGAATTATCATATTCTTCAAGTCTGAGGGTATTTCGCCTGTCTCATACAAATTGCTCACCAGATGGTAGAGTTTTGTCAGGACTGGTTCTCCTAAGGCTGTCAGTAGCTCTAATGGAATATTGTCTACTCCCGGGGCCTTGTTTTGACTTAGGTCTTTCAGTGCTCTATCAAACACTTTACGCAGTATGATATCTCCCATTTCATCTTCATCTACATCCTCTTCCGTTTCTATAACATTGCCCTCAAGTTCATCGCCCTTGTATAGACCCTCTATATACTCCTTCCAGCTTTCTCCTTTCCCTTCTTTGCTTAGAACTGGGTTTCCATCTGAGCTCTTGATATTCATACAAGTGGTTCTCATTTCTCCAAAGGTCTCTTTAATTTTCCTGTAGGCAGTGTCTATCTTACCCCTCGTGAGATAAGCCTTTACATTCTTACATTTGTCCTCTAGCCATGCCTGCTTAGCCATTTTGCACTTCCTATCGATCTCATTTTTGAGACGTTTGTATTACTTTTTGCCTGCTTCATTTACTGCATTTTTGTATTTTCTCCTTTCGTCAATTAAATTCTATATTTCTTCTGTCACCCAAGGATTTCTACTCCCCTCGTCTTTTTACCTACTTGATCCTCTGCTGCCTTCACTACTTCATCCCTCAAAGCTATCCATTCTTCTTCTACTGTATTTCTTTACCCCATTCTTGTTAATTGTTCCCTTATGCTCTCCCTGAAACTCTGTACTACCTCTGGTTTAGTCAGTTTATCCAGGTCCCATCTCCTTAGATTCCCACCTTTTTGCAGTTTCTTCAGTTTTAATCTGCAGTTCATAACCAATAGATTGTGGTCAGGGTCCACATCTGCCCCTGGAAATGTCTTACAATTTAAAACCTGGTTCCTAAATATCTGTGTTACCATTATATAATCTATCTGAAACCTGTCAGTATCTCCAGGCTTCTTCCATGTATACAACCTTCTTTTATGATTCGTGAACCAAGTGTTAGTTGTGCTCTGTGCAAGATTTCACCAGGCAGCTTCCTCTTTCATTACTTAACCCCAATCCACATTCACCTACTACGTTTCCTTCTCTTCCTTTTCCTAGTATCGAATTCCAGTCACCCATGACTATTAAATTTTCGTCTCCCTTCACTATATGTATAATTTCTTTTATCTCATCATACATTTCTTCAATTTCTTCATCATCTGCAGAGCTAGTAGACATACAGACTTGTACTACTGTCGTGGCCGTGGGCTTCGTGTCTATCTTGGCCACAACAATGCGGTCGCTGTGCTGTTTGTAGTAGCTTACCCGCATTCCTATTGGTTTACTCATTATTAAACCTACTTCTGCATTACCCCTATTTGATTTTGCATTTATAACCCTGTATTCACCTGACCAAAAGTCTTGTTCCTCCTGCCACCGAACTTCACTAATTCCCACTATATCCAACTTTAACCTATCCGTTTCCCTTTTAAAATTTTCTAACCAATTTGTTATTAGATTTGCATATATATATATATATATATATATATATATATATATATATATATATATATATATATATTTAGATTTTTCAACACAAACTTTAATCCTTCCATTGATATAAGATCAACAAGCTTGTCACTAACAGTAGTTTTCACATTTTCCTGGCCACCTGTCGATAGATTTTGGCAATAAGCTAATCAATCATTTTCTGAAATATGATTAGTTTGAACCATATCCCTTTGATCTTTATTAAAGTGTTTTAGCACCCTATAGGCTTTGATTTATTGCTCATGTACATGTGCTGCATTTCACTCAGAAAGTGTTCCCAGATTTGTCGTTTAATTTTTCTTGTCTGTGTTTTGACTACTGTGACTTTTTTGTGTCGCTTATGCTCCTTATAATCTTCTTGTTTCTTTGATTTTAAACATTTCAGCTAAGTCTGTTTCGTATAGTTTGTGATGTTTGCTAGTTCTTGGTTCCAGACTGGCAGTGTTCTTTTGTTTTCATATTTCATATTTTGCCTTAAGCTCCTGTACAAACATCTAATGCTTTGATCTTGTAGAAAATGTGTTCTATATTCTCCTAGTTTTATTGTTATACAGTGGGATTCTAAGTTTTGATATTACAAAAAAATGGTCAGTGCTAACATCATATCGTCTATACACTCTTCTGTTTCTATTAATGGGATGGCTTTCTCATTTGCACTAACATAGTCTACTATTGATCTAGTACCCCTAGATCTCTATGTAATTTGATGAATATCTTTGTAGCGGAAAAAGACTAGTTGTTATCCCTAAGTGGTTGAAGGCAGAAAAATATTTTAATTGTAAGTTTGTTCTCCATGTAGATTTGCCTAATCTCGCATTTAAACTTCCAGCAAGTATTAAATATTCTAATTTAGGTATTACAGTAAACGTCGTCTGCATATCATTCGTTGGTTGCATGCGTTTCTTCCTTCTTTCCCTCCTCTGGCGTGTATAAACCAATTATATTCACCAGCTTCCCCATTATCTTTAACTGTAAATGTATTAGTCCTTTATTTGCGAATCTATATGGCTGCAACCATGTTCTATGGGTACTTTCGATCATAGCTGCATCTCAAATTTTTGTTCATTCAGCTCTGATTACTTCACCATGTATCATCATATAACCATTAATTTCTTTAGAGCCTAGTAATTTCCTCTTTGTTTCTCATATTACACCTATATCAATTTCAGCTGTTTTTAATTCTCTTGTTAGTTGTTCTCCTGTACTGCTTATTCCTCTAACATTCCATGTGGCTATTTTCAACAATTTACGCTCTCTTTTTATTCATTACCTTTTTCCTTGCTTTGGTCATTATCAAAAGATCAATCTGTTTTTCTACTTGATTTTTGTGACTAATGTCATTCCTCTGTCACAAGATACCGACATGTAGCCAGGGCATCTAGCTTGTGGGACTGCCACCTTTATGTCTCCCAGCACACCTGTTTTCTTGTAGAACCTGTTTCTCTTCAATATGGTTGCCTTCACAACGGCTATGAATTCATCCCCCCAGGATTTCTAGGTTGTCCTTCCGTATTTTGAGTCAATGTCGTCTCCTCTAGTAGGATCGGCTTCCCTATGCCTAAGAGCCAATCCACTCTATGGTTCTGATGGCCCTGTCAGCAATTTGCGCTTCCTCCAGCACAGCCATGGCAAGGCTTCACTCTTCGAGGAGATGAATGCAATTGGTCAGCAATAATAATTACAGTCACCACAGCTACTACTGTACGTTCGACTACTACAATAGTTCCCATAAAGCACAGGTGAACGTTCCCATCAGCCAAATACTGTCTACAATAGATCACAGTGCGTGACACAGTGGATGTTTCGAGTAACCGTTCACTTGCAGTACGCATATCCGGACGCAACTGCCGACATGCTGTAACAAGGAACACGATTCATCTGATCAGGTGACACGTTTCCTTGGATCACAATTCCAATCTCGGTGATCACGTGCCCACGACGATAGTTATTCACAGTATCATTGGGACAACATGGAGACGTGTTAGGGTAATATGCTGATATGCTGTGGAACCCTATGTTCAGCAGAGTGCTCTGTTTGTGTGTTTCTAAACAGTTGAGTTCAGCACCAGCGTTGTACTCCATTGTAATATCTTGCCTCAGATCGCCGCCCATTATGCTTTACGGACCGGGAAAGCCTTTGACCTTCATGTTTCGTTGTACTTCAGTCGATTTCCCCATTTGTGGTTTGTATCATAGCTAGAATGGTTTCTCATTTGTCTCTGCTCCGCGTATATACTTTCCTTGCCATGTCACGAGCACGCAATGCCAGCAGATGGTATTTGACTTAGCGGTGGACAGTGGCCACATTATTGTGTTCCATCAAGACATAAATCAACGAAAAAATAATGTCTAATAAATATATTTCCTACCCATGTTAGAAGTTTTGTATGCACGGTGTAACGTGTATAAGCGCATATATTTCTGCCGGTGACTGAGGACGGCGTACTGAACAACATTACCTTAGTTTTTGCGTCATTTGCAGACTGCTAATTATAACTATTACAAGTCGTATTTTTTTAGGTTGGTTGGTACCTCCAAGTTTAGGTTGCGTAGGATACGGTGGTCGATGCTCAGTGAGCAGTTATCGTCCAACGGCCTGGGCAACTTCATTCGTTTGTTCAGAAGGGGAGGCTAACAACCGTTTGTCATTTTTCGGCCGGTCGGCGATGACAAAATCGAAGCGCACGGCCTGCACTCTGTCTTAAACGATTTTACAGAAGCTATTGTTAAAAAAAAATCATTTCTGCTTTACTTGAAGCGTTATACGTTAGGTTCATTATGATGTGCCCATCATTTCGTTAATGGTCGTAGGTATTGTCATATATATGTGGAAGTAAGACGTCCGAAAAATTTGCAATGAAAAATAAAGGTCAATATGATTTTGCGTGTGGTGTATATTATCTAATATATTGCTGCACATGCATTTTAGCTAACATACTGAATTATCGATTGCACCGCGCCTACGAAACATCCAGAGTGAAATATCCACAACATTCCTCATATTTCATATTTGAGATATCGAAACTAAATATTGGCAAAAAATGGCACTCAAAGAGGAGAGTATGGTAATTATGCAAAACTTTATTATCTACCAAGCTATTCCACTAACTACAGACTTTTCTGATGAAAAATATCATTTTTAAGGGCCATCTATAGCTGGAGAAACGAGAAGTGCTATCGGTTTTGTAAAAAAGTAAGTGAAGACATTACACATTTATTTTTCATCAAGGATGTGCTTTTTCATAAGAGGCTGACCTTACTTTTCCTCAGTTCGTCACTTAATAAGCTTAATAAACTATTGTTTTAGAATTACCTCGCAATTGCATCTTCACAACATGTTGGTGACGTGCGACTGTATAAACTTCACCGAGTTTTGGCAAAAGATGCAAATTTTAAGATGGCAGTGAGAGAAATGTGTAGGTTTTGCACAAAATTCCTGACTCGTGGTTCAACTCTGAAAGTTACAAATGGTTAAGAAACCAGCCAAAAATAAATCGCTTCATTTTCAGGGGAATTCTTTTACATACTTGCCAAAGAAAATATGACAGATCTTTTTGAATGGTGACCTTTCAGTCGTGGGCGTGGAGGCGCTCCACTTAATATTTCCCGAAAATGCACGTGTAGGCTTCAATACAGAACGACATTTCCCTCCAGTGCTCGGCATTTCCTCTACAGCGCTCTGAACCATCCCCCACCACTGCCACTCTCTCCCGGCTTCCCCAGATGACAGCACATCTAGCGGCCATGGCATTTTTCGTGCACTATACATGTGGAAAGAGGGAGCTATTAATGCTTAGTTTCCCTGCGTCAGCAGACCAGGTGAAGTGTGGACATCTGTATACAAAATGGTTAATCTAACTGACACACATAGTCCACTTTGTGGTGCAGCTAGAACCATGCATAAAACATCAGGCCATAAGGTTTGCGACGTGGTTGTAAGAAGACCATTTGACACAGAGAAAAAACCTACACACTGATGTGTACATATTAAGATACCCACTTACAAAAATACCAGTTCTCATACCCACCACACGTTCTGTTTTGTTATCCAATTTATAAATGGTAGCAGTCACTTTCTCTGAGCTGCAGTGTTGTTCTCTAACTAGATAAATTATTCATGGGAAGTAAGAGTTTGTAAATGTGCGAACTGTTCCAAGGTACAGCTTGGTCATGTACCAAGGAACAAATATCGACATTTAAATATGTTACGCTCGAGAAAACCTTGTTAATACTCTATTTGATTGCCTATATGTTACATTACCTATCTACAGCATACCAAAAATTAGCAACAGACGTCAAAGTATTATCAAAAATGGAAGTAATATCAGAAATAACTTCCAAGTTAAACACATTCTGAAGTAGAACCTGACACAAATTTTCATTTTCAAAACAGGTTAAGTTAAGAGATGAAAGAAACATTTCATTTGTAGATGATATCATGTATTCCATGGTAAAAGGCTATCTTCTGTTTCAAGACACAAGATGACACACAGTCGACGAAGAATGACTTATCCGCCCACACCTTATTAGTTCATTCATAAAAATGCACGCCACCAAGATGTCCCAAAAAGCCATGCAGGGAAACGCGACTCATCAAGGGATCATATCACTTATTTTCTTGATCACACAGATAAGAGGCCGAGTGTTTTGGATAGCCCTTGGCCTAGCGACTATTTATATTCCGATAGGAACAACGAGCATACTGAAGCGGTCCTATAGTACTCTGCTCTGTCCAAACAGGCCTCGGTAGGCACAACAGCACCGACCGAACACAGTGTCATCCTCAGTCGATGGGCGTCACTGGATGCAGATATGGCTCTCCTGGCCATTGTCAGTTTTTTGTGACTGGAGCTGGTACTTCTTGGTCAAGTACCTCTTCAACTAGCTTCATAAGGACTGACTGCACCTTACTTGCCTACTGAGCTCGGCAGACCTCAACGGTGAACCCACCGAAGTGCTAGTCAATCTTGATGGTACTTGACTTTGGTGAACTGATGGGAATCGGTGTTACCACTGTGGCAAGGCCGTTGGCATCCTGTAGTACTGGGTCAAAATTAAACATTACATGCCTCCTACAGCACAGGCAACTTGGGCAAATTGGTTGGCTCTTTTGCATTAGGTGTAGGTTAGCATGGACATTAGACGCATTTTAATGCTCTGTCAGGGGCTTAGGATTCATTTCCTGGGTACAGGCCTGGTGAACCCGGGGTTCTTGAGCTGGGAACTGGTAAGCGCACTATCACTGCAAGCTCTGGGCGAGCTTCAGCGACCACTGTGTGCCCAGCGCTTGAACATTGTGTGTCATAGGGAATGAGGAGCTTGGCTTAACTGCGTAGACCCTGGGCATGGTAAAAACCACTATAAAAACCCTCTATCTCAAGGTGTGCTGTGCACTGCTGAGATGCATGGTTGCTGAGGTTGAACAATCGTTGGCAGGCAACTTCTGGGAAACTTGCCGCACCCCAGTTAGTTGTGCAAGGCTTACCTAACTACTCGTGGGACCGAGATGGATCTTTCAAAGTTTTCTCTTCCATCTCCCAGCGGAATGGGTCGACCGCTGGTAGGTACCAACACCCAATCAATTAAAAGGGTTCGTGTAGACCGTCCTCAGGGATATTAAAGACATCTAGTCACTTTAGTAACGGAACGCATCCTGCTGGCCAGTGTTCTTATTGGTTGAAAGGAAACAGAAAAATTTTGAAAAAGTGTCACCTTTTTATATATGAAAGGGTTGAAAGAGGATTGCAAGTACTGTAAGATAAGTTAGGTTTTTTTCAAATGGGACACTATCGTTGGAAACATGAAGTACCCAGTAAGTTACCAGCCTGTGGAAGAACAGAACCCTTGGTAAATATGTCACTGAAGCTGAACTCCAAACCACATTAAACTACAGTAAATGTGTTGTGACCTATCTACAGCGAACCGGTGTATATCCCCAAAGAAGACCTGAAAGTTGAATGAGCTCCAGGAGGCATTGTAGATGTTCAGAATATTATAAAAAGTATGGAAGGCGATTGCATTGAACCCTAATCGTTCGTCTTCACTTTTAATAGTATAAATCTCCCAGAACGTATTAAGGCAGGTTTTCTTTGCTTAACTGCACGGTTCTATGTTCCCAGTCCCATGCGCTGTTTTAAGTGCCAGCGATTTTCACACGCCTCACTTAGATGTATGGGAGAAGCCAGTTGTGGTAAATGAGGTCAGGCTGCCACGAAGGAGTCTGATGTTCATCTCCTCCAAAGTGTGTGAATTGCTCTGTGGCTTACCCTGTCTGGAGTAGGAAGTGTTACGTCTTCCTTGAAGAATGGAAGATACAGGAAATTAAAACCGCATGAGGTATTCCCTATGGTGAGGCCAAGAAAATTTATAAAACTATTCACCCCCAACACTGGCTACTTCCTTTGCTTCAGTCGTTAAACACCCAGTACAGGGAAGCCATCTTGCTATACAAACGGTGGTAGCTAGTGTTTTGCGCTAGTACCTATGTCTGTCAGTCTACTTGCGCTGCTGCAGTTGCTTCACAGCCTGTAGTTCCTCCCAAAACATGGAATATTCTGTGGTCGATAACGTTGAGGAACTCCCTGCTCCCCCTAAGGTTCAGTCCGGTCCAACGTCCAGCACTGCTACTACCACTGCCATGTTTGTGGCTCCCAAGTGTACCCGGGGTAAAAAAAATCTAAGGCCATGCGTCCCCCATCGACAGAGCTGGGGCGTTAACAGTCTGACGACGTCGACGTCATACGATCTGACGACTCTCTTGAATTTTCGGTAGAGCTTATTGAGCTCGATGTGGCACTGAGGCAATCATCTCGCCCCAACACTGAGCCCCCTACCTATTACAGGCTTCCCTCCTCGGCGGAAGGACACGGTGAAAGTGCAACCCCCATGATAGATGGCTCCCATATTACAGTGGAACATTAATGGCTTCAGAACACATCTGGAAGAACTGAAACTGCTGGTGCAGGAACACAGCCTGTGCCTGTGTTTACAAGATACACATTTTAAAGCCACTGATGCCCATGTATCATAAGGCTGTACATATCTCCAAAAGGATGAGCTGACGGGCGACAGAGTGAAGGAAGGACTGCTGTGTTTGTCAATAACACGCATCACTCCTCTGCCCTCCCCCAGGCTAACTCCCTGCATGCAGTTGCTGTCGAAATTGCTGGGTGTCGGAGCATCACTGTTTGCTCAGTGTATCTACCTCAAAAAAATGGTTCAAATGGCTCTGAGCACTATGGGACTCAACTTCTGAGGTCATTAGTCCCCTAGAACTTAGAACTAGTTAAACCTAACTAACCTAAGGACATCACACATGCCCGAGGCAGGATTCGAACCTGTGACTGTAGCAGTATCCCGGTTCCAGACTGCAATGCCTAGAACCGCACGGTCACTTCGGCTGGCTGGATCTACCTCCACCAGATGCAGTAAGTAGTCTGAGGCCCTCATAGATCTTGTGGAACAACTCCCACAGCCATTACTCCTACAGGAAGTCTACAGTGCCCATCATGTTTCGTGAGGCTCGTCCTATACTTAACCTCAGAGATGAGTTTTGGAGAGCCTCGTCATGTCTCACAAGCTGTGCAGCCTCAACACTGGTACTCACATTCGTTTCTGCACTGCTACTGAGTCATTCTGTCATGGACGTCTCTTTCTGCTTACCAGCCCTCACAGACTGTATTCAATGGGAGGCCGTTGACGACCTTCGTTCCAGCAACCACTTCCCACTCTGCATTCACTACTGGATGGAGTACTACCTGAAGAGAAGCCACCAACATGGATGGTTAGCAGGGCTAACTGGACGCTGCTCAGCCAGCTGGCTGTGTTTGAACATCACAACAGCATCCAGAAATGGATGGACCACAAACACGAGTGATTATTCATGCCACTGACTTATCCATCCCTAAGTGCTCAGGTTGTCTTAAAAGACGGCCTGTACCTTCGTGAACCGACGTGCCGTTCAGCCTCTGCGACAGATGTGTGGTTCTTTGTCAATTTAAACGCTACCCTGTGGCAGACGACCTCATAGCGTTTTGACTCGCGAGACGCAAGGCTCGATACATATTCAAGGAGAGCAAGAAAAGGTAATAGCAAGTGTTCCTGCGCTCTTCAACCATTCCACTTCTTCTACAAAAGTATGGGGAGCCTTCAGAAGGATTTCGGGGAAACGAAGTCATTTGGCAACAGCAGCAGTGCTGAAACTGTAATGTCTCCAAACAGCACCTGGAGAAAATACTCAGACGCTAGCAGAGAAATTTTCTGAAGCTACTGCCAGTGCCAGCCAAGATATGGCTTGCGACTGCAGAGAGGGGAAAACTGCACTCCAGATCGAACTATTCTGAGACACACAACAACGCGTTCCCATTGTGGCAGCTGAAATCGGCTCTGTTCATACTGCACCTGATCACGCCCAAATATGGTACTGCATGCCTCGACATCTTGCGACAAAGGAAATCCTCCTCCAATGATTTAATCTGATGTGGCAGGCAGGTAACTTCCCCACCTAGAGGAAAGAGGCGCTTTCGACAACCTTCCTCAAACCAGGAAAGGCTGCACATGTCCCAGTAATCGGAGCGAATGTTTAACCGTCGTCTGATCTGGTTGTTAGAGACCAGGCAACTCCTTAGCCACACTCAGTGTGGATTCTGGAGATTGAGGTCCACTGTTGGCAACCTCACCCCGCTAGAGGCGGCTGTTCATAAGGCTTTCTCCATAAACGTCACTGTGTCAGCATAATCTTCGATATCAGTAAGGCATACTATACTACTCGGAGACACTGTATTCCTGCTCAACTGCATCAACGAGGCTTTCGTGGCCACCTTCCCATCTTATTTCCTATTTCAGCTGTTTTATAGGACCCGATTTGGTGACTCGCTGTCAGATCATTTTGAGCAGGAGAATGGCGTCCCTGAGGAAAGTGTTTTAATTGTTACCCTCTCTGCCGTCATGTCTACTTGTAACCTCCCCCTCACTTATCGACCTTAATGACAGTGAAAAATGAAACCGCGTGTACCTAATGGGAATTTTGGAAAAGCAATCGTCACCGAAGTTAACCTGTCGGTAAAGAGGAAGGAAAGGGTTACATCTAAATGAAAGGAAAAATGCAAGTGAAACTGGTGGAAATTAGTTTTGAAATAGGGATAAAGTTAATAAACAAAGTAAATGTGCGGCCGTTACGTTAACAATCAACTAGCGGTAATTAGATATTTGAGATTTGGGGGAAATTACGGTCGCCAGTCCTTTGGACAATTACTATAATAACTGAAAAAGAAAGGTTATTACACATATAATTAGCACTAGAAGCGTGGCAACTGAAGGTTGACACGTGTAGTGTGAAAACTTAAAGTTTGTCAGAAGTAATAAATTTCGCTACACTTAATTTAGCAAAAGAATTAATGAAACCGGAAAATCGAAAGTTAATTTAGTGACTGAAGTTAATAGTGAGCTTTCTTTCTGAAGCACATCGAAATACAGTTAGTCTTGGACTACCTCAACAATCATTTCTAAAGCTACTTGAATCTACGCAATTTTGAAAGAAGAGATTTAACTTTGAACTTAAATTAAACGATTCTGAACAATTAACAATAGTAAAATTTAGTACGTACCAAGCTGAGCTGCAGTCACAGGTAAGCTAAAATACGGTAACAAAACTCGCACTCTTAATTTGTGCTTGTGTAATCTAACTATTGTAGCCAGTTATGAATACTTAAATTGAACTTTGAAATTAAAGCAGTGAAATGGAATTATGCTGGCGTTTGAATTTCAACGACACTCGGGTTCATTTCGGAAAAGGAAGGGACCCTGCTTGGCAATGCAATTGGGACAATGAGCAACAAAGGTTCATGCTAAGTTGCTGTAATTTTGCGAGGCAAATGGAACAATTTGAAAAGCTGAGGTCTGCCATACAGTTCTGAAACTTTACGTGCTTTTAGTCTTCCTTGTTGGTTGATTGAAGGTTTGAAGCCGTCGATCGAGGAGGTGGCGACAGTCACTCACTGTCGCCCGTCGCTGTTGCAGAAGCTGGATGTTGGCGAGCCTTCTTCTCGACACGGTCACCAGGCGAAACGGGCTCTTGATGTGCGCCAGCTAATGCTTCCCGTCCGCGACACCATGTCAGAAACTATCATCGCGAGTCGAGCGCAATTACATGCTGCCAAACCCCGAAAGCGCGGCAACTTGCGGGAGCGTCACACAACACACCTGCTCCACTCGCTACTCCAGCCAGACTCCAACAGCTCTGCCCGCGCTCTACGCGGCAGAGTTAACACTACCAAAGATCCTACACACTTTGAGTCTTCACACGACCTATCGATGTAATCGTTCGATAGCAGTTTTCCCTAGGCAAGACCCAGCGTAAAAATACAAATAATATTTACGAAACAAACCAATTATACATCGACATAAATGCATAAATATATATATACAAATAGTAAAACAATTACAATATGTAAAGACACAGAAATGTCATATATTGAGGTAACAAAAATAAGGAAAACAAATTATAGTACAATAGATGGAAATAGGAGGATATGCATTTCCGGCGTTACACGTGTCCCACATTGTCTGAGGATGTTCGTGTAACGTAAACAGACTCAGAAAATGTCCAAAAAAAAAAAGAAACAGCGGAAATGCATATGCTCAAAACATCAACAAAATTTAGCATTCGCCTAATTAACCATAAACCAATTTTTAGACGATAATAATTGAGTGGAGACACTCCTAATCTTATTCCACTCTGTCATCTTGATCAAAATAAAACAGGTTGACAACATATTAAAATTCATAGAAAACATAGAAAATGGTTTAGCTATTCTAAAAATCTAAATTCCTAGCAGTATCAAGAAATGGAATACTATTTACAAAATTAATCAGATTACATGGTCATAGAAAACAGGTATATCAAAATACGCAAATTAATAATTAATTACATAGAATACGTATTTTATATAAACTTTTCATAATTAATATTCTCGTCATGAGTGTGCACTTAACGCTAAACAAGAAAATAATATACAGCAGATCAACAAAAACATAAATATTGACAACAGAATTCTTTCATATCAGCTGTCCGGGAAGAAAAACAACTCCGCCTTCCGTACTCGCAAGTACAAAGAATGCCGACAGCGGCACAAGAGCCAACAGCGGCACAAGAGCCCACAGCGGTTCCGCCCCGCCAGTATTGTTGCGCCCGCCTGTGCGGCACGCTTGATCTCTCTCGCCCTTGTAACGGCATTTCCAGAACGTCCGTTTCACTGAATTCTTTCGGTAAAACTCACTCCCGAGTAATCTCAAGGAGTCCATAAACACTATCACAGTGGATAACTCAACACTGTCCATCATCACACGCATGTACTAGCCTGAAACTTAAAACAGCGTCTAAGTACATCAGCAATGACTAGTAAATCACATATTTATGGAATCTTACAGCTATTTACAAAATCATATTTACATTCCTTAATCTACTGTGACTCAGCTGAAAACTTAAACTAGCAGCTTGGATTTTTCAGTTGATTAGATCATGATTAAATTGATTAAAATTAAATTGATTAATCAAAATTAATTACTTATTAATTACAACTTCTTTAATGACCTTGGTCAGTCAAAAGCATGGCAATCTAGCAAATCGTTAAATCTTACACTCTATTTTACATACTGTACAAATTATCCATTCTGTGGTATTAATCAATCCTAGGTTGGTACAATTTCGGGTCTACAATGTTCCGTATACCTAATAGTTTTCCAGAGCTTGGATACTCTAAGCAATAAGCATTTGTGTGAGGTATACCAATGACTTTATATGGTCCATTATAAACAAACTTAAATTTAGAGACTTCATTGTCTATCTCGCTCGATTTCTCATGAGCTTTTACAAGTACTAAGTCTCCGATTGCAAACTTAGCAAAACGCACTTTAGCGTCATGACGACGTATGCGAGCATCGGCTTTTAGCTTCATTACTTCTCGCAAACGATCTTTTTTCACACCAATACTAACGTTAATCCGTGGAGGGAATTTGAATATCTCTTCCAATTCACTTTCTACACTTTTGTCAATGCCGAAATTCCTGATGTTACGGCAGTTCAAACTCATTCCTACGTCAATGTCATCCGGCCAGTTAACAATGTGTATAGGCTGGTATTGCCTATGCACACCGTCTCCTGCCTCGTCAAAACCAACTACCATTGTTTTATCTAGTGACATACATGTCAAAGTTTTGCTTTCGCAGTTAATCACTGCATGGTACTTTAATAGCCAATCTAACCCGATAATTACTTCCGTAATTAAGTCTGGCACGACGACAAACTCTTGTTCAAATCGTGCCCCACATATCTCGAAGTTGACAAAAATCTGTTTTGTGACCGGTTTACTGGCCTTCCCAATAGCACCGATAATTTTCACTCCTGTTACTGGCATAACTACGATGCCAGGCCTGTCTTTCAGTAACTCAAATATTTTCCCAGATACAGCACTCAATCCTGCACCGGTGTCAATCAACACGTTTAGTTGTAGGTCGTGCATATTAACAGACACTACTATCTGTCTACACTTGTCCTCGACTGTTTCTTTATTTTCCCACAGTAAATCCTCGTCTATATCCAGGTCATTCCAGAAAAAACCATCCGGCTTTGATCCTAAATCCGGTTTATCTGGCGGCTTTTTCAGCCTCTGTTCACATACAGTTTTAATTTCAACACGTTTGTCCTGAGGCTTTGTCTGTAGCTTCGCCTCCAATACCGAAACCTTTTCCTGTAACTCGTCAACTAGTGAGTGTTGCTTTGCTATCAATTCACTAGTTGTCACCTTCGTTGATTCCTCTTTAGTCAGATTGATCTCATCTGCCAATCTACCTGGAAGAATGTGTCCAGTAGCATCTGAAATTACTTCCTCTGGATCTGCGCAACCCACACTGCTACCGTCTGACCGTATAACGTCAGCTCTAACCTCATACACGCTGTAATCTACGTGCTTTTCTACCAATCGTTTCCGGCTATCACTAAAATTTTCGCAATCTTTCTCCTTAATACTCTCGCAATGTTTAAACTGGATGTTCGCGTCGGATGGGTCGGCTACTTCTACCACTACAACTTTCGGTAAAGTCTGCCGGTTAAGGCCAGAACTTTCCGTTACTACTTCAACATCCAACTCTTGCGGGACGAAACACGACCAATCTTGCTCGTGCTCCCCATTAACATCAACTATTTCTAGTAAAGTCTGCCGGTTAGGGCCAGAACTTTCTATCATTTCACAAACACTATCTTCCTGCGGGACGAGACGCGGCAAATCCTGCCCGCGCTCCCCATAAACACTTCTCCCGTACAGGCTCCTGTAATCTCTTAGTTCGTCGTATAAGCGACCGAACTGCCTTAACCAGACCTCATCCCTCTCTGCATCCCCTCGCTCGATGACGGACGTTTTATCCGACATCTGATCTTCTTTCAACACTTGCGAATCATTCTTAAACTCAATCTCCAGTTCCGCTGTGGGTATTACAGCTGCCACTTTATAATCGATTTCCGGAACACTACTTATATTGTTCTCACTGACAGCGAATGTATATTCTACTGCCGTGTCTACAGCTGATCTACTACTTGTGGGCGCACTCCTTTCTCCTAATACTGGCACACTCTCCCGCCGTTGTTTATTCCATACGGAATTTTCATAACGACGACACCTCGGTTTTCTACTGTTATTGGGCCGCCAAAATTTCTCCACGCCCGGTCGGCCCCTCACCGGCGCGGCTAATGGTTTCCCTGTCTCGTCCCAGCAGATACGGTCCCCGGATGCTGCTGAGGCGGCTGATCACACCCTCTGGCGTTATTACTATTCTGTGAAGCCCGTATCACGTTAGTATGATACTGGTTTCCATCATTCCTGTTATTATTTGCATTGTACCGATTGTTATTACGATCCGAACCATTATTGTTATTGCTGCCATGGTTGCGGTATGCATTATTCCCATGGTTATCGTTGTTGTGGTTGCTGTGGTACCCGTTGTTGTTACCACGGCCTCTACCACTGTCGCGATTATTGCGCCAATTGTCCTCGTCCTCCACTCTTTCCAGGAAATCATTTATTGTTCTGTAATTGCTTCCTACGTAGCGTTTTGTATCATCTGGAAGCTTTTTGTAGAGTTCCCAGACTATTTCGGATTCCGTGCGGCGATCACGCAAGTATTCCAACTTGCGGATCCAGCCCTCACAAAACTCCTTCATCGAACCGCGCGAATTCGCATCGAAAGGCCTCGATACGACAAATTCGCGCCAGACACTTTGCTGTTTTTGCTCTGACCAGTATTCAGCCAGAAACAAATTTTTAAATTCGTCAAAAGTCAGGTCCGTAATGTTGAGGTTTAAGCCCCAACGCTTGACATCACCAGCCAACACATCAATAATCGCATTAATTTTTCTCTCATTAGTCCATGATCTGGGTAAAACTCTTTCACAATTCTTAATGAAATCCGTCGCGTGTATACCGCCTTTTTTCAAGGGGTCGAACCGCTCCTCTTTCGTCAACAATTCCGAACTATGTGCATAGATTGGCACATAGCTCTGTTTTTCGTCAAGTTTCTTTTCTAATTCCGACACTCTCGTAATTACTTGGCAAGTGGTTGTCGCAAGCGTTTCTACTTCCCTTTTTTTCTCTTCGCAGGTATTAGCCTGCTTCGTCACTTTGGTATCTACTTCGGATACTAAAGCCTTTAAAGTTTCCACCTTCTTTTGATCCTCTTTTTTCACTAATTGAATTTGTTCCGTCACCTTATTCTCGATGATCGGAGCAACTGATTCTCCTACACTTTTCTCGATTCTGCTAATTTCGGAATAAATACGAGTATTTATGCTCGCAATTTCCGCCTGAACGCCTATCATTTCCTGTTTAAGATTACCGATTTCGCTATTAATCACGACAATATCGTCTTTGATTTTATCAACTTTTGTGTTAACAACTTCAACATTGTTGTTAACAACATTGATAGCTTTGTTCTGATTGTCTAGCATTCGTTCAATTTTTTCAGACTGAGCTTCTTCGTGGCCGATTGACTCTTGATTTCAATAATCAAAACATTCAATAAATCAGTTAAATTCCCGGAAACTACCGGTGTTACTTCCTTAGCGGCTTCCTCTTTAGTTGTCCCCCCGTATTCGTCATCAAGGGATTCGCATTTGGTTTTCACTTCCGACTCCGAAACATTTTCTAAAGTGTGGAATTCCATTTCTGCTCTTTGTTGCGTTTCGGCGATCGCGTCTTTCATGCTAGCCGCCTGTCCCTGAACAATGGGTACCGCGGTGCGCGTTCCCCACTGTTCGACCGATTGTTCCTTATCCAAGCCTACCAAATTTTGGTAATTGTTGCCTTCATTCATTTTAATAATTTTCAATATAAATGCGAAATCTCAAATCTAATTAGGATTCCTCACACTAATATTCTCGCTGACGTATCGACCATTTCGTAACCAGTACTTTGTTACGAGATTTGTACAATACAAAATTCGTGTCCAGAACAACCTCAAATTTGAAGATTGTCCTGTCACCAGGTCGCCACGTGTAACCTCCCCCTCACTTATCGACCTTAATGACAGTGAAAAATGAAACCGCGTGTACCTAATGGGAATTTTGGAAAAGCAATCGTCACCGAAGTTAACCTGTCGGTAAAGAGGGAGGAAAGGGTTACATCTAAATGAAAGGAAAAATGCAAGTGAAACTGGTGGAAATTAATTTTGAAATAGGGATAAAGTTAATAAACAAAGTAAATGTGCGGCCGTTACGTTAACAATCAACTAGCGGTAATTAGATATTTGAGATTTGGGGGAAATTACGGTCGCCAGTCCTTTGGACAATTACTATAATAACTGAAAAAGAAAGGTTATTACACATATAATTAGCACTAGAAGCGTGGCAACTGAAGGTTGACACGTGTAGTGTGAAAACTTAAAGTTTGTCAGAAGTAATAAATTTCGCTACACTTAATTTAGCAAAAGAATTAATGAAACCGGAAAATCGAAAGTTAATTTAGTGACTGAAGTTAATAGTGAGCTTTCTTTCTGAAGCACATCGAAATACAGTTAGTCTTGGACTACCTCAACAATCATTTCTAAAGCTACTTGAATCTACGCAATTTTGAAAGAAGAGATTTAACTTTGAACTTGAATTAAACGATTCTGAACAATTAACAATAGTAAAATTTAGTACGTACCAAGCTGAGCTGCAGTCACAGGTAAGCTAAAATACGGTAACAAAACTCGCACTCTTAATTTGTGCTTGTGTAATCTAACTATTGTAGCCAGTTATGAATACTTAAATTGAACTTTGAAATTAAAGCAGTGAAATGGAATTATGCTGGCGTTTGAATTTCAACGACACTCGGGTTCATTTCGGAAAAGGAAGGGACCCTGCTTGGCAATGCAATTGGGACAATGAGCAACAAAGGTTCATGCTAAGTTGCTGTAATTTTGCGAGGCAAATGGAACAATTTGAAAAGCTGAGGTCTGCCATACAGTTCTGAAACTTTACGTGCTTTTAGTCTTCCTTGTTGGTTGATTGAAGGTTTGAAGCCGTCGATCGAGGAGGTGGCGACAGTCACTCACTGTCGCCCGTCGCTGTTGCAGAAGCTGGATGTTGGCGCGCCTTCTTCTCGACACGGTCACCAGGCGAAACGGGCTCTTGATGTGCGCCAGCTAATGCTTCCCGTCCGCGACACCATGTCAGAAACTATCATCGCGAGTCGAGCGCAATTACATGCTGCCAAACCCCGAAAGCGCGGCAACTTGCGGGAGCGTCACACAACACACCTGCTCCACTCGCTACTCCAGCCAGACTCCAACAGCTCTGCCCGCGCTCCACGCGGCAGAGTTAACACTACCAAAGATCCTACACGCTTTGAGTCTTCACACGACCTATCGATGTAATCGTTCGATAGCAGTTTTCCCTAGGCAAGACCCAGCGTAAAAATACAAATAATATTTACGAAACAAACCAATTATACATCGACATAAATGCATAAATATATATATACAAATAGTAAAACAATTACAATATGTAAAGACACAGAAATGTCATATATTGAGGTAACAAAAATAAGGAAAACAAATTATAGTACAATAGATGGAAATAGGAGGATATGCATTTCCGGCGTTACATACTGTAAGAGGTCCTCCACAGAGCTCATTATTTATGAACGATTTTGCTTTTCCTCCTCCTGTGTTGCAACAGCAAGCCATCAGTAGAAACTTACAGTGCGGAGGTTAGAGGAATGGGCTGCAGAGACCGGTTTTCATTTTTCTGCAATTAATTGTGCGAGTGAATTGATTTTAATCATTCTCGTCGTATTTTTGATTTTCATATGTGGGACACCATCCTACAGTGCCTCTCAAGACAATGGAGAGTCGTTGGGGTTTCTGGGCCTCTCTTTTGACTCCAAATTGTGGTGGTTTCCACACCTGAGAGCCCTGAAAGACAGAACCCTTATTGTGCCTTAGCTACAGGTCTTGCGGAGCGGACAGGGCGCATGTGCTCCGGGTTTATAAGGCTTTCCTGCGTTCGCGGCTAGACTGTGGGTGCAAGGTGTATGGATTGGCGAAGCCTTCTTATTTGAAGGTCATTGACACTGTTAACCATGGGCTTCAATGGTCACAGTTGCTTATAAGACCAGCCCCACACCCAGTCTCTGTGCTGAAGCCGGGAAACCACCACCCACCATCCGGCGGCAGCTTCTCATGTTGCTTCAGGCATGAAGTTCCTCGCAGCTTCGACTTCACCCACGTACCATACTGTCTGCCTCTGCAACGCCATACCTTCAACCGTCTACGAGCCACATATGGGATCCGCGTGCAGTGTGTGCTGAAATCACTCCGTGCGGAGCAGATAGAACCTCATATCCAGGGCTTAACAGTCTACTACCCGGGTTAATGGAGAGGCATAGCGTAGTTTTAGATTTAGTGCAACAGGAGAGACTGCAGTCCTGCTTCTGTCTTTAATGCGATGTGCGGTTTTTTCTAACGTTTTATGTTAGCACCAGAACCATGTTGCAGTCTTTACGGATATGTCTAACCAGTGGGACTCCATTCGTTGCTCTCTCTTTCCTCAGATCGTGTCCTCTAGGTCTGGCTGAAACAAGAATTTACTGTCTTCGAAGTGGTAGTGTATGCGATCTTGTTGGCACGGAGCAGATGAGACGCTCTTCCAGTGTTTAAATATCTTGTCTGTTCTAATTTTCTGAGCATCTTTCACGCTCTGGAGCTGTTTCTCTGCTGGGCACTAAGGACCTAGGTATTGCGGAAACTAAAGGGCGGATCTATCAGCCGAGAAGGGGTGTCGTGATCTTCAGTTATTTCAGTGTGTAATCTCCCTTCATGCTATCGCTTCACTGTTGAGGTACAAATAGGGAGGCGAGTGCCTGGAACTGACCGACAACAAACTCTGGTTAGTAAAGCCTTCAACTTGGCCATGGTGTACCTCTTTCCAGTCACGTCGACGGGATGACGTCTTTCTTATTGGCCTTCGCTTTGGCTTTTTACTCTGGCGTGGTACTTGTGGTGTACAAGTAACTGGGCGCCACATTTTATTGGATTGTGGTTTATTTTCCGACCAGCAGGCCGCGGCGGATTTGCCGACGGATCTGCCCTCTACTTTAGGTAACGTTCAGACGAATGTGGTTCGAATTTTAAATTTTTGTGAACTGTTGAACATTTTCCCCAAGCTTTCAGGGAGATGGGTTTAATGTGTTAACAGGGTGACTGGCTCACCCATGCTTTTGTAAGCGGTCAACCAGTAACATTTGCCTGTGTCTTTTGAAACATGGGACTTAGGGAAGGTAGAATTTGGTGTGGACAGGACCTTACTCAGTTATCGTTGGTTGCTCAGTTTATTTTTTAAAAATCACATTCACTTTATTTGGAACCAATTGCAAATGAGGTTGACGATATGGAACAATTATCAAAATTGACTGTTAAGACACGATGTGTAATAAAAAATTCTTAAGCAAGTTCGACTCATGGCTGAAGCCTTATTGACTAGAAATTCAAATTATTAATCGGCTGAAGGCCCCAATAGTAATAACTCAAAAACAATTTGGCGAGTGAAGGCCTGGATAGAAAATTCTTAAAAACAGTTTAACTACTGAAAAAGATATTAAAATATTTTTTTCAAAAAAATAATCATCAAAATTCCACTATTAAGATACATAATCTAATAAAATTCTTAAAACAAATTTCATTCATGGCTGAAGGCATTATTGATCAGAAATTCAAATTATTTGTTGGCTGATGGCCCCAATAGAATAAATTCAAAAATTTCCAGAACAGGACAGCAGCCTTTTCAGTAGTTGCAGGGGCAACAGTCTGGATGATTGACTGATCTGGCCTTGTAACACTAACCAAAACGGCCTTGCCTTGCTGGTACTGCGAACAGTTGAAAGCAAAGGGAAACTAGAGCCGTAACTTTACCCGAGGGCATGAAGCTTTACTGTATGGTTAATGATGATGGCATCCTCTTGGGTAAAATATTCCGGAGGTAAAATAGTCCCCCATTCGGATCTCTGGGCGGGGACTACTCAAGAGGACGTCGTTATCAGGAGAAAGAAAACTGGCGTTTTACGTGATAGGTTAAAGTTAGATATAATGGGAAATAGCGAAGTTCGGTGGCAGGAGGAACAAGACTTTTGGTCAGGCAAATACAGGGTTAAAAAACGCAAAGTCAAATAGGGGAATGCAGGAGTAGGTTTAATAATGAATAGAAAAAGAGAAATATGGGTTAGCTACTACAAACAGCATAGTGAACGCATTATTGTGGCCAAGATAGACACGAAGCCCACGCCTACTACAGTAGTACAAGTTTATATGCCAACTAGCTCTGCAGATTACGAAGAAATTGAAGAAATGTGTGATCAAATAAAAGAAATTACTTAGATAGTGAAGGGAGACGAAAATTTAATAGTCATCGGTGATTGGAAATCGTCAGTAGGAAAAGGGAGAGAAGGAAACGTAGTAAGTGAATATGGATTGGGGGTAAGAAACGAAAGAGGAAGCCGCCTGGTAGAATTTTGCACAGAGCACAATTTAATCATAGCTAACACTTGGTTCAAGAAACATAAAAGAAGGTTGTATATATGGAAGAAGCCTGGAGATACTGACAGATTTCACATAGATTATATAATGGTAAGACAGAGATTTAGGAACCAGGTTTTAAATTGTAAGACATTTCCAGGGGCAGATGTGGACTCTGACCACAATCTATTGGTTATGAACTGTAGATTAAAACTGAAGAAACTGCAAAAAGGTGGGAATTTAAGGAGATGGGACCTGGATAAACTGACTAAACCAGAGTTTGTACAGAGTTTCAGGGAGAGCATAAGGGAACAATTGACAGGAATGGGGGAAAGAAATACAGTAGGAGAAGAAAGGGTAGCTTTGAGGGATGAAGTAGTGAAGGTAGCAGAGGATCAAGTAGGTAAAAAGACGAGGACTAGAAGAAATCCTTGGGTAACAGGAGAAATATTGAATGTAATTGATGAAAGGAGGAAATATAAAAATGCAATAAATTAAGCAGGCAAAAAGGAATACCACGTCTCAAGAATGAGATCGACAGGAAGTGCAGAATGGGTAAGCAGGGATGGCTAGAGGATAAATGTAAGGATGTAGAGGCTTATCTCACTAGGGGTAAGATAGATACTGCATACAGGAAAATTAAAGAGACCTTTGGAGAAAAGAGAACCACTTGCGTGAATATCAAAAGCTCAGATGTAAACCCAGTTCTAAGCAAAGAAGGGAAAGCAGAAAGGTGGAAGGAGCATATAGTGGGTCGATACAAGGGCGATGTACTTGAGGACAATATTATGGAAATGGAAGTGGATGTAGATGAAGATGAAATGGGAGATATGATACTGCGTGAAGAGTTTGACAGAGCACTGAAAGATCTGAGTCGAAACAAGGCCCCGAGAGTAGACAACATTCCATTAGAACTACTGACGGCCTTGGGAGAGCCAGCCCTGACAAAACTCTACCATCTGGTGAGCAACATGTATGAGACAGGCGAAATACCCTCAGACTTCAAGAGGAATGTAATAATTCCAATCCCAAAGAAATCAGGTGTTGACAGGTGTGAAAATTACCGAACTATCAGTTTAATAAGGCGCGGTTGCAAAATACTAACGCCAATTCTTTACAGACAAATGGAAAAACTAATAGAAGCCGACCTTGGGGAAGATAAGTTGGATTCCGTAGAAATATGGGAACACGTGAGGCAATACTGACCCTACGGCTTATCTTAGAAGCTAGATTAAGGAAAGGCCAACCTACGTTTCTAGCATTTGTAGACTTAGAGAAAGCTTTTGACAATGTTAACTGGAATACTCTCTTTCAAATTCTGAAGGTGGCAGGGGTAAAATACAGGGAGCGAAAGGCTATTTACTATTTGTATAGAAACCAAATGGCAGTTATAAGAGTTGAGGGGCATGAAAGGGAAGCAGCGGTTGGGAAGGGAGTGGGACAGGATTGTAGCCTCTCGCCGATGTTATTCAATCTGTATGTTGAGCAAGCAGTGAAGGAAACAAAAGAAAAATTCGGAGTAGGTATTAAAATTCATGGAAAGGAAATAAAAACTTTGAGGTTCGCCGATGACATTGTAATTCTGTCAGAGACAGCAAAGGACTTGGAAGAGCAGTTGAACGGAATGGATAGTGCCTTGAAGGCAGGATATAAGATGAACATCAACAAAAGCAAAACGAGGATAATTGAATGTAGTCGAATTAAGTCGGGTGATGTTGAGGGTATTAGATTAGGTAATGTGACACTTAAAGTAGTAAAGGAGTTTTGCTATTTGGGGAGCAAAATAACTGATGATGGTCGAAGTAGAGAGGATATAAAACGTAGTCTGGCAATGGCAATGAAAGCGTTTCTGAAGAAGAGAAATTTGTAACATCAAGTATAGATTTAAGTGTCAGGAAGTCGTTTCTGATAGTATTTGTATGGAGTAGAGCCATGAATGGAAGTGAAACATGGACGATAAATAGTTTAGACAAGAAGAGAATAGAAGCTTTCGAAATGTCGTGTTATAGAAGAATGCTGAAGATTAGATGGGTAGATCACATAAGTAATGAGGAGGTGTTGAATAGGATTGGGGAGAAGAGATGTTTGTGGTACAACTTGACTAGAAGAAGGTATCGGTTGGTAGCTCATGTTCTGAGGCATCAAGGGATCACCAATTTAGTATTGGAGGGCGGCGTGGAGGGTAAAAATCGTCGAGGGAGACCAAGAGATGAATAACCAAGCAGATTCAGAAGGATGTAGGTTGCAGTAGGTACTGGGAGATGAAGAAACTTGCGCAGGATAGAGTAGCATGGAGAGCTGCCTCAATCCAGTCTCAGGACTGAAGACCACAACAACAACAACAATTTAACGGCTGAAGGCCTGGATTACAAATTGTTAAGAACTGTTACAGTTCTCCAAGAGACACTAAAATATTTTTTTAAAAACTCAATCATCAAAATTTGACTATTAAGAGACATTATCTAATTAAAAATTCTTTAGACAAATTGCATTCATGGTTGAAGGCCTTATTGACAGGAAATTCAAATTACTTGTGGGCTAAAGGCCACAATAATAACTGAAAATTAAAACATTAAAAAAAAACAATCATTACAGTCTGACCAAACCAAGGAAGAAGTAGGCCTTAGACAGTGCTCCAAAGCCTGGAAAAGTCGCTCAACTTTCTAACCAAAAAAATGTTTCAAATGGCTCTGGGCACTATGGGACTTACCTTCTGAGGTCATCAGTCCCCTAGAACTTAGAACTACTCAAACCTACTTAACTCCATGCCGGAGGAAGGATTCGAGCCTGCGACCGGCCGGCAACTTCCTAACCGATGAGACAGGCAAGCAAGAGTTGTATTCACCTAACCAGACGGCAACTCAAACTAGTGACAGTTTAAATGCAGACCAGCACTCTTTTAAAATGTACCTAACGTCTGGTAACCAACATAACGATGTAATAACCCAGGCAAGGCGGAATTGGCGGAGAGCAGTGGGTCTTCATAATCCGGTGTTTAGAACATCCAGAAGCAGATGGAATCACTATGAGCAAGGTAGTCCAAAAGAACGAAATATCTGAACCACAATCAAGGAGGCCGTCGAACTACACACCTTAGCAGACAGCAGCAGCAAGGCGAGGAAAGGTACAAAGCTACGAAAATATGACAACCTCCAGGGCAGGTAACTGGTGTGTTAGCAGCCACAAGGCCGATAAATACTGATGGTTGAACTTCATCAATAAACACAAAGAATTCAATGATTAATAATAGGAAGTGGAGGATGGCTAATTAATTTCGCCAACTCCAAACACTCTGCTCGTTGTTCTTGGTCTCAGTGACCCTGCGAGCATCAACGCACGAACAAATAGCATGATCTCAGAATGGTGGAGGTTTCACTACTGGGTTAACCTTCACTCATCTCAAACGAGGTTGTGGCCCTCACAACTACAGACCCTCGATCCGGCATTGCCTGCATGCTGCCAGTGGTCCCGCCATGTTTCACGCTGCCGGACCTCACAGCTGCTCCGTCCCAACCAAAATGGCTGCACACTCCAATCTGGAAAACACTTGACGGCCCTCCGAAGATACTACCATCGTACTAGATACAGATAACTGCTGCTGCTGCCACTCACGGACAGACAACGTTAGCAAACGTAGTGGCGTCAGTAAACACAAGAAGAAAACAAGACGTCACTATCTCTATTACACAATGTGAACCTACCTACGGCACCAACGCGAGCCGCAGCACGGCTTACATTTCTTTTAGTGTGTTTATCATTTTACTTGTGTTTTAATCTCCTGTATTGCACATTTTAGTATTTCATCGTTGCTTCAGTGCGTATCTTAACTTTTTCTTATTTTATCCACGTACTTTTCTTTTAACGTTTGTAAGCACGCTGATAACCTTTCCGTTGGGCGTCCGTAAGCTGCCTTTGTTCATGGGCGGTTCCTAAGAAAACAGCGGAAAACCACTATATTTGGGTACGAAAAGTACGAAATATTGGTATGGCCCCTTCTATAATTTCTATTCTTGACAGATCGACGAAATTTTTGCGATATCTCCTTAAAATAATATCTTCAGGGAACTCCTAAACGTTTTTCGTTATCATTATCTGTTACCGAGATCGAGAGATTCAAACTGACAATACTTATGCAGAAAACTGCAAAAACTTGTTCTAGCCGTATTTGCACAGTGTGCCGCAATTATCTCAATATCTAGCCATAGGATATGACTCCAATTTTAACTCGAAATTTTTTGGCGCGTCCTCTGGAAACGCTATTTTTCCGTTATCAAGATACATCTGAAAAGCAATGATTTTTGAGTACCAAAATTGCCAGTTTTTGGGATGGTCACTTCTGTAATTTCTGTTCACGGCAAATCGTCCAAATTTTTATACTTATTCTTAAGATAAAGTTCTTGGGGAACCTTGAAACTTTCTTCGGTAGCGTTATCCACTATCAAGATCGAGGGGTTGAAATTTACCGTAGTTACCCTCACAAAACATAAACGTAATGTCTTGTCAGACGCGTAAAAGCGGTTTTAACTGACGTTCTGAACACATGTGATGGGTTATGAGGACCGCCAGCTATATTTTGAGTCAGATTTTTTTCACCAGTAAAACTTTATGAACGGCTGTCTCTGTAGAACTGACATTTAATGACTATAAAAAAAATTCCAGAGTGGTATGACAGCGACAAAATTGATCTGAAAAGGGTTTTAACATGTCTATAAGAAACTTAATATGCTGCCACAAATTATATAAAACTGGAATAAATGCAAATGAAGTGAAATATTTCTAATAACAGTTTTACTCTTCCAAGGTACAAGTACAAAAAAAGTTCGTTGTCGGTAAATTTCTATTGATGAACAAAGTATCCAGAAAAATGTAAAACAAACGATTTTGTGTTAATCGGTTTTGTGCATACTAATATGTTGTTTACATGCGCCAAAGTATAAATATAAATGACTATAAATAATCAGTAAAAACTCTACTGACAAATAGGATTGTTTTTATGCAAGCAGCACATTCTGCTGTGGGAGGGAAAAGAAAAGAAGTTGCGGAAAAATACTCCTGTTGGAGCACAAAACAGACGAATACACTAATAGACTCCTATTCAAATGGCTCTGTTAGAAAAGTAGGGAACCAGCTGTCTAAGTCCTCATTCTGCCTTCCTCCAGGAAAATTTTTGGCATGCGAAACTTTTACGCGCCTTTTTGTGCTGAAAGAGAGAAGCAGGAAGCCGATGATCGTGGAAAAGAGAGGAGACAGTGCCAGTGCTGCAGAAAAAAAGAGTGGTGACAGTGATGGTGGAAGAGAAAAAGTTGCAGAGAAAGAGATATGGATGAAGACAATAGCAGTGGGAGCTGAAAGAGGGGAAATATGGAAATAGAGAGAGAGAGAGAGAGAGAGAGAGAGAGAGAGAGAGAGAGAGGGAGAGAGAGATAGAAGCGTTGGGAGCAAAGGAGAGAATACACAATGAAAATGACAAATTCAGGTGAGTGGTGACCACACAAAGGCTCTGGAAGGGAGAGGCCAGCGAAACTTTAGGTGTAGGGTGGTGGCCATTTTGGACTGAAATTTTATGCATTTTTATGTAAGGGATAAATAAGTTGCACCACCCCCCTGCCCTCCCCCCCACCCTCCAATAAATTTTGGGCTGTTGAGGTATGATGGACGTAGAGGCTGTGTGAAAGAAAGAAAAAAAAGGATGCAGTGTGAGTGAGAGAGGAGGCAGTGGCAGAGGAATATACTGTAAATCAATGGAAGAAAAATGAGACAGTGAGTGAGAGGTATATAAATATGGCGGCTGTGAGAGGGAGATGCTGATTATGAAGAGACTGGGTAAAATGATATAGAACGTTCTGTGTAAAAGGAGAGCGGATATTCCCTTTGTGATGAAGATGGCAAGAGGATTGAGGCAACTGGTTCTCAACTTTCCTGTCAGTCTTTTGAAGAAGAACGTATTCTGTCAGGAGCATTTTTCCGCTGATATAACCAGTTTTAAAAACATCTAGAATTTTATTTACCTTGAAATTTTGTGACAGGAAAGTTAATCAAGCCCTCAAATTAACTTTACTATATTATACAGTTCTTAAATAACTATAATTTGTAGTACATACGAGAGTAAGTCAATTATTATCTGGTATTTAGTTATATTTTTGTTTATTTTGGTGGTACTGTCGTTTTACGTTGATTGAGCATGCTTTGTTTATTTGTTGTTATATCTTCGCAATATTCAAACTGCTAGGTTAATTTCGTTATCGCTATCGTGCTGTTAATGGCCGCTTCGCTGTCTATTTGCACCAAAGAGGAGCAACGTTCAGTGATCCGTTTTTTGTGGTCGGAAGGCGTATTAGGGGACGAAATTCATAGAAGACTTTGGGTACAGTAGGGGAACGGTGTTTTGCCGCAACGGAGTGTCTACAAATGGATTGAAAAATTCCGAAATTGTCGCACAAGTGTTACGCAAGATGAAGGCTTACCGCCACAAAGGAAGACACCATTGAGCGTTCACTTGAAATGATTCTCTTAGACAGACGATTTACTATTGACGAAGTGGTACATCGCCTGCAAATTAGTCACAGTTCTGCCTGCGAAATCATCCACAACAGACTTGGGTTTAATAAAATTTGTGCAAGATTGGTCCCAAAATAACTCACACAGTTGCATAAAAAAACGTGCTTGGACGTCTGCAAAGAAACATTTGGATCGCTATGGTAACGAAGGAGGCAACTTCGTAGTCAGGAACATTACTGGTGTCGAAACATGGATCTACCATTACGAGCCGGAGAGGAAATGCCAGAGCATGGAATGAAAACATTCAAATTCCCCGTGCAAGAAAAAGCTGAAGACCCAACCGTCCGTAGGAAAACTGGTGCTTACGGTTTTTTGGGACGCACAAGGTCCAGTACTGGAACATTATGGGGAAAGGGGCACAACAATAAACAGTGTACGCCACAGTCAGCTGCTCACTGCCAGGCTAAAGCCTGCAGTTCGAAGCAAACGCCGAGGATTGCTGTCAAAAGGTGTTGTTTTGTTTCACGACATTGCCCGTCCGCATACTGCTGCCCACACTGCTGAAACGCTCCAGAAACTCAAACTTGAAGTACTAGATCGTTCTCCATATAGTCTCTATCTTGCCTCTTCTGACTATCACTTGTTTGGTCCAGTCAAACAGGCATTAAGGGGCCGTCGATTTGCCTCGCACGAAACAGTGAAAGAAGCGGTGCACTCCCGGCTTGCAGCTCAACCGAGAACCTTCTCTTATGAGAGCATCGGGAAGCTTGCACAATGATGGATCAATTGCGTTGAAACGCAAGTAGGGTACGTCGAAAAATGATGTTGTTTTAAGTGTCCTATTTGATTACAATAAAATTTTGTAACTACTTTGCGGATAATAATTGACTTACCTTCATACATACGCTGCAGGAAACACAACCTCATGTCTCACAAGAACAAAAACAGTATAAAATCCCTGAAACTTTTTATAACGGTCTCCTGTACGCATTCCTTCATTCGATTCTAAAATAGAGGACTAGATTCAAACACCGACCAGGAGACATTATGCGCTCCTAGGTACGCTATCATCCAGGTACAACACTCACCCCCTCATTTCATTTGACTCGATACCAGCCATTAAACGCTCAATAGCGGAGTGCGATCTGTTTTCTATAGAAACAAAGTTGTGAGTGGAATGAGGTTTTATAAGTACCCAGGACGCAGCATTTATCTTGCGTACAAAGTCGTCGGCAACTAGAGTACTAAGTTCATCTGAACCAGAGAGGAGTGTGTTAGCACGTTTGCTCTTCATGTTAAATATTAATTGTCTGCCTACTTGTAAACTGAAACATTTTGTAGATTGTGCCTATCTGTAATTATTTATGATGCGAAAACACTGTCAAATATTCAGTCATATATGGTTAGGTGTCAAAGCGATGCCCAGATTGACAATTTGTTGTAAATATTCAGAATTCGCCAACAAATGGCAAAAGTATAGAATCCAGTAACTAAATATAAGTTATAGTCGGCGACGGCGGTGATGACCTCCGACCGCGCAGCTCGAAAGGTATGTTGCGGTGTCAACTCGGATTAAAGTGCAAAGCCAGGAACTACATTACGTTCCTGGACTTTGGCGACCAGCTCGACTCCGTCTGCCAAACGTTTAAAGAACGAGTAAGCTTAAAAAATAAGATGCCTTGCCTGTTTGTGGAACACTTGGCTTCTTAGAGCTGTTTCAACCATTACTAGAAAACTCACAGGACACATAAAATACCAAAGAAATCAGTCAAGCGTAGTTTCGCCCATGTAAGACACGATAGAACGCTGAAATATGACTTAAGTTTACACAGCACGGAACGCTGAAATACGAGTATACTGATCGCTGATTGGCTAGCTACAAAGCTGTGTACTGCGCATCGCCGGCTCAGAGGCCATACGTGCTGTTGCAGACTGTAGCCACAGCTGGAACAAGTGAAATCGTACAAATACCTGGGTGTAACAATTTGTAGAAATATGAAACGGAATGGTCATGTGGTCTCCATCGTAAGTGACGCAGATAACAGAACCTATTACAATTTGTAATGTAACTGCTTAAATTTGATCAAAATTTCGTAAAAAATTATCGAATAAACTCTGACCTTAAAATCGATTTTTGAGCTATAGATGTCATTGACGAACTGTTTAACAAATGAAGTAATAAGTATTTTTAAAGCAACTAACAATATAATATTGGTTGTTTGTTAAAGTTTCAATTATTATCCAGAAGTTGTTTGAAATGTATGATATTGTAATGGAGCCAGCACTATATCAATGAAAATGGCTACCACAGGCAACGAGGTAGTAATACATTAATTCCATATCAAAGGAGACGTGAAGAGCCTATCCATCTATCTTTCTGCAATCTTCAACTACAGCATCACGACAGCTGTGATAAACAACGCAAAAACTTTTATTAAATGTAATTGTGTAGAACTACAAGGGCTATTGGGAAAGTAAGGTCAGATCGGTCGCGAAATGGAAACCACAGTGAAAATCAAAAATATTTTCTCTCCAGCAGTCTGCCACTCCTTCCAGATACTTCTCCACATAGTTCCCGCCTCGACTTAAGCGTTTGTCGCGGAGTTGTACTGACTTTCCAATACCCTCTTTATAGAAGACAGCCGCCTGTGCTTTCCGCCAGTTCTCATCACTGGGTTGCAGTACGTTGTCTGTGCCAAAGTGTTGTCGTAACAGCTATTAAATGCCAATGGTCGACTGAGTGATAAAAAGGTTTAGTTCACTGTAGTACAATCAATATGTGCTCAAACCAAGGGTGCAGAGTGCATGAAGTATTAGAGAAATCTTGACTTCAGAATCTTGTTAGGAATAGTCAGGAGAATAACATACTAAAAGTCCCCTCCCCTGGGAGGTAAGTTAAAGGCAGTAGGGAGGTGGGAATGTAGCATTGCCCGCGAATGGCAAAAGTCCCGATTTAGTGTCTCAGGGACACACAGTTTTAATTTGCCTAAAAGTTTCATATCAGCCCACACTTAGTTGCAGAGCGAAAATTTCATTCTGGAGAAATGATAACTAATTAAATTTCCTGTAAAACTGCCTCGATACATATTTGTCAAGTTCCCAACGGTTTTTGAGACACACGTACTGAAATCCGATTACTTTGGAAAAAATCCCTTTCACCTTACTATTTTTGTCAAACATTTGTTTCTAGTGCCTCCCACGAACGTTTCTCAGAACAATTGTCGCACACCAAGTTGCAGCGTATTAAATTTCTTTCAATTTGTTGCACATCCCTGCCTCTTTATCTCAAACCAATCAAAAATTATTGCATTTGTAAGATGCACGCTCAGTTTCGATGGTGGTCTAGAAATGAGTATATTGAGAGCCTGATACGTTTTAACACCTATAACTTGCCATCAAGTTCAATAACAACACTTCTATAACAGAAACAAGGTAGCTCTAACTGAACCACAGTAACTGAACCAAGTACTTTTTTATAACTATAGCTTCAAGCTTTGGGTCTCGCTGACGCAGATATTGTGAAGGCAGCTTTCAACAAATCGCAAAATTGCTCGGTTGCTGGGGAGAGGATGTCGATTTCGCTGTTCTCTCGGTAGCCAAAACGCTAACTGATCGCCACATTCTACTGGCAAAACTTGGAAGAGGAAAGGTGAAGGGTATATTCCTCCCAACAGTTGCAGGAGTTGAATATGAATCACAATGTCAATTTTGTTATTCTTACTTGCTTTCAGAGGCCCTGGCCTTTGTAAAAATGTACCAGACGTCCAGCAGCAGAAGTATTTTTCAGAGGTTTTTCTTCCCCAGACTCCGCCGAGGCAATGGTATTGCGCTCCAGGCACAGGAAATTCTCTCACACAGTTCTGTTACAAATCATTTACCAAAGCAGCTGGAAACTCTCAACAAATCTCCCTTCAACTGAAGAAGCTGTTAGGCAGCATGCATTCTGGAGGTACCACCAAGTACATCTGTGATTAGGGTAGGAACGAGATGGTGGGGTGCTCAATTGGGATTTGAAAAGGAGGAATGACCAACTTGCTACGAAGCTCTCATGGTTGCATGCTTCCCCTGGCGAAATCTTGAAGAAGATTTTTTGCCGATGCATGAAAGGATGTGACACTGGCAGGAGTGGTTGCAGAAAAGCATCTTTAAGCTGCTCTGCCACATACCTGAATGGTGAGAGCAGTTGTAACAACGGTAACGCAATATTAATTCAGGAAGGAGGTCACGCCGACGACATCGATTTTCTATCAGTCTCGTTGGAAGATGTCTCCACTGCTGACGAAGATGAATGAGCCTCGACCATTCGATCTCAAAAAACGCTAATATTGCCCTGAATATACTTTGTTTCATTTTTGAAATTCTATCCTTTCTATACTTTCATTATGTGATTCGTAATAATATAATACAAGCTGGAATTATAAAAAAAAGAGCTTTGTTACAACTGCAGTTGCCTTATTTCCCTTGTTCAGGTGTTGTTACTCATCATGACAGCAAGTTACAGCAATTAATAAGCAACAGGCTGTCTATATACCCATTTATAGAGGAACATCGAAATTGAGGACACATCTCAGAAATCCTATAACGCTTTATTGGTTGAAGAAAAAATGGCCAAACTTCATATCAAACTGAAGGAAATTTAGTGCTGTACAACTTAGTGTGTGACAATTTTTCTGAGAGAAGATCGTAGGACCCACTAGAAGCAAATGTTTGAAAAAAAAATGGTGAGATAGAAAGGATGTTCTCGAAGTCACAGATTTTCGGTAACGTATATCTCGAAAACCGTTGGAATTCGACTAATATGTATCGAGGCAGTTTTATAGGAAATTGAATTAGCTTTCATTTCTAGTCAGAACATTTTTTCTACAGTACATCTTTTTGAAGATATAAATGAAAAATTAAAGTTTAACCTTTGCACCCGCCTCCCGCGTTTAACTCACCACCCAGGGGTTGGGGTTTTTAGGATGTTTACATTCTGACTAAAAAGATTTGCAGTAAGTTGCTCTGGGACCAAACTACTTAGTTCATCGGTCCCTAGGCTTACACGATACTTAAAGTAAGTTTCGCTAAGGACAACACATACACCCATGCCCCAGGGAGGACTCGAACCTTCGACGGAGGTAGCCGCGCGAACCGTTGCAAGGCGCTTCTGACCGCACCGCCCCCACCTCCCCCCCCCCTCCCACCGCGCGGGTAGACTATACCTAACAAAGTCCTGAAGTCAAACGTTCTCTTATTTCCATGCCCTCTGCAACGCATTCATTGACTAAGCTACTCGGAGGACAGCTGGCGTGATGTGAGACGATTTTTTGTGGGAGTCCGCGAGGCAGCGAGGCTGTGACGTAGACGCGCACGACGCTGCCGTCCAAAAGGACGAGACAGTTTTGCATAGCGCCGTAGCCGTCAAAACACTGGCTGTCCAGTAACTTAAAATAGTATTCTGTACCATATTAAATATCTCTGAAAGCAAACACAGGCATTATATTTGGCAACATTGTTATTTTCGTACTTAAAAAAGAAATAAATACTTTCCCTGCTACAAAAACATTATAAATTACGTTCGATTTGCTGCGATTTATGTACACTACTGGCCATTAAAATTGCTACACCACGAAGATGACATGCAACAGACGCGAAATTTAACCTAGAGGATGAAGATGGTGTGATATGCAAATGATTAGCTTTTCAGAGCATTCACACAACGTTGGCGCCGGTGGCGACACCTGCAATGTGCCGATATGAGGAAAGTTTCCAACCGAGTTCTCATACACAAACAGCAGTTGACCGGCGTTACCTGGTGAAACGTTGTTGTGATGCCTTGTGTAAGGAGGAGAAATGCGTACCATAACGTTTCCGACTTTGATAAAGGTCGGATTGTAGCCTATCGTGATTGTGGTTTATCGTATCGTGACATTGCTGCTTGCGTTGGTCGAGATCCAATGATTCTTACCAGAATATGGAATCGGTGGGTTCAGAAGGGTAATACGGAACGCCGTGCTCGATCCCAACGGCCTCGCATCACTAGCAGTCGGGATGACAAGCATCTTATGCGCATTGCTGTAACGGATCGTGCAGCCACGTCTCCATCCCTGAGTGAACAGATGGGGACGTTTGCAAGACAACAACCATCTGCACGAACAGTTCGACGACGTTTGCAGCAGCATGGACTATCAGCTCGGAGACCATGGCTGCGGTTACTCTTGACGATGCATCACAGTACTCAACGACAAACCTGGGTGCACGAATGGCAAAACGTCATTTTTTCGGATAAATCCAGATTCTATTTACAGCATCATGATGGTCGCATTCGTGTTTGGCGACAACACGGTGAACGCACATTGGAAACGTGTATTCGTCATCGCCATACTGGCGTATCACTCAGCGTGATGGTATGGGGTGCCACTGGTTACATGTCTCGGTCACCTCTTGTTCGCATTGACGGCACTTTGAACAGCCGACGTTAGATCTCAGATGTGTTACGACCCTGGCTCTACCATTCATTCGATCCCTGCGAATCCCTTCATTTCAACAGGATAATGGACGACCGCATGTTGCAGGTCCTGTACGAGCATTTCTGGATCCAGGAAATGTTCGACTGCTGCCCTGGCCAACACATTCTCCAGATCTCTTACCAATCGAAAACGTCTGGTCGATGGTGGCCGAGCAACTGGCTCGTCACAATACGCCAGTCACTAATCTTGATGATCTGTGGTATCGTGTTGCAGCTGCATGGGCAACTGTAGGTGTACACGCCATGCAAGCTCTGTTGGACTCAATGCCCAGGCGTATCAAGGCCGTTATTCCGGCCAGAGGTGGTTGTTCTGGGTACTGATTTCTCAGGATCTATGCACCCAAATCGCGTGAGAATGTACTCACATGTCAGTTCTAGTGTAATATATTTGTCCAATGAATACCCGTTTATCATGTGCATTTCTTCTTGGTGTAGCAATTTTAATGGCCAGTAGTGTATTTTAACGGCGTGGAATCTGCGGATCCGGTTACGAGCTGTCGTATGTTCAACAACTCACTAGTTATACTGGCGATGGTAGTAGATTTGTAAGCATCAGATTAGTTATATACGGTACCAGCACCGCCGGAAAAAAAAAAAAAAAAAAAAAAAAAAGAAGAGAGAAGCACCAAGAATGACAGAGGCAAAGAAATGTATTACTATGTAATGTTATTTTAGTGACTGCAATGCAGAGTCACATTTACAAAGAACATGGCAATATGAGCCTGCGTATCAGTATGACGGCACATCCCCTCTGCCTCGTTTCACGCACTGACTCGGTTGGGACAGGTGTCATAACAACGTGTTATGTTCTCTCTTGAAGCGCAAGCTAACTCGCAACTGTTATAACAGGTCATTGATATTCTGGATACTGGCAGTAATGAGATCTCTGAAGTGCTCTCACTTACGTTCTATCATGGACCTTGCTTGTCATAGGCAAACCTCACCATCACACAGACAGTTCATAGAGACTTGTGATACTTGTGGACGAGCATTAACGATACGAATAATGGCACCACGATATTGTCATATGAGAGGTATCAAATGAGGAAGCAAAATATCTGAGTCGTACCATTAGGCTGAAATGCATCCGTCAAGAACTACCTGGCATGACATGAAGTCACACTCGACAGCTTACCACATCATGAACCCAGGGGTAATACTTCTGATACTCTACAAAACAGTGGTAGGAAGAGATCTCTCCCAAGATCTTCATCATAGTCACCACCAATGGTCATCCGTGTTAGTGGTGCGCTGCAGTTCACGGCTGAAAATGATGCGATGTCGTTCATCGGAGCTCAATGCTTCCCGCTCACGGCATCATTCGAAATGCAGCCGTTCGTGTCGTGGCATTAAGGTAGCATGCGTACAGGACTGTAGTTCCACAGTATGACTGCTGCTACTCTCGTACCAGTGAAACCTTCCCGTATCTTCTATATCTCTTTTGTTACGCAACCTTCCCTTTTACAATAACCTATGAAACCTCCCCTTAGGATTTCTACCTCTTGCTTAGTAATAATAAATGAAATTTTCCCTTTGAAATTAATTCGCTTTCTCAATCTTCGCATACAAATTTAAATGCTGCTTATTAAAAGTTAATTTCTGATTATTTCGACGAAACATAGAATGTGTCGTCGTCGTGGCCCTCAGTCCTTACCTGCAATAACCCAAAACTGTTCAAAATGGTTCAAATGGCTCTGAGCACTATGGGACTTAACATCTGTGGTCATAAGTCCCCTAGAACTTAGAACTACCTAAACCTAACTAACCTAAGGACATCACACACATCCATGCCCGAGGCAGGATTCGAACATGCGACCGTAGCAGTCGCGCGGTTCCGGACTGAGCGCCTTAACCGCGAGACCACCGCGGCCGGCTCCAAAACTGTTCCTTACCTTTTTTACTATTACTGGATCGCCATCTGACTACTACATCGAACTGCGAAATGAATATATTTACTCTGTTTTACTATACTCTATTAGCTGCTGGTGGGCTGCTGTATTTATTACCAAAGCTGCCGTTATTCTTTAATAGCAAAGCTGACGTTAATCTTTAATAGCGAATCTGACGTTATTCTTTAATTAATTTGACTGAAGTTACGTAATTCACAGTTAAACTTTTCTTTTAGAACAAGAAATTTTGCGAAGTTTTACGTTGATGGCTTTTGAGATGGTTTATAATCAGTAATGCAATATTGCTGGCAAAAATTAATTACATTCTGAATGAAATGATTTTACAAATGTTCAAATGGGACTTACTTCTGACAATAATCTTACAACTAGCAATGCGCAAACATACCTTCAGTAGTCCTGAGTTTCTCAAAAAATTAATTCAATAATGTTAGTTCCTCTCAATAGTTAGCTGATGTCTCTGTACATCCGTTCATAATCTCTCGTAAATCATAGCTAGTGGCTCAGGCACACCGCTCCTCTCAACTTCTCGCTTCAGATCTGCTACCGACTCGCTTCACATCTCGCTTACTATTGACTTCCTACGAACGCTAATGTGCGGTATACCCTGCCAACAATGCTTTCTGGTGCAGACAATCCCTGCTACCATTACAAAATGTATCAACGCGCGGTCTTTCCCGCTCTTTTCATAAAATGTGCTGTCTCTCCCACCCTTTTTAAAATTATATCAATATGCAGTCTCTCTTGCCAACAATACTTTGGTGCACACATTCCCTGCTACTACAGTTATTTCCAACATTACAAATAGTAATTATTATAACTTAATCCTGTTAATAAAATATAAACATCTTTCATAAGTTGAGGTTTGACAATAGACAATAGATATATACACGTCTTACACCAGTTGTGCGGAATGACAAAACAAATAATTTCCTGGCAGGTTGAAACTGTGTGATGGACCAAGACTCAGATCCAGACTATGGCTAAGCCGTGTCTCCGGAACAGCCTTTCTTCCACGGTGTTTAGGCTCGCAAGCTATACAGGAGAACGTTTCTGATGTTTAGAAGAAATGAGATGCGGTACATGCGGAAGTAAAGCTGTGAGAATGGATCGTGAGTCGTGCACGGGTATTTCTGCTGGTAGAGCACATGCTCGCGGAAGGCAAAGCGCCCGGGTTCGAGTCCCAGTGCGGCAAAAAGGTTTAATCGGCCAGGAGGTTTCATATCAGTGCACACTCCGCTGCACAATGAAAATTAATTCTCAAGTTCATTACCTGATCTCGGATAGCAAGCGAACGTGTGATGGGGCAATATGAGCATGTTATAGTCTTAGACTGCCAGGCTCGCTAGCAGGATGAAAGCAGAGCTCACCATCTCCACTTCGTCGACAGGACTGACTGCGGACCATTGGTACAGAGCCGAGTGGAGGGTCTGAATCAGAGGCTGAGACGGTTCTGCGACCGTGTGGGCTTGGGCTGCAGATTCCTCGACTTGCGCCATAGGGTGGTGGGGTTTCGGGTTCCGCTGGATAGCTCAGGAGTCCACTACACGCAGCAAGCGGCTACACGGGTAGCAGAGGTTGTGTGGCGTGGACTGGGCGGTTTTTTAGGTTAGATGGCCTCGGGCAAGCACAGCAAGGGCAACAGCCTCAAAGGGTGCGGGGCAAAGTCAGGACATGCGGGGACCAGCAGCAATCGGTACTGTAATAGTAAACTGTCGAAGCTGCATTGGTAAAGTACCGGAACTTCAAACGCTGATAGAAAGCACCGAAGCTGAAATCGTTATAGGTACAGAAAGCTGGCTGAAGCCAGAGATAAATTCTGCCGCAATTTTTACAAAGGCACAGACGGTGTTTAGAAAGGATAGATTGCATGCAACCGGTGGTGGCGTGTTTGTCGCTGTTAGTAGTAGTTTATCCTGTAGTGAGGTAGAAGTGGACAGTTCCTGTGAATTATTATGGGTGCAGGTTACACTCAACAACCGAGCTAGGTTAATAATTTGCTCCTTTTACCGACCTCCCGACTCAGCAGCATTAGTGGGTGAACAACTGAGAGAAAATTTGGAAAACATTTCACATAAATTTTCTCAGCATGTTACAGTCTTAGGTGGAGATTTCAATTTACCAGATATGGACTGGAACACTTAGACGTTTAGGACGGGTGGTAGGGACAGTGCATCGAGTGACATTATACTGAGTGCACTATCCGAAAATTACCTCGAGCAATTAAACAGAGAGAGCTGGTGGATGTGGCCGAGCGGTTCTAGGCACTTCAGTCTGGAACCGAGCGACCGCTACGGTTGCAGGTTCGAATCCTGCCTCGGGCATGGATGTGTGTGATGTCCTTAGTTTAGTTAAGTTTAAGTAGTTCTAAGTTCTAGGGGACTTATGACCTGAGCAGTTAAGTCCCATAGTGCTCAGAGCCAATTAAACAGAGAACCGACTCGTGGTGATAACATCTTGGACCTACTGATAACAAACAGACCCGAACTTTTCGACTCTGTAAGTGCAGAACAGGGAATCAGTGATCATAAGGCCGTTGCAGCATCCCTGAATATGGAAGTTAATAGGAATATAAAGAAAGGGAGGAAGGTTTATCCGTTTAGCAAGAGTAACAGAAGGCAGATTTCAGACTACCTAACAGATCAAAACGAAAATTTCTGTTCCGACACTGACAATGTTGAGTGTTTATGGAAAAAGTTCAAGACAATCGTAAAATGCGTTTTAGACAGGTACGTGCCGAGTAAAACTGTGAGGGACGGGAAAAACCCACCGTGGTTCAACAACAAAGTTAGGAAACTACTGCGAAAGCAAAGAGAACTTCACTCCAAGTTTAAACGCAGCCAAAACCTCTCAGACAAACAGAAGCTAAACGATGTCAAAGTCAGCGTAAGGAGGGCTATGCGTGAAGCGTTCAAAAAATGGTTCAAATGGCACTGAGTACTATGGGACTCAACTTCTGACGTCATTAGTCCCCTAGAACTTAGAACTAGTTAAACCTAACTAAACTAAGGACATCACACACATCCATGCCCGAGGCAGGATTCGAACCTGCGACCGTAGCGGTCTCGCGGTTCCAGACTGCAGCTCCTAGAACCGCACGGCCACTTCGGCCGGCTGAAGCATTCAGTGAATTCGAAAGTAAAATTCTATGTACCGACATGACAGAAAATCCTAGGAAGTTCTGGTCTTACGTGAAATCAGTAAGTGGCTCGAAACAGCATATCCAGACACTCCGGGATGATGATGGCATTGAAACAGAGGATGACACGTGTAAAGCTGAAATACTAAACACCTTTTTCCAAAGCTGTTTCACAGAGGAAGACCGCACTGCAGTTCCTTCTCTAAATCCTCGCACAAACGAAAAAATGGCTGACATCGAAATAAGTGTCCAAGGAATAGAAAAGCAACTCGAATCACTCAACAAAGAAAGTCCACTGGACCTGACGGGATACCAATTCGATTCTACACAGAGTACGCGAAAGAACTTACCCCCCTTCTAACAGCCGTGTACCGCAAGTCTCTAGAGGAACGGAAGGTTCCAAATGATTGGAAAAGAGCACAGGTAGTCCCAGTTTTCAAGAAGGGTCGTCGAGCAGATGCGCAAAACTATAGACCTGTATCTCTGACGTCGATCTGTAGTATAATTTTAGAACATGTTTTTTGCTCGAGTATCATGTCGTTTTTAAAATAAAGAATCTACTCTGTAGGAATCAACATGGATTCCGGAAACAGCGATCGTGTGGGACCCAACTCGCTTTATTTGTTCATGAGACACAGAAAATATTAGATACAGGCTCCCAGGTAGATGCTATTTTCCTTGACTTCCGGAAGACGGTCGATACAGTTCCGCACTGTCGCCTGATAAACAAAGTTAGCCTACGGAATACCAGACCAGCTGTGTGGCTGTATTGAAGAGTTTTTAGCAAACAGAACACAGCATGTCGTTATCAATGGAGAGACGTCTACAGACGTTGAAGTAACCTCTGGTGTGCCACAGGCAGTGCTATGGGACCATTGCTTTTTACAATATATATAAATGACCTAGTAGATAGTGTCGGAAGTTCCATGCGGCTTTTCGCGGATGATGCTGTAGTATACAGAGAAATTTCAGCATTAGGAAATTTTAGCGAAATGCAGGAAGATCTGCAGCTGATAGGCACTTGGTGCAGGGAGTGGCAACTGACCCTTAACATAGACAAATGTAATGTATTGCGAATACATAGAAAGAAGGATCCTTTATTATATGATTATATGATAGCGGAACAAACACTGGTAGCAGTTACTTCTGTAAAATATCTGGGAGTATGCGTGCGGAACGATTTGAAGTGGAATGATCATATAAAATAAATTGTTGGTAAGGCGGGTACCAGGTTAAGATTCATTGGGAGAGTCCTTAGAAAATGTAGTCCATCAACAAAGGAGGTTGCTTACAAAACACTCGTTCGACCTATACTTGAGTATTGCTCATCAGTGTGGGATCCGTACCAGATCGGGTTGACGGAGGAGATAGAGAAGATCCAAAGAAGAGCGGCGTGTTTCGTCACAGTGTTATTTGGTAACCGTGACATCGTTACGGAGATGTTTAGCAAACTCAAGTGGCAGACTCTGCAAGAGAGGCGCTGTGCATCGCGGTGTAGCTTGCTCGCCAGGTTTCGAGAGGGTGCGTTTCTAGATGAGGTATCGAATGTATTGCTTCCCCCTACTTATACCCCCCGAGGAGATCACGAATGTAAAATTAGAGAGATTCGAGCGCGCACTGAGGCTTTCAGACAGTCGTTCTTCCCGCGAACCATACGCGACTATAACAGGAAAGGGAGGTAATGACAGCGGCACGTGAAGTGCCCTCCGCCACACACCGTTGGGTGGCTTGCGGATTATAAATGTAGATGTAGATGTAGATGTAAGTGTTACGAGTGCTTGGTTCACAATACGTCGATCCACTCTTGTGGTTGTCTGCCGCGCTTAACTGAAGCCTTGACGAGAACTATGCCCAATCTCACCTTCTCACACACTCTAATATCAGGCCCCTATAATATCTGAAAGCCACACAAATTAGAATATTGGACTATTCAACCATTTCGTCAAATGGAGACCCATAATGACGCCATTTTCAAACTGTATCAGGTGCTAATAATGCTCTCCCATCGAGTACGCAGCATCTCCTTCACATCTGACGCTGCTTACGCCCCGTATATACCTTACCGGACTTGGAAACAACATTAAACGTGAACAATACTAATGCACTCTGGTGACTGTTCAACCTGTCACAGAGAATTATAAGTCTGATCATTTAGAGTCCGCCGATGGCATGTAGACCTACATGTACTAAGTTACATCGTCATCCGACCATGTCTTCTGGGAGCTTCGCTCTTTTATTGGACTGTGTATAAACCTCACAGATAACCGAGAAAATTGGCTGATGCCACACTTTCTTCACACTATTTGGAGTTTCCCACGTTTACTTTTTTCTACACCAAACATTGCTGGGATTGACTGTCTTTCGTTGGTACTCGGTGTGAAATCGAGCATCACTTATTTTCCTGTGGTGGTGATTTTGCGAGATGTACATGTAGCAAAGTAACATTCTGCGTCAGTGTCCTTCGATGTTTGACTTAATTTGACGTAAAACTTCTTTGTAACACACAACGTCTCATTTGTAATGGCACTCTTGCACTTACTGAACGAATTTATGACAACACGAGCAGTTCTTCTCTGTATCTTCTCCGTTAAATCTAATTAACAATGGCACCAGAGTACTTCCAGCAGCTAATCATACAAAGTTACAAATACTTGCTTAACATCATAGACTGATTAGCAAGTAAGGTAGAGGGATGAAGTAGAGGGACGAAGCTCCAGTAAAACTAGAGAAACTTACTGGAGTTCGTCGTCTCCCACCTTGGGTAATGTGATGCTACTTTGCCACGCTTTGTAGGTTCGCTAACGGACATAGAGACATGCTGTGAGATCAATAAACATTCTGTGACAGACGGGTTTTGTCTTTGTGTCGGATCGTCCAACAACATTTAGAACGTATATGGAGTATCAATTGTGTTTCGAAACGGATATTGTCTCTTATTGCTCTGATCTGATTCTGAGAGCTGGAGATATACCTCGTGTATTCGTGTTAGTTCTGTCTATATACATCGTGATGACTGGGCGTTGTGTGCTGTCCTTAGGTTAGTTAGGTTTAAGTAGTTCTAAGTTCTAGGGGACTGATGACCATAGATGTTAAGTCCCATAGTGCTCAGAGCCATTTTTTTGTACATATACAAATCCCTTTCACGATTATTAGCTCCACGGGAAAATCACCCGGATGGAGAAAATCGCTTTTGAGTCATGTCCACTGGGAAGTGAACGGGGATTTGGCGTCACTGGAAATCAAATATTGAATACAAACGACAAAGCTTGTGCGACATTATTTCTGCTGACCAGTTCTGTCAAAGGGAACGTTATGGCACAGAAAAAAATAAAATTGTAAATTTTTCTTGCAGAAAAAGTAGTAAAAGTATTCAAAACAAGAATAAGCCTGATGGAGCGTTGTGCGAATTTCCGCCTTTAGCTAGGTGACAATACTACCCCTCACCCCTCGTTCAAGGACGTGGTTGATATTTTTCCTCGTTAATCTCTAAGAGTACATACGCTAAGCCTCGACAAGGTACACAAGGTCTTTGGCAGTGACAGTAAATAAACTGCGTTTTGTTCGGAACAAGTCAAGTATTACTTATTGCATTTCAGGCACCGTATATTTACTCTTTGTGAATCTATCTCCACCCGGTGTCTACACTAGGTTAGTGTCGAGGACGGTTGTGAGAAAATTGTAATGTATCCTTTGTTTTGCAATAAAGAGCAAATATAAATGGTGGGGATCATGAAATATGTTCAGTGAAGTGCGGTGCTTATGTAACGGTTTGCCATTCAAAGGACACACCACGAAAGCGATAGCAAGATGTAAGACTCATCGTCTGGATACTAAATGATTTGTCTGATCGTGATTTAATTTTTAAAAAATAAAATTAGTATTCTTGCTGATCGCCTGTTGTTCCAGGCCGTCGGTATTGCAGAACGTACAGTTAATCGATAAGTGGAGTGACCTCAAAAGTGTTAGCTTAATTTTCATCTCAAGTAATGATATCAACATTAACTCTGATTTCGTAATACAAGACGCAGATTATAAATTAAATGAAATGTTCAAATAGCAAGACGCGATCTGTCTGTTGACTTTCGAACAATATACACTACAATTCCTGAACTTGCTAGAACAGAAAATACAAAGCATAAAAACATATGTGAGGAATCTACAGGTGACGACATTAACGGTAGACACTTATTCAGAACAGTATAAGTACAACATTTGCTAGTCACACATACCTGTACTACAAGACCGAACAAGTCAGAATCATTAAAGATAAGGATCTTCTTCCCTCAAAGAGCTTCTTCTGTTTTAACAACTAACAAACAGTTTTTCCATATCGTTACATTTATACAAATTTAAGCCCCTTTCATAAATAGTTCTTGCCTTCTTACTCGTACTGAAGGCCCTGTTGTCCTTTTATCTTCTTATGCTTGTATGGGTGTACATTTTATTATGAATTATGGATAAACAGAAATGTCACATTATTTTATTTCTTACGCTTTATTGCCTCACGGAACCCTGGTAGTTATCGTTAAATCACGACCTCACTTCTAGGATTGAGCCATGAATAACCATTATATGCAGTTCGTTAAGTTAAACTGATGTTACATTAACATAGTTATTGTGTGCCTGTTTTGTTAACTGACAAGTTGTTACTCTGTTGCATATTTCGAGCGCTTAGCCAACGATCTCCGGTAGTCTGAAATTTATTTACATTTAGCCGCGGTCCGGTAACATTTTTTTTTAATGCGTTCGGCTGTTTCGGCATGGTACCAAGGGAAACAGACCACAAAACCTCAGCCTGAACGCTCAGTCTCTCAGAATTACATTGACTGTTTAATTACAGAATGTGTTTCATAACAGATATACTTACATACAAAAACAATTCAATAAAAAGTGACTTATTTATTGTGGAAAGAATAACATTATCATTAGTACATCGTTATCTTAGTTTAAAACATCCTAAAATAATGGTTTTTCGAGTCTCCTTTTATTCTTATTGACCTGTGTTGTGGCACTGGGGAATTTCGTTACGTATTTGTTATTATTAATACAATAACTGCAAGTTTACTTTCTATTACTTTCATAGTAAAATTATGAGCTCTCTGTTTGTATGATGTGTCACGTTCACTGGTTTTTTTTGTGTAAGCACGTGGAATTCAGCATCACAAGCACTATTCACAAGCGTCGTTGCATGGTAGTTTTTTTAGTCGTAGTTTCTATCCAGTTCACTACCACGGTGTTTACTACACACTTCCGCGTTTCGAATGTGACAATTGCCGAGAGTTGCAAACACCATTGTCGAGAGCGTACAGCGTTAGCTTACTGTTAGCTGCACGTGGTTGCCACAAAAGTATTTAGTGTCCACAGTTCGAAAGTGCCCAGCACTACCGTCATCAGAGCTCGTGTGTTGCAGACCTGCATTTCCATTAACTCTGTACATCACAGCTCACAATTCAGCAAAGGTAAGTGAACCTTTTATTGATTTTCAATCCTCACTGTTCTTTGCACCTTAAGTACAAACCTTGGTTGACCATTAGCATTCACTAGAGCGTTCATTACTGTCCTTTTGTGCATTAACACCATCTCTCCAGTTGCCCTCTGTGATCAGGATATAGTTTTATCTTTGTATTGGAACAACTAATGGTTATTTTCAGAGTTTGTCTGCCAAATTTTGTTTTATTACTGTCCCCCTACGGATCGAAGTCCCCTTAAATTTATTTCAAATGTTTTAGAAAAAAAACAAGACTTTAACACTAATATTTACATTTAGAATTAGAATCTGTACAGCCACTCTGTTGCATACGTATTGAACTGACAGTCTCATATGTACAGATTTCCAGTTTCGCACTTTATTTGTTTTTAGCCTGGGGTTTTTATATGTAAGTATAAATTTGTACAATTCTTCTGCCTTGCCCAGGACATCTTTCGTTAGCGTTCTGAGTGCTAAATCTTCACCTCAACGAAAGATAATGTACCAGAATAACAACATCCCACACAATGACTAAACATTTTTTCTGATACCACGAACGTGCCATATCCCATTCGGTCTTAGTCAGTGAATCTTCAGCTCTAGAGAAAAGCTACCAAAGCTCATCTGTATATGGTCCTACATATTACTAGTTTCAGAGACGTTCGTGGTCGTGTTAGTCATCTCCTAGTTAATATTTTCTTTTATCTTTCGTATTTACAAGTTACTACTTATAAACACCTCTTTTTGTTTCACTATTGTCTTCTAATGAAGATCAGTTAGCCTTTTAGGTGTTCAGCTACCTTGACAGCTTGCAGCTGCTTTCCTATATTTTACTGCTATTATTCCTTCCGGATATCTTGCTGATAAACATTTTGACATTATTCCAGAATTGACCATTATATACATACACATATATATGAAGCCCTCTTTACTAAACTTTAAACTTACATCATCTCTGGTTAAGAGGTCTCGTGCTCATTAATATGGTTTGCTGTAGGGACATATCTTCCTCATACACACGTGTACTAAACGTATATATTTACAATGAAATTAAACATACAAAGTATTCATGAAAGTAAAATCTTTCTTACACTATAACAAACTATGTACATATGGTTTAGTGTCAGTTCGTGTAGATCAGTGCCCTGTTCACTGCTCAGTTGTGCTACCGGTTGGTCAGTACAGTACTACAGATATATCAAAACTCAGCATTTTACATGTCTTTCGCATTTTTTAAAATCTGTTCTCACGTTGATGACACATTACATAACATATTGACACTTCATACATTAGAAAATTACGTGGTAAAGACTATTCCCCGTTTACAGCGACAGACAAATGATCTTTGATATATACCAATTAACTACATAAAAGCGTTAGTGTACAGTTAATAAGGGACTATCTTACTGCGAGAGCGACTGTTGTATTATCCTGTAGCTAAGCATTTTCATTCTTTCTCTTTTTACCATCTCACACTTTGTCCACAGAATGGGGTATGTTGATCTATGGCAGTCGCGTAATGCGGTATCACTTCCGTATTGTACTGGTATCCCTTGATTATCCCAGGTTTTTCCGAGTATACCTCCATATATTAATCAAATAAATTTACTGTGCTTTGGCGCTGGGAGGCATTGTCATTGCGATATCATATTCCGAATAAGATTTTTGTCTATTCCACATCACTATTGTAATCTTAACATAATTCTGGTTCATCCTTGCAGAGAGACGATACATCGTTAACATACAGTAGTTTCTTCTGTATTTACTTTATCTTTTTTCCCTTCGCAGTATTTGCCATGTAGTGCTATAACCCTTAATAATTCTAGAACTTTTCTTCACCATCAGTTCAAGTCAGTACTGGACTCGCTAGATCTTTTTTGATATAGCACTCACCATGAGAAACGTCAATTGTACTGTTCCTCTCTCTCAACAATTCTTCTCCAGTTTTGCAGTTCAAGTTAGGCACTTTGTTATTGGGAATGCGCAACTTATGGTTGCATTACCGGTCGATTATTTAACCTGCGCTTGCCATTTAGCGATCTGTGACTTAGCACCAGCCGGCCGAGGTGGCCGTGCGGTTCTAGGTGCCCCAGTCCGGAGCCGCGCTGCTGCTACGGTCGCAGGTTCGAATCCTGCCTCGGGCATGGGTGTGTGTGGTGTCCTTAGGTTAGTTAGGTTTAAGTAGTTCTAAGTTCTAGGGGACTGATGACCACAGCAGTTGAGTCCCATAGTGCTCCGAGCCATTTGAACTTAGCACCAACAGCGTGCTTTTCGTGTCGTATTAGATCTAATGAGTCCAGTACCGAAATGAATTGTTCCTCGTTATCTTCCTATGCATACGAGTATATGAGTTTTTCCTTACTGTGCGCTGGTAACTTGGACTCTGACAACTTAATCACATATTTCTCGGGCAACGGTTCGTCGCAGTATCCAGTTTTATTTAAAATGGCTCTGAGCACTATGGGACAACTTCTGAGGTCATCAGTCCCCTAGAAGTTACAACTACTTAAACCTGACTAACCTAAGGACATCACACACATCCATGCCCGAGGCAGGATTCGAACCTGCGACCGTAGCGGTCGCGCGGTTCCAGACTGTAGCGCCTGGAACCGCTCGGCCACGCCAGCCGGCCGAGATTCATTTAAATAGCGCTTAAAATTGTTAAGAGGTTACCTTGTTTTGCGTTGTAGGGCTCCGGATCATGCACTTGTTTCCATAGTATTTCCTGAATTAACAGGGACCAGTAATGATTTACGGTGTGAATTTCTCGGCTGTGTCCGTTGTCAAAGATGCTCTCTTACCGTGTATGTATTCCATGCCAAACTTTATTTTCTGTTGGTTACTCCAAGTTTGTGGTAAGACAGGTATGAAGCTTTTTATTAATACTACTTACTCCACGTTTGTGGTAAGACAGATATAAAGCTTTTTATTAATACTACTGTGTGAGGTGTCTTCATTTCGGATAAGAATACCTGGAATTGCTGATCTTTTACTATCCTTTCTTCAGGTAGTATTAAAGGTAAAGGGGGTCCTGCCCACACCTTATCAAATGAATTGCTAGTGTGTGAACTAATTGGTCCTGCTTCCTCCCGGGACTGTCTTACCTACATGTGCTATCGTTAGTTCGTATACAACATTTCTTATGGCTGCTATTTCTTGCCATAAGTCGCTAAGCACAAAACAGTTTTTTATCTGGGTAAATAGTTGCTGCGCCATAAGCTCCAAATTATTTTTCAATTTTCTTGGCTGGTTGTTGTGCTGCAAGCTTTCAATTGCTTTCGAATTATTCGGACGTTTGTTTGTCACGCACATTTAGTTTACTGTCATGGCTTTCCGCCATAAATTCTAAATTCTTTTTCATATTTTTTTCTAATTTTTGATATAACGAAGTTAAAGGATCTGGTGCTACAAACTGTAACTGCGAAGCTCTTTTCTACAGGGCCTGCATGAACTTCTGCTTCGACCTTACATCTGGTCGCGCCTAGAACTTTGTCTTCCAGCTCCTCGTTATTGTTATTTTCGACATTTTCTAGTGGTTGAACTATATTTGTAGGTCCCATGACTTCTCTTTTGGCAATTTCAGTCATACCACAAAATATATTTTAGAGTTAAGTTCACTCGCCTTGGCTTGCACTAGCGTACTTGTAAATACTATAGCTAACAATGTTAATTATCTCGCTCAGATGTCGAAAAAGCTAATGTCGCATCGACATCTTATGTACAAGAACAATGCTTATGATTAAAATTTTTTGCAATTTGGTCTAATTAGTCATAGGATATGACAGTTGTCCTGCAACTTAAAGATTCGTGAAATATGATATTACGAAGCACACCAAATATGTCTTTGCTTGATACACTGTAGTTCGATGAGGTGACAGGTTTTCCTCTCTAATGGTGTTTTTCATATGTCTTGACTTCACGTAAAAATTTATAATTTTTTTAGTTTCTTCCTGCACTTTTTTTCAGTCTCTTATATTATTTTTCCTCTCATCAGCCAGTGAATTCGAGCATTACATACAACAAATAAGTAATTTGTCATACATGTACATACAGTGATTACAATTCATGAAACATGTAGCGACGTTTGGAATCGTCCGTTATGGTCGCCAGCGTAATGTACCATTTGTCTTGCAGTAAACAGCAAATATACATAATAGATATATCTAAATCTGCTCAGTGAAGTGCAGTGCACAAATGAAGATTTACCCTTCAAAGGGCACACCACAAGAGCTACAGCAAGACGTAAATGTCATGGTATAGTTATTAAACGATCTGTCTGATTCCGATTTAATTTTTGAAAAATAAAATAGTATTCTTGCTGATCGCCAATCGTACCAGGCCTTGGGTATTGCAGAACGTACCATTGTTCGATAAGCGGGTTGACCATGAAAAGCGTTAACTTCATTTTCACCTCAGGTAATCTTACCATTACTAAATCGGACTCCGTAATGCAAGATGCAGGTTCGTGTTGGAATGAAATTTTCAAACAGCAAGATGCAGTCGGTCTGTTGGCTTTCGAACGATGTTCGCTACCCTTCCTAAGACATCTTTTGCTATAAAAGTATATGTGAGTAATCGATAGGGGACTACATTAAAGGTAGATATTTTTGATAATTATGCCCAATCATTATTCAGACCAAACTGAAGTACGAGATTTGCCAATTACACATACACTATGTGGTCAAAAGTATCCGGACAACCCCAAAAACTTACGTTTTTCATATTAGGTGCATGTGCTGCCACCCACTGCCAGGTACTCCGTATCAGCCACCTCAGTAGTCATTAGGCATGGTGAGAGAGCAGAATGGGGCGCTCCACGGAACTCACGGACTTCGAATGTGGTCAGGAGACTCGGTGTCACTTGTGTCATACGTCTGTACGCGAGATTTCCTCACTCCTAAACATCCCTAGGTCCACTGTTTCCGATGTGATAGCGAAGTGGAAACGTCAAGGGACACGTACAACACAAAAGCGTACAGGCCGACTTTGTCTGTTGACTGACAGACCCCCGACAGTTGACGAGCGTCCTCATGTGTAATGGGCACACATCTATCCAGACAACCATCACACAGGCATTCCAGACTGCATCAGGAGGCACTGCAAGTACTATGACAATTAGGCGGGAGGTAAGAAAACTTGGATTTCATGGTCGAGCGCCTGCTCAAAAGTTACACATCACACCGATAAAAGCCAAATGACGCCTCGCTTGGCGTAAGGAGCATAAATATTGGACGATTGCACAGTGGAAAAACGTTGAGTGGAGTGACGAATCACGGTACACAATGTAGCGATCCGAGGCAGGGTGTGGGTATGGCGAATGCCCGATGAACGTCATCTGCTGCCAGCGTGTTTAGTGCCAACAGCAAAATTCGGAGGATGTGGTGTTATGAGTGTGCGGACATTTGCCACGCCGGACATTTGTCATCCCGGAAATTTGCTACGATTTTACCTGCTCCGAAGGGTTGGGTCCCTTGTCCCCAGCCACCTCCTCCTCCTCTATTATGTTTGCGGCTGTTATCGTTTTGAATTCTGGAATGTTTATTCGTCTTCTTTGGTGAAGGAATTTCGGAAAACTACATTTAGTAACTCCACTTTAGTGGCACTGTCATCAGTAACATTACCGTCGCTGTCGCGCAGTAACGATATTACTGAGCCTTTCCGCTGGTTTACTTAACATCGGACGAGAATCTCTTTGGATTTTCCGCCACATTTCTAGAGAGAGTTTCGTTGTAGAAACTATTAAATGCACCTCGTATTGAAATCCGCACCAAATTTCGAGCCTCAGTAAAACTTCGCCAATCTTGGAGATTTTATGCTCGTCTAAATTACACATGCCTTTTTCGGTGCTCCTGCAGCAGCTTTCTGTCGTGTTTTGTGTACCATGGGCGATCAGTTCCGTCTATTATTAATTAAAGAAAGCATTTAGAACAATTATGGAAGTTGCCTTCTGTCTACAATAGGGTATGAATATGTATTTTTGTCAACATACGAAAGGTACATTGGAGTCACTGCCAACTGTAGTTATATGAGTAGGGCACCTATTTGTGATGAGTCTCAAGTTTTCTTTGAACTGTTCAGCAACTGTGTCATCTGAGACCGGGGGTCGGTAAAAGGAGCCAGTTATTAATTTATTCCGGTTTGTCGAATATAACCTCTGCCCATACTAAGTCACAGGAACTATCTGCTTCAATGTCACTTGTGAGCTGGAACACACATTACATTATTTTCCTTAAGTTGTGCTGCTTGTTTCGGTTGTAGTGCAGAGCTAAACAATGTAGAACAACAACGTACGTTACAAGCATATCATACCGTATTACTTCATTTCCTTATTTCTAACATATTAAAATTGTATGTCGACTTTAGATGACATGTCAATCATAGATGTTCTTATCTCTATTTAGTGAACGTATTTTCAGTCGTGTTTTGAACATTGTCCCGCTACACTTTATTAACTAATGTTTTGCCGCAAGGGATATCGGAATTTAGAGAGTAAATAAATATGGAGTATGTCGTTCTTGTTTTCAAACATTCACATGCCCTATTCTTCGCTCTTATTGTCTTTTGGGCACGCATTTGTAGTAATTAAAGTAGACACAAATGCAGTGATCAAAAAGAAATGATTAGTCTACATTTGCATTCTCCTTACATCGTTCCTTTCTTGTTGCTCCTATGGCAATGGACTGTTTCTATCGCAGTCAGTAAGCGTGAAAGGAAGCTACCGTACAGACAGAGGGATCTATATTTATACTTGGCAGAACTAATTACATACTGACATAATCGTCGGTATTGCTTTCGTTTCCCAAAAATTATAAATATTTCGATTTCGGGAAAAAAGCTCTGTATTTCGCCAAGATGTCGAAGAAGAAGGTCCCTTATGCACTGGTTGTATCGAGTAAGATGTGGAGTCGGCAGTTTTAAAGCGGACAGAAGAAGTACGAAGAAGGGCGTCCGTTACCTGAGGGATCGTTATTCAAGCTACCTGCCGAAGGGGCAAATGTGGCAAATGTCCGGCGTACTACGTCCGGCATTCGTGTTATGGTGTGGTCGTGTTTTCCATGGAGGGGGCTTGCACCCCTTGTTGTTTTGCGTAGCACTATCACAGCACAGGCCTGCATTGATGTTTCAAGCACCTTCTTGCTTCACACTGTTGAAGGGCAATTCGGGGATTGCGACTGCATCTTTCAATACGATCGAACATCTGTTCATAATGCATGGCCTGTGGCGGAGTGGTTACACGACAATAACATCCCTGTAATGGACTGGCCTGCATAGAGTCCTGACGTGAATCCTATAGAAAACCTTTTGGATGTTTTGGAACGCCGACTTCGTGTCAGCCCTCACCTACCAACATCGATACCTCTCCTCAGTGCAGCACTCCGTGAACAATGGGCTCCCATTCCCGAAGAAACCTTCCAGCACCTCATTGAACGTATGGCTGCGAGACTGCATGCTGACGTCAAGGCTAAGGGTGGGCCAACGCCATATTGAACTCCAGCATTACCGATGGGGGGCGCCACGAACTCGTCAGTCATTTTCAGCCAGGTGTACCTACGTCTGTATTGCAAGACTGAACAAGCAAGAGTCATTTACGGGAAGGAGGCTCTTTCCTCGACAAACTCATACTGTTTAACAGCTGACAGATAGTTTTTTATACAGCGATACACTTATGTAAATTGTATTCACTAACGTAAATAGTCCTTGTCTTTCTACTCTTATTGATGCATCCGCACCTTCTTTATCTTACACTTAGATGGGTGTACATTTTATTACTACACATCATTTTATTTCTTACGTTTTATAACACCCTCACATTGTAAATGTATCTTACCTCTGTTGATTGATAATTGTCTAATTAAATCGATTGAATCACTTACGAAACATGCCGTGGTAATCAGTTTTCTACTTGTCTAGGCCTATCAGTTCTACATGTGTTATTCAGAGAAGCTCAGGGGAGTTTTTGGGTTTCTTCGAGAGGATTTGTTACAGCTTTGTCCTGTTCTCGTGTAAATAGTCTCCGATGGAGGAGCTATCTCTACATTTTCCTCGCTGGTTATGAAAAATATCTAACAGAAATAGATGTAGAAATCGTCTCCTCATGAACACGAGCAGAGTACGATAAAAGGTATTTTACATTATTTTCTATCGATTTGATCATTTTGTGCTTATTAAATACGAGCGACCTGCACCGGTTTCGATCGCGTAATTAAATGTATGTCATGTTTCTTTTGATATGTTTCTTCGTCGTTTCTTTGTCAGTGAGTCTGTGCGGATGTCGTATAATAAGAACTTCACTCAGGTTTTATTCCTCTAACCGCCCACTGGCTCCGCAATAGTGCTCATTAATAAAGTGGGGAGGCAACTTTATAAAATTTTATACGGACGACTGCAGTAAATTCAAGCATAAAATTATAATTACTTGCTAAATGCTTTATGTCAAAATTTTATAAAAACTTCATAAAAATATTTTTAAGATTCTTAACGCCTGCCACCCACTAAGAAAGCTGTAATATCCACTAGCGGGCGGTATGGACCTAGTTGACTACAACTGACTTAAAAAGACTGGAGCAGTGCACGCTAGGGAAGTTCTCAGGAGGCACTATCTATTGAATGATCACCATAGTAGTACGATATATTTATAAATTATTCACACAAACCTTCCTCTTGGATCGTTCGAAATACGTACAGTCGTTCCTGAGATTAGCTTTCACATTCAAAAAAATGCGCGGCAGAAGCTTTAAGTTATAATATTTACAAGGGACATTTTCGGTGTTGTGGGTTCTTTGACCAACTACATGGTCCACGACTAGCGTTCGTAAATGGTAAGTTGATCCTACAGTTGTGAAAGCACTATAATGATGTTTTGTTGTCGGTGGCTTTGATTAATTTTAGTGCCGATCACTGCTAGAAACTGGTCAACTGTACCCAACTCAGGACACCTGTTTAACCAATTTCTATCTGCTTAGCATAGATGAATACCGCGAGGCTGTGCTGAGTCTAGCATTGCTTTGATGTTGTTGATGATGGTCGATAGCCACGACAAATGTACGTCTTTGCGAACTTGCCCCCTTTTTTCACATTTTCAATGAGGTTTGCCTTCTGTAGCACTACACTCTGTTCAAAATAGCTTTCGCCAGCGTTGGCGCTTGGCCAGACAAACTGTCTTCTTTTCAGGAACATTCTTTCGAACATTTTACAAACCTAAAGTGCTGCTGAATGGCAAAAGCCTTCTTGAAAATCCAACTTTGCCCCGAAAGAACAGCTCTTATATTCCAAAATCTTTCCAGAATAAATCTCTCTTCACGTAACAGAACGGATCTGGAAACCGAAAATCTTCCTGTGATGTCATAATCGTTTTGGACACTAAAACCTTTTTTGGAGACTAAAGTTATCTTACAATTTAAAATCTTTATGAAAATAAGTTAGACTAAACTACACATGCGTATGTGAAATGAAAAACAATTCTCATTTGGTGAGCATAAAGAGAGCCGGCCGAAGTGGCCGTGCGGTTAAAGGCGCTGCAGTCTGGAACCGCAAGACCGCTACGGTCGCAGGTTCGAATCCTGCCTCGGGCATGGATGTTTGTGATGTCCTTAGGTTAGTTAGGTTTAACTAGTTCTAAGTTCTAGGGGACTAATGACCTCAGCAGTTGAGTCCCATAGTGCTCAGAGCCATTTTTGAGCATAAAGAGCCTTTGCCGTTCTTTATGTAATCACTTTCAGAGAATAGTAAGCGAAGACACATTTGCAGTTTTTTACGTTACTTATTGGTAGAATATTTTCATATTAAAGATTTAAGTTCATCAGAGTGTGTTCTTGTTGTATTGTTATTTGTTCATTTTGGCTTACTGGGCAGTCGTCAGTAGGACATTGTCTGGCGTCAACGAAAGACACGGGTGAGTAGGAAACCAAACATTAGAAACAAAGATGCTACAACACATTCAGATTCCTTGGTTGTGAGATTAGGTGGTGAACGTCAAATCGAGTGCGCTCATCACTCATCTTATGCACCAAAGATGTTAAACTACAATTTACTATGTGTGTAATATCAAACATGGAGCATAAAAATTACACTCAATAACAAAAGGTTCAAATTGAGTTCATGTAATGCTAAAGGTTGAACGGAAAAACGAAGTAAAGTGTGATAACCATTACCTCATTGAATGCTGTCTTTTCTAAAATATTTATTAGCCATGATCGTACATAGGAAAACAGAGAACCAGTTCCAACCGGTCCCGGTCATCTTCAGAACAGAGGAGTATAAGAGCAGTGCCTAAAATAAGGGCAATTTGTCAATTGCTTGTTAATAACGCAAGGAATGTTAACTTCGAACTCGTTGGTGTAACATGGTCAATGAAGGCGTTACAAAAATTCCAAAGCCATTCAAACAGGAGATCGTAGTTTCCACGGTACCAGTGTCAGGTAACTACAACAACAGTTATATTGTGTTTCAAATTTGTGAAGATGAACGCAATGATTGGGGTCGTTGTCTGGAAGCATGTGACTGGTTGACAGGCTCATGTGAAACTTAAGAGTAGGTATGTGCTCCGCTGAAACGAAGTGGGCTTTATTCTGAATGTGTATTTGTCTCAAGTGCTTCTAAAAGGGCACGTTATTTTATCTTTGTTATCCATATGTAGTACTTCTATGTTGACTTTGTATCTATGACCTTCCTTCAGTACATGTTCAGCAAATGTGGGTCTGACTTGTATAATTTCCAGACATTTCAGTCAGTCTAGCTCCTGTAGCCCTGCTTCTTTGCTCTGTATACTATTTGTTACAATCAATGGAAGCTATTTTATAAACACCCTTAATCGTCATACTTCAGTTTTATCCTTGCTGCTGAATAAGATATGAATTGTAGTGGCTCTTACGTAAGTGAATTCTTACACACTGAAGCGCCAAAGAAACTGGTATAGGCAGGCGTATTCAAATACAGAGATACGTAAAGAGGCAGAATGCGGCGCAGCGGTGGGCAAAACGTATATAAGACATCAAGTGCCTGGCGCAGTTGTTAGATCGGTTACTGCTGTTGGCATGTTATCTTGATTTAAGTGAGTTTGACGTGATGTTATAATCGGTACACGAGCGATGGGACAGAGAATTTTCGAGTTAGCGATGAACTGTGGTTTTGCCGTACGACTATTTCACGAGTGCACCGTGAGTATCAGGAATCCGGTAAAATATCAAATCTCTGACATCGCTGTAGCCGGAAAAAGATCCTGCAAGAACGAGACCAGCGATGACCCTTAACCCGAAACATCTTCGAAATGGGCGTAACTAGAAACATGCGGTCTCTCAGACCACCTAATATTTTGTACCACAGAATTCCACTTAACTTGACAGATATCAAGTAAATAGTCAGTTAATTCATGTTATAAGTAAATTTAATACACTCCTGGAAATGGAAAAAAGAACACATTGACACCGGTGTGTCAGACCCACCATACTTGCTCCGGACACTGCGAGAGGGCTGTACAAGCAATGATCACACGCACGGCACAGCGGACACACCAGGAACCGCGGTGTTGGCCGTCGAATGGCGCTAGCTGCGCAGCATTTGTGCACCGCCGCCGTCAGTGTCAGCCAGTTTGCCGTGGCATACGGAGCTCCATCGCAGTCTTTAACACTGGTAGCATGCCGCGACAGCGTGGACGTGAACCGTATGTGCAGTTGACGGACTTTGAGCGAGGGCGTATAGTGGGCATGCGGGAGGCCGGGTGGACGTACCGCCGAATTGCTCAACACGTGGGGCGTGTTGTCGCCAGTGGTCGGCGGAAGGTGCACGTGCCCGTCGACCTGGGACCGGACCGCAGCGACGCACGGATGCACGCCAAGACCGTAGGATCCTACGCAGTGCCGTAGGGGACCGCACCGCCACTTCCCAGCAAATTAGGGACACTGTTGCTCCTGGGGTATCGGCGAGGACCATTCGCAACCGTCTCCATGAAGCTGGGCTACGGTCCCGCACACCGTTAGGCCGTCTTCCGCTCACGCCCCAACATCGTGCAGCCCGCTTCCAGTGGTGTCGCGGCAGGCGTGAATGGAGGGACGAATGGAGACGTGTCGTCTTCAGCGATGAGAGTCGCTTCTGCCTTGGTGCCAATGATGGTCGTATGCGTGTTTGGCGCCGTGCAGGTGAGCGCCACAATCAGGACTGCATACGACCGAGGCACACAGGGCCAACACCCGGCATCATGGTGTGGGGAGCGATCTCCTACACTGGCCGTACACCACTGGTGATCGTCGAGGGGACACTGAATAGTGCACGGTACATCCAAACGTCATCGAACCCATCGTTCTACCATTCCTAGACCGGCAAGGGAACTTGCTGTTCCAACAGGACAATGCACGTCCGCATGTATCCCGTGCCACCCAACGTGCTCTAGAAGGTGTAAGTCAACTACCCTGGCCAGCAAGATCTCCGGATCTGTCCCCCATTGAGCATGTTTGGGACTGGATGAAGCGTCGTCTCACGCGGTCTGCACGTCCAGCACGAACGCTGGTCCAACTGAGGCGCCAGGTGGAAATGGCATGGCAAGCCGTTCCACAGGACTACATCCAGCATCTCTACGATCGTCTCCATGGGAGAATAGCAGCCTGCATTGCTGCGAAAGGTGGATATACACTGTACTAGTGCCGACATTGTGCATGCTCTGTTGCCTGTGTCTATGTGCCTGTGGTTCTGTCAGTGTGATCATGTGATGTATCTGTCCCCAGGAATGTGTCAATAAAGTTTCCCCTTCCTGGGACAATGAATTCACGGTGTTCTTATTTCAATTTCGAGGAGTGTACTTTTCAGCCCATATAAACAATTTGTTACTTAACTTATATAAAATAAATCCGAAACATCACAAGTACGAGCAATCATTTAGTATTAGATTTCATATGATTTTCACCACTGTTATACCAGACAATATATTCCGAAATATAAATAAAATATTGCAGAAAATGTAAAAAAGATAATCAACTGAACTGAAATATTAAATCACATCTCTTTGCACACATCTTTCTGCTGCTTCCCAGGCAAACTGGGTGACCACATTTGATGCACTTACACACCGTTTTGCTCTTCTTGGACGCAGGGCACTTATACACGTCTTTCTTTTGTTCATTCTATCACTTGCTATGCCTTCTCTTGATTGCTGATTGTCTCCCAGAGCTTTGTGGATCATTTCCTTGATATTTCTAGGTAAATTTAGAATTTTCAGGTGTCTTTTAGATGTGGCCCTATCAGATCCATGAATTTGAGACGAGTTAGCATGGGGTTTCCTCTGTAACACAAATACAGAACAAAACTGTTCACGCAACTGATGTTAACAAGTGTGTAAAAGACTGCCTTTGGCCAGCGCCTTGTACGTCTGTTTGACGAATAATTGGCACATTTCATGTCGAGCAAATCTACTCCGATTTCGTTGCATTGCAGTAACAAATAATTTCTGGCTTTTTCTATGGTATAATTTTCAGTGGAATGTTGGACTGAAGACACAAGAACTACTGCCGTGTTTCTCATAGGAACAAATGAAACCAGTGCTGTATTCTCAGAGAATCCGTATAATGTTGACCCAACTTGCCTGCTTTCATCAGCCAAAAACACTTGGCAATTTCGCGTTTGTTCTTTCTCAGCGTTCCTACGTATGTTAGTCCTCTCTTACTCAGCTCGCGAATGTGTTTTGTAGATGTAAACCAGTTGTCAGCAGTAATGTTTCTGTTACTTACTACTATTGGTTTGCACAGACGTAAAGCAGGCTGAGTTGGCCTGGCAAGCTTTTTCTCTTCTTCTGTCAGGCCACATCCATCACTGTCTTTCTCTGAATATATGTCGGCATTGAAGAGGTAAGCGCTTCCAGAGTCTGCCAGACACATAATTTTTATGCCGTAATTGGCTGCTTTGCTAGGCATATAAATGCGGAAGGGACATTTTCCCCTGAATTTGTACTCACATTTCATCCACTGTAACGTGGCCTTTCAAAGTCTAATAGCTGAGAATTGAAAACGAATTTCTCCAAAACATTTGATGCAGCAACTGCGCGATCTGACTTCTTTCTATCGTCTCTGGTAGTCGCATCGTCAAGTCTCAGGCTGCTAAGAAGTATTTCAGAACTCTTTGCCGACTTTGTCACCGCAAATAGAGGGCGACCGGTCAGATTCTTTTAGAAATGAGACAACATATCTTCATGATACAATTTGAATATTGATGTCATCATTAGAAGGCTTATGAAAGCTTTTATTTCAACGTTGTCAGCATCTCTGTAATTGGACGGATTAGTTGTTTCCTGCAACTCTGCCCTTACTGTATTCAGTTTCACGTTTTTATGTAAGACTATTTTATCTATCACGTCATCATCAAATAAATTCTCCTATATTTGACATTTAGCTGGACTTTGTCCTAAGCTTTGGCTGTTAGGCCAGGCATTCCTCCTTTCAGAATGTTGTGCTCTGGTGTTCTGGTTCTAACAGGCTCAGAAAGTTCCCACTGGAAATTATTTTTGCCATAAAAGTACTGTGTTTGTTGCGAGGTGGTATCTGTAGTACAGACCGGTCCAGGCTCTTCTTCCACTAAAACATTTTCTTCATTAGTATCACTCTGTTTCATGGTGACTATCGATTCCCGGCTGTGTCGGTGATTTTCTCTGCTCAGGGACTGGGTGTTGTGTTGTCATCATCATCATCATTTCATCCCCATCGACGCGCAAGTCGCCGAAGTGGCGTCAAATCGTGACTTGCACCTTGCGGATGGTCTAACCGACGAGAGGCCCTAGTCACACAACATTTACATTTACATTTATGGTGACTATCACCTATCATGAAATCTGGATCATCATCAGAATCGTCAAATGTGTCGTCATCGATCTCATTTTCATCTTCATCTAAGTCCCGTAACTGCACTTGCACCCAAGCTTCCATATCTGGATTAGCTGCAGATACATTACTATTCTTAGAAAGCCGATCCATGGTATACCTGAAATATGACATAAATTCATCCATAGAAGAAGACGCTATAAAATAACAGCCACTGAAAGCAGAATAATTTGTATTTAGAAACGTGCGGTCTATTGGAACTACCTAATTCTTGTACGTAATACGAAACATGCGGTATCTCAGGCACAGAACTTCGTGCAATACTCTGCATGTCTTCACTGACGAAGTGGAACTGATTGTTGACTGCTGCTTTACACGCGGTAAATATTGCGGCGTAGGTACCGGGAAAGTGAAGCCGCGCTTTTTTACAATGCTGCCTCACTAGGCATTTACAATAAACGAGGGGTCTGAGAGACCGACGTTTCGGGTTAAGGATTGAGAGAATCGTTTAGCGTTGAAGATTTCAGTGCCGGGCCATCAGGTAGTGTCAGCGTACGAACAATTCACCAGAACATCATGGATATGGGCTTTCGAAGCCGAGGGCCCACTCGTGTACCCTTGATGACTGCACGACTCAAAGCTTTACGCCTCGACTTGGCCTGTCAACACCGTCAGAGGACTGTTGATGACTGGAAACATGTTTCCTCGTCAGACGAGTCTCGTTTAAAATTGTATAGAGTGGATGTACGTGTAAGGGTATGGAGACAATCTCATGAATCCATGGACCCTGCGTGTCATCAACGGGACTGTTCAAGCTGGTGGAGACTCAGTAATGGTGTGGGGCGTGTGCAGTTGGAGTGGTACGCTACCATGTTTTGTCTAGATACGACTCTGACAGGTGACGCATACGTAAGACTCCTGTCTGATCACCTGCAGCGATTCATATCGATTGTGCATTTCGACGAGCTTGGGCAGTTACAGGAGAAATACCAGGACAATGCTACACCCCAAATGTCCAGAATTCATACAGAGTGGCTCCAGGAACACTCTTCTAAGATTAAACACGTGGACATTATTGAGCATGTCTGGGATGCCATGCAACGTGCTGTTCAGAAGAGATTTCCAACCATTTGTGTTCTAACGGAGTTATGGACAGCGCTGCAGGATCCATGGTGTCAATTCCCTCCAGCACTGCTTCAGACTTTAGTCGCGTCCATGCCACGTCGTGTTGAGCACTTCTTCGAGGTTATGGGGGCCGTACATGATATTAGGTAGGCGTACCTGTTTCTTTGCTTTTCAGTGTAGTTGCACCATTTGAGTTTTTTCCAGTTTGTTGGGTGACTTCTAATCTGGGGTAGCACACCACTAGATTTAGGTACGATTCTCATAGCAAAGGTAGGGCAAGCTCTTTCGCCTCTGTCTTCTGAATAGATTGTTATCAAGTAAGTGAAGACTATAGCCATTTCTGAATGCAGTGCATTTGTTTCCATTTATAATCGATAATCCTCTTTTGATGTTACTAATGAATTGAAACGATTTCTCGTGGAATGAAAGAAAGCAAGTTTGTACGCTAGTAGCTGTCGTGAGCAAGACACTGTAATCTACATGATCCAATCAACCAGCCACATACTCCCAGATCCCAATCCCAGTAATTCAAAGTTTTTTCACAGTGTAAGTGTCGATATGCTTTACATTTTCTTGTCTAACAATCTTTAGAACCGCATTTGTGGAAGTAGTAAACCTTAATATCTTGTGTTTTCGTTATGCAATGTTGAAAGGTGGCTACACTGAGTCACAGCGCCAGAGTTTGCGCCAAAGATCATTATTCCGCCTCCTCCACTGGTACAGTAGTAGTTCAGAGGATGTCGAGTGCAATGTTTTTCTGTTGGGCGAGAGAGTAGTTGCTGTTCCGTTGGTGTAATGTATAGATGGAAGATGTTGCAATTATCACAGTGTATTTGAGAAAGGAGATGGGCTTTGATTTATGATGTTGGTGTAATGGAAAATTTTCGTCAATATATAATGAGGTAAAAAGGTATTACAGATTTCTTTAACGACAATGCCTCTGGGTCACAGGTACAGTCAACAAAGCATCTGGCTCGTGTTCATGTATTAGACTTGTAATTCTGGTTTCTATGTGCAATTATAGTATTTCTTGCTTTTCAATTAGTTCATTGTAAATGGTGTTTAAAATATTTTGTCGTTCTGAGAAAGAACCGAGCCAGATACATGTACGTTGAGTCACACTACCACACACAGAACAGTTACACTTGTGCTTTGTTGTTTCGTAGCTTTTATAGTTGCAGGGGACTTAATTAATCAATTGTGTTAATGGAAATTCCTTGTCATTCTTTATTTTTATTTTATGCAGTCAGATTGCGTCCTAATACTAGTCAGGGCCAACCGGTTACGAGACTTCGTAACCGGTCACACAGCTACTAAAACTATTGCATCTTATTCTTTCTAATTAAGTCCCCATGCAATGTCCATTCATCTGATAAACCCATCTTATACATTGCAGTTAAATATGTTTAGTGCACAACGCGAGTTTTTCGATTTCTACATCAATTATTACGTCTGTGTTGAGATTGTTCGTTTCTTATGTTTGGTTCCATTGACACTAATATCTTTTGTGTGGACGCTAGTCAGTTGTCTACCGACGTGGCCCATTAAGCCGAAATTCGATTCGAAATAAACAAATATTAAATAAAACCCAATTCGTTTGTTTTCCAAACTTAAACAACGAAAAACAGCCATAATTAGAATTTCTCAACTGTTACGAAAGGGAAATAGGTAGGAGCGGAGGAGGGGGAAGGAGGAAAGTTGGCTGGTTGGTTGATCTGTGGGAGGGGACCAAAAAGCAACATCATCGGTAACATCGAATTAGAAAAGAAGGAGGAAGGAAGTCGGCCGTTCCATTTCAAAGCAACCATCCCGGTATTTGCCTTAAGTGATTTTGGAGGAATAATGGAAAACGGAACGGATGGTCGGACGCGTTTTCGGTGAGCTAACCACGACTCTACCTCGCTGGGTAAGCGGGGAGGAGGATGGAAATTAAGTGGGGAAATCGGTGAGAGAGCGAACAGTATTAAGATGGAGACGAAATTATACTGAGGTAATTGTGGATGAAGTGGTTCTAACGAGTGTGCAGGCGGTTCATAGGCAGCAGTGCTGGATTATAGGGTGAAATAACCAATGACAAATTTTATTAACAGAACACATTTATCTCCCAGAGAGAGATCAGTTTATTGGTACCGTCTCAGTAATGTTTGATACTGCTGACGGGGCCAAAACCTCACGTCTCTCTGCACCGCTTCATCATTATGAAATCAAAGTCCTCGAAGGTGAAGTTTTGTAAATAAATGAAAATTGGATGACTACAAGTCGAGACTGTATGGAGGATGGATGATCGATAACAGTGAATCCAAGGCGTCGGATTGTTGCAGATGTCGCAGCGCTCGTGTATCGTCTGTCGTTGTCATGCTGAAGGAGAGGTTACTCCACGTCTGGACGAATTCTTCGAATTCTAAACTCGATTGCAGCCTGTTGTTTGTCGCTCACCGACACAGGTACGTAATACACCACTATGTTGCACGATACAATTCGGAGCGCTGTAGCGGCAGACAACTGCAAAAATCTAGACACGAAGTACAAAGGTGTTTAATGGTAATTACGTTAGTTTAATTTAAACAGCTTTAAGAGTTTTCACATAAAAAATGAGGAGGCACTACTTTTCAGCACTCCTTCATAAGTTCGGAGCACAGCATGTGGTACTACAGAAGCATTTTCGGTGTTAGGTGGGGTGGTATGGTAAGGGATGAACAAGTTTCCCACAGAATCTTCAAAGAAAGGAACATATGGAATATGCTGACAAGACGGACAGAATTTGTGGCGGTATGAGGAAATGTAATTGAGGACTGTATTTAGCACCTCTTTTTTTTCTCCACATAATGGACAGAATTCATATAAAAATTGATCGGGAGCAAAGGTCTCTAAAACATCAATTCAGATAGCAGAAAACGGCGCTAACATTATGAGGGGGAACAGGAGGAGTGTGCCGAATTGTATGGAAGACTGTGTGAGGAAAAATTCAAAACATTCCCTCATCTGGGCAGCTTGCGAACTGAAATTTAGCGAGACAAAACGACAAGATCAGTCAGTTAGACAACAGAGATTGCGGGGCAGAACAAGTGGGTTGCGAGCTGCTCAGAAAGAGGGTAGCGTTACGGCAACTGCCACATATTACCTCAAATTCAGCTATTGTTCACCAATCAACACCAGATGGCACCAGAAGACGAAAGCCTCCGGATCGTAGTTTACAGCTCTCGACTGCCACACTTCCAAAAAAACTCCGAATGGGGGGGGGGGAGGGGGGGGGGGGGGGGTTCAGTACTGTTGACAATGTGACCAAAGAGAATATCGTTTGACTCGCGTAAAATTTTCAGATGTTCAGAATGCAAATTAACAAACAAGAGCTTAATACTGTCATGCGACAGTGGCCCAGCAGCTGCTCAGCTTTTTCCGGTGAAGCACTGTGGCTGCGGTGACGCATTCGATTGGCTACACCAAATTTTTGAAATGAAAGCAGCCGAATTGCTCAGGCTGGTCGGGCGGTGCCACGGCGGCATGCACTTTGATGTTTGTTCAGGAAAGGCAAAACATCATGCTCAATTACTCTCTCGGGATAGCAGCGATGGCTCGGTGGTCCTTGCCCCCCCCCCCCGCCCCCCCCCCCCCCCCAGCGTGGTCAGATGCCCGCTCACACCAACATGAGCACGAACACGCCGCAGCTCCCCAGCGACGCGTGCGCTGCTATGCTGCAGAGTCTCACTGACCGCCTTCTTGCGACAAGCGGGAACTGGAGACCACTCCAATAGCTCACGTTCCCTGCAAAACTTTCCTTCCTAGCAAATATGCTCAGTAATTTCAATTAATTAAATAAGAAGTATTGCCACAAAAAGAAAGAATATTGCCCAGCGATGTGTGACTGTCGTGCCACAACGTAACAGCACGCAGGTCACAACTTGCTGTTGCCGTATCCGAAAACAAGAAGAATGATATCAAATATATCGGTCAGTCATTCTTACCTGCTATTTCTTGAGCGACATCTATATTTTTTTTCTCCAAGACATGTCTACTGCAGTTAGCAATGAAAGATTTTCTTTAAGAGACAGTTAGCAAGTGATTACTACCTGGGGCAGTGGTGGTATTATTTTCAGCATATATGTAGATTTTATTTATTCTCAGTAATTCACATTTTATTACATCAGGAGAAGATACGAGTGATAGTGACATCACTTATTTTTAATTAGTTGAAAAGTGTTCAGTTTTTTTTATTAGTAATTGCTGCGTAAAGCTGCAAAAACTGCTTTGTCAATTTTTATCGTGGAGAACTCTCCGAAATTCTTAAACAGCTAAAAATTGATTATGCAGTTAGGTACATAGACTGATAACGTAGTATTTGAGGGGGATTTTTGTTTTAGACCTCCGACAGTGCTGGTTCATCCAAGACTAATTTTTTGTCTGTTGTTTTACTCTCGGGAACTGAAGGTTGCAGCCCATTCAGTTAACGCCAATCCTTTGCATAAAAACAGGGAATGACGTATAAGTTGCTAAATACGGTATGTAAGGGAAGTGGAACTACGTCCTAATCTCCTTCAGTGTTGTTCATTTCTTCCCCCCCCCCCCCCATCCTCTCTCTCTGTCCATCTCCTCTCCTCCTCCCCTCTTTCGATCTCCCCTTCCCCCGTCTCTCTCCACTTCCTTCTCCCCATTACCTCCATCTATTTTCGCCTCCCTCTTTCTACGTCCTCCTCCCTCTCTGCCCATCTCCCCTCCTCCTTCTCACAGACTATGAAAGTTGTTCTTTTTTAAAAAAAATCCTTTATTCAAAGTTAACTACAAAGATACTTATCAACCCACCACCTTGCTACAAAGTGGGTCCTAATTTACTATCATATTACAACTACTGCAGATTAATTGCTAACACTACAGGTATGTTAATACTATTCATACTATTATTTCTCCACTACAGGCATTTCTATTCTACTACTACTTTGTTGTACGTGTACCTTGGTTGCTAGTTAATTGTGAGTACTTCTCTACAGTTGGTATTGTATGATGTATATACAACTTATCTACACTTAACTAATCTACACTACCTGCGTTACAAGTGTGCCAGCGTTTAACAAACCTGTGTTGTGGCTGACCTTGTCCATCGAACTAACCCCAGTGGGCCGGCCGGAGTGGCCGTGGCCGAGCGGTTCTAGGCGCTTCAGTGCGGAACCGCGGAACTGCTACGGTAGGTTCGAATCCTGCCTCGGACATGGATGTGTGTGATGTCCTTAGGTCAGTTGGGTTTAAGTAGTTCTAAGTTCTAGGGGACTGATGACCTCAGAATTTAAGTCCCATAGTGCTCAGAGCCATTTGAACCATAGCCCCAGTTGGCGTGCCCCTGGCACTGGGCTGGCCGAAGACATTAATCTCTGCATTGCTATCCTAACGGGTTTTCCTATCTTATCCTACAACTAACCTGTTTCTTATCTATAATGTCATTGTCAGTGCGTGTCATGATCGGTGAAAACTGTATCCCCCTCCGCCCCCCCCCCCCCCCTCCAATCCGAGACGTGGCGGGTCCCAGCCGTGAAGCGGCTGTCAAAGTCCACCCCCCGGCGGTATAGGATAGGTGCACGGAGTCTAATTGGGTTGTTAATTAGTATCGACTGTTCCTTAAAAATTCTTTAAGAACTTTACTGGATATGGCATCTGAGAGTTTGTTCAGGATGTGAAAGGTGTTCTCATGGCTGAGTAGGTGGTTATGAAGTTGTTGTGTAAGTTCATCTGCAACGTCGTCGAAGAGGTGGCACTCATAAACCACATGATCTGGAGTGCCTTGCACGGCACATTAACTTTGTTTATTGTTACTCCCAATGAAACATTTATTGGGCATTGAGGTCGCATAAAATGTCTGGATAAATCAGTTGGGATCTTTGTGTATACGGGCTATGACAGATCTCTGCTCCTTCTTAATCTGTGAGGATAGTAGACTCAGCAATAGTGTTTAGCATAGTTTTAATCTCCGATACAGTAGGACTACTATCTTCGCACGATTCAGCGATAATATTTGGCATATTTATAATCTCGAAAGTGTAGGACTAGATTCGGACGACTCAGATTCCGTACCACTTTTTTAACTCCAAGCCTTAAATAAAATTTACGTGTTTTCTGTTGAAATTAAATGTGCTGTGACGAGGACCTCCAGGCGGGTAGGCGTGGTCGCCTGGTGCAAGTCAAAAGATGACAAAACCGCCGCGACTTGTTCTTCGTTGAAGATGGAATGAGAATAATGAAGACAACACAAACACCCAGTTCCCGAGCGGAGAAAATCTCCTACCCAGCCGTGAATCGAGCCCGGCTCCCTGCATAAGGCGGCGCGCTATCCACTCACCTACGGTGGCGGACAAGTGTTTTCTGTTAAAACTGATTGCGAGAAAGGAAACAGTACTGTACATAGTTGCGTATGAAATTTTTGTTTAAATTTGTATTTAAGGAGAAAGAATACATATAGGAGAGAAATTGTCTAATTGTATAAATGCCCTACTGTCGTAATTAAAACTGACACTGACACCGACGGAAGAAACGAAATTGCATATTTTCACAGCACAGCATTTTCTTTCCCGCAGTCGGTTGCAACTAAAAAAAATCTGTACGTTGTTCTTTACTGAGATAAGTGTATTATTTTTCCCTCATATTCAAGATTTTTGCAAACAATGTTTATATTAAGATTTATGCGCCATGTACATTAGAGTTGCTTAGGTTACGTCTGTCTGATCGTTTAATAGAGTATCGTGAAATATAAAGGGTGTCCATAAAGTCCCTTTACAACGACAGTTGTTGAATTATCTTAACAAAATTTCTTTAATTGTAATCACAGTTTACTAAAGTTTTTATATGCACTAACTGTGTTTCAGATACTCTGTTGGTGGAAGGAACTGAACCTCTATAAAATGCCAAGCACAATGTGTGTCCTGGTTTACTGAGACAAAAATCGGATGTTCAGACTCAACGAAACTTCAGAACGAAGTATGGAAGAGATCTACCATCGCGCCCTTCAGTCCGTGCACGGCACAAAAAAGTTATGGAGACAGTGACAGTGTTGGATAAAGGGAGGAGCGGGCGACCAATAACATCCGTGAAAAACATCGATCGCGTTTAAAACGTCTTCACTCGTTCACCTGCGAAGTCCATCCGCACTGCTGCCAGGTAGTTGCAACTACCACGTTCAGCTGTGCATAAGGTCCTCCACAAGAACTGACGGTTGTACGCTTACAAGGTGCAACTGTTACAGACACTTGAGCCAAATGACATGCCAAAACGGACAGAGTATGCACTCGGCATGCTGGAACGACTTTCGGAGGATGTATCATTCCTCAAACGAGTTTGTTTCAGTGATGAGGCCATGTTTCTGGAACATTAAACAGACACAATGTGAGAATCTGGGGATTTGAACACCCCAATGTGACTTCACTGGGCTAGTCCAAAAGTGAGAGTGGGGTGTGAATCATGTACAACCGAATAATTGGCCCATTTTTCTTCAAGGAGTCAACAATTACTGCAAATGTTTACCTCGACCTTCTAACCGAATATGTAGCATCACAAATGACTGACTTACAGCCAACTATAATTTTTCAGCAAGATGTTGCACCACCACATTGGGGACTGCATGTTCGTCGGTTCCTCAATGAAACATTTCCAGGCAGATGGACTGGGAGGGATGGACCAATTCCTTGGCTACCACGTTCGCCAGATATCACTCCCTTGGTCTTTTTTTAGGGTTGTGTATAAAAAATATCGTGTATCAAACACAGATACGGGACATTGCTGACTTGAAGCAAAGGATTCGTAATGCCATTGCCACCATTGATGACGCTATCCTACAGCGAACATGGCAAGAAGTCGAGTACCGTCTTGATGTGCTTCTTGCAACTAAAGGCGCCCATATACTGTAGATGTCTATTAAACACGGTAAAATAAACTTTTATAAACACTGATTACAATAAAAGAAATGTTGTTAAAAAATTTCAACAAATGCCGTTGTAATAATATTTTGGAATCGTAAAGGGACTTTATGGACACCCTGTATTATATGTATAAACAGAGGTCTCGTCACCATTAAGAATGTGGTTCATAACTCCCCGCCATCCTTTTATTTCCGAGCGAAAAAAATCAGTGCCGTTCCAGTTCGTTGTTTTCATGCCTCTTTGTCCGCCTCCGTAGCTGAGTTGTCAGCGAGGCTGACTGCCATAGGATAGGCCTGGTTTCGTTTCCCGGCGTGGTGGAGATTGCTGTTCTTATCATACCACACGCAATTCGCCGAAGTGGAGTGAAATAAAGAAAAAGTGACTGCACTTGCGGCCGAACAGTCCCAGATGGTTTTCGCAGCCAATAATGTCTTAAGATCATTTCATTTGTTAACATCGAGGGTCACCACCAAGAATTTGACCGCGAATTTTCAGGAAAGCAAAAACTGAAATTTCAAGGAAGCTAAAACTTACAAAGGGACGACGAAACCTGTTAATCACTGGTTTTGATAAGTCTTATATATAATTTAAAGGGACTTATCCTAGTACCTGGGTGGCGGCTTCTCATGTGTCGGCCCCTGGCTGCGTAGAAAATCGGTTTTTTGAGTAACTTGTATATCCGTGAGATTAAATTAAGGCTCAACCGAGAGAGCGTAGTGCAGGGATGAAGGTTCATTGCCGTTAAGGGTTCAGACCCTGTCTGTACATCACTTTTGAGTTTCATCGTACACAATTTCATTGAACAGTTTATGTTGTGCAAAATTATTTAAAAATCATCTTTTCGTCTAAGTAATCTCATTAATAAGTCAATCATTACAGAAACTTTTTCAAACATTTAAGCCGTTTGTTAAGAACTGAATCATCTTACTCGCTCTCACTTTCATCGCTTGTTGTGTTAGAGCAGAAGCAACCAGAACATAAATTCGTGGAGCACCATGCAAAATTAACGAAAGCTACTGCCATGTAGTCACACGGATTTTTCGGAAGCGATGCCGGAATACACAGTTGGTATAAATTCAAGTGGAGTGTTCTTTCATTGACAACTTTGAAGGAAACGTCACGTATTTGATCATTCTTGTGCAAGCAGGTGTACTAAATTGACGCAGAACGAAAGAATGTATTTTTACGAAATCTTCCTTCGAAGCGAATGCGCTATTAGTCTTTAGCAGGTCGGGAGCATTTAGAATTTTGTTCATGAAAATTTTTACCTTCCTGTAAACATAAAGGTGTTAGAGAGGAATGCATTTGGATGGAGTAATTTGTGCGTTGCGGCTACATGCTTGTCTTTCATCTGCAAAGACTTGATCATGAAGTACCCGATCAGTTTGACCCCTAAATAATAGAAGAAAACATTTTTGTTGTTTCACGTACGAAAGAATGAAGATTTTAAAAACTCTTCGTGCGGCACTTTTCGTGAACTTCCCTGATTTCGTGTAGGTCACAACTACATTTTTTAAATTTATGAGTTAAGTGGGCAGCCCTTTTTGAGCAATCACATCAGAATTCTTGCCTACATAAGAAAACGTTAGCGAATATCTTTGCTGACGCAGTTACAATACACTGTGCTCTGATGGAACGACTGATCTTGTTGAAATCGGTATCCGCGCTTGTTCCGCAAAGGATCTATTGTACGTTGATTGGTACTCGCAGCCTATTTTATCGGCATTAATTACTTAACCGAGATCACATTTTCGCACGAAAATATTCGTCAATATCTTGCATCCTTCTTTAGGTCTTGATGCGTCATGTATGGTTGTGACATGCTTGGAACTCGGAGTTTAAACTATGACTAACGAACGGTATTCACGCTCGAAGAAAGATTTCTGTAATGATTGATTTGTTAATGAATCTAAGTGCTCCCGACCATGCGTTGCTGTGGTTGAGTTGGGTATATCATGGGAATCATACATCCTACTCGCTTTCTTCTTTATTTCTCTGTCCAACTCCTCCACCTCCTTTCTTTGTTCACCCTCTCCTACCCCATCTCTTCATCCCCTCCTGCCTCCCCTCACTCCCCTTCGTCCTGCCCATCACTATCACCCTCTTTTTGAGTCAATCTTGTCTTCTCCCTCTCTCTTCCTCTCCTCCGGTCTACTCCTCACTGTCTATTTCCGCTTTCTGTATCCAGTTCCTCCTACCTCTCTCTCCACCTCCTCCCCCCCCCCTTTTCTCTGACATTGTGCTATGTTTATTTTTATTGCATAGAACTTCAAGAATTGCTGAGGTTTAAGACTTTGAACAAACGAACATTCACACACACACACACACATACTCACAGCTGAGCACCAAGCGTTTCTGGGGTATCTATTTGATCCAATCTTCTGTTCGTCCATCTCCTCCTTCCACCTCTTATTATCCATCGCTTCCTTTATTTCCTTTCACTCCATCTCCTCCTCTTCCCTTCTCGGTCGATCTCCTCCTACTCCTCTCTCTGCCTATCTCTTCCTCCCATGCCTATGTCCATATCCTCTTTTCTTTCTCTGACCATCTCCACTGCACTTTCCGCTTCCCACTCCCCTCTCTCTATTCGCGTCCTGCCACCTCTATCTGAGCTCATTTCCTGCTTCCATCTCACCATCCATCTCCACCTCCCCCTTTCTCTCTCCACTCATAACGATATGACGCTGATAGTTCTTACTTCCACAGCATACCTTTCCAAATTGTAATTAATATGTGTATCATATTAAGTCGAAATCGTTCCAGCGGTTTAGGATGAGCTTTTTACCCTTTGGATTTGCCTGTTGATGCACATGTCACATATACACTCCTGGAAATGGAAAAAAGAACACATTGACACCGGTGTGTCAGACCCACCATACTTGCTCCGGACACTGCGAGAGGGCTGTACAAGCAATGATCACACGCACGGCACAGCGGACACACCAGGAACCGCGGTGATGGCCGTCGAATGGCGCTAGCTGCGCAGCATTTGTGCACCGCTGCCGTCAGTGTCAGCCAGTTTGCCGTGGCATACGGAGCTCCATCGCAGTCTTTAACACTGGTAGCATGCCGCGACAGCGTGGACGTGAACCGTATGTGCAGTTGACGGACTTTGAGCGGGGGCGTATAGTGGGCATGCGGGAGGCCGGGTGGACGTACCGCCGAATTGCTCAACACGTGGGGCGTGAGGTCTCCACAGTACATCGATGTTGTCGCCAGTGGTCGGCGGAAGGTGCACGTGCCCGTCGACCTGGGACCGGACCGCAGCGACGCACGGATGCACGCCAAGACCGTAGGATCCTACGCAGTGCCGTAGGGGACCGCACCGCCACTTCCCAGCAAATTAGGGACACTGTTGCTCCTGGGGTATCGGCGAGGAAGATTCGCAACCGTCTCCATGAAGCTGGGCTACGGTCCCGCACACCGTTAGGCCGTCTTCCGCTCACGCCCCAACATCGTGCAGCCCGCCTCCAGTGGTGTCGCGACAGGCGTGAATGGAGGGACGAATGGAGACGTGTCGTCTTCAGGGATGAGAGTCGCTTCTGCCTTGGTGCCAATGATGGTCGTATGCGTGTTTGGCGCCGTGCAGGTGAGCACCACAATCAGGACTGCATACGACCGAGGCACACAGGGCCAACACCCGGCATCATGGTGTGGGGAGCGATCTCCTACACTGGCCGTACACCACTGGTGATCGTCGAGGGGGCACTGAATAGCGCACGGTACATCCAAACCGTCATCGAATCCATCGTTCTACCATTCCTAGACCGGCAAGGGAACTTGCTGTTCCAACAGGACAATGCACGTCCGCATGTATCCCGTGCCACCCAACGTGCTCTAGAAGGTGTAAGTCAACTACCCTGGCCAGCAAGATCTCCGGATCTGTCCCCCATTGAGCAAGTTTGGGACTGGATGAAGCGTCGTCTCACGCGGTCTGCACGTCCAGCACGAACGCTGGTCCAACTGAGGCGCCAGGTGGATTGGCATGGCAAGCCGTTCCACAGGACTACATCCAGCATCTCTACGATCGTCTCCATGGGAGAATAGCAGCGTGCATTGCTGCGAAAGGTGGATACACACTGTACTAGTGCCGACATTGTGCATGCTCTGTTGCCTGTGTCTATGTGCCTGTGGTTCTGTCAGTGTGATCATGTGATGTATCTGACCCCAGGAATGTGTCAATAAAGTTTCCCCTTCCTGGGACAATGAATTCACGGTGTTCTTATTTCAATTTCCAGGAGTGTATTTCACGTATGCAGGGTGGGACAAATAAAAGTGGCCCAGAGACTTCCAGGGTACAAAGGAACATAGCAGGTGTTGAACGTAACCATCCGTCATCTCTTGGGACTTTTGGGCCCTGGTCAGCAACTTTCCTGGAGGCCGATCTGAACTGGACTGTTGGAATTGCGGCAGTCTCATCCGAAATGTTCTGCTGCAGTTCTTGAAGATTATGAGGATTGTTGCGATACAACTTAGACTTGATGGCTTCCCATACAAAGAAATCGCACAGTGAAAAATCCAGGTGTCCTTATTTAACAGGGCTGCAACCAGACTGACCTCTGTTAACAACTTTGTCAGGCGTGATGATTGTGTAAATGTTCTCCAAGGTTCGACCGGCTGTATAGGCTGTTGCTCTATCCTGTTCGAAGTAACTGTAGGTCTTTACCTCCTCGTTAATGCTGCCACAAATGGTTTCAAAATCTTAGCAATGTAACGCCCGTAACTCAGCATCTGATGGAAGAAGATCGGACCCATAGTGCGGCATGCAGACACTGCACACTAAACCCCAAACTTGTGATCATGGAGTGGTGTTCCGTGTAAGTTACGAGGATTGTCCGCTACCCAGAATGTGTAATTCTGTGAGTTGACATGACCATTCAAGTGAAACCACGCTTCATCAGCGAACATATCAATGTCCTAGACATTCACAGTTCTCAGTGAACAGCCATTCACAAAACTAGAGGCGATGAGGAGCATATGCTGGTTTTCATGCTCGAACAACAGATACTCGAAAGGGGTGCATGTGCAGGTGCACGTGGAGAATTCATCCACATGAACCACGTAATAGGTCGGCCTCTTGTGGCAGGCGTCGGGTTGTTTTATTAGGACTGAGGCATTTTTGGTGAACTGCAGCCATATTTTCTTGTGTGCGGGCACGTTTCGGTATGTTTTTTGACTTATTCAAAACAGACCCTGTCTTACACAATTTTTGGGCTAAGCGTTGCATGGCAATTTTTGCTCGCACTTTGGCACATTGAACTTCTCCGTAAACAACTGACCACACTGTTTCCACGACTTTGTTGTCACGCAATTGTTCGCAACGAACACCCCAGCTCCACAGTGAGTACCATCGTCCCCTTTGCGCTGCTCCACTCACACTTACTAAGCCCGCACTACTATCTGAACTAGTGAGGACCACTTTACGGAGTACGCGTGGTGTGAATGACATAGGGTGTCTTGAGAATGGCAGGGTGTGCTCCTGTCGAAATATCGGTGGTGGTCGACGGCGTCACCCCGCAGCAAACCCGTTAAGTTATTTGAACAATCAATTCGCCGGGAAAAGTTAAGGTCTGAGACATTCACGTCCAATTTTATCCACGTGTCTGGACCACTTTTCTTTGCCCCACCCTGTATTTACATACCATACGGTAACACAGTAGGTATATGGAAACACGCGCGTATTCGAATACAACGTTGTGTCAAACTTTCAAATCAATGGGTGAAGAACTTGACGGACATTTACGATTTTGCACAAACATACCTCTACTTTTATATTTATATAGATTACTATGTCGAAAAAGATTATTTTGAATTCGTTTTCATGACATATACTATATAATGATATTCTGTACGATGAAATTGAAAAAAGTATGTACACAGGCAACGTCTGAACCCTTACCGTCAAGGTGTAGCCCTGAACCTTAGCCCCTAGACAATTTTTGCTCAGCTGAAATACTTTTAACGTTACAGATACAGAAATTACGCTCAAAACTTCAACATATATTTTCTCGCAAACTACGGGTCATTACATGAAAAGTCGCTAGCTAGGTACTCAGGGCAGGCCCCTGCATAACATACCTAGGACTCACCAAAATGCATGGTTAACTAATCTGATGGTCCCCTTGTTACTCCATCAATAGTGAAATTTTTATCCTATTGAAATTTTTCCTCATTGTTTTATTTGATCTCATCAACCACAACTGATAGTCGTCCGGCATGAAAAATAATGCACCACTTTAGAACTGAAACTTTACTTCTCACTTTTCCATAAAGTTCAGTTATACGTAATTATACATCGGAATGGGGGTCTTTTTTTTCAATTCATAAACGGTATTACATTACGAACCTGAATCCTGACGGGATCGTTATTTTTGTCATGCATTTGAAAACCACGAAAATAAACAATAATCGACAATTACTGCTTGCTTTTAACGTTTTACTGGTGCCAAGAATTAGCAAGGTATATGACACAGCAATGGGGTTAGTGAGGGGAGGAGAAAAGAGAGTAGCGCAGCTTTCTAAACGTTCTTAATTTTTTGAATGGGCGTAACACCTGTGCTTCAGTTTCTGTTTTGGTCTGATATGACCATGACTGAAATGCATTGTAAGAATTACGAAATATAGTGTCATCTAGACAAGTTGTGTCTATGAAACGGAAATAATCAAGAGGGACCTGATATATTAGCAAGCGGATTCATGCTAGGATGATACGGTAAAAATTTTCCCTCATAGGTAAGTTTGATGTGACTTTGCCATACTAAGTGGCCCAAACCATGGTGGATGCACCATATTAAAAATAAAAAAGAGTAACAGAGAGACTATAACGTATTTAGACTTTCCATCGACGAAGGAACCTGAGAACGCAGCCATAAGGTAAGTTGAGATTGAGAACAAAATTTCTTGTGACTGCAAAAGTGATCTTCAGCCTCCTTCAATTCTGAATGATCAATTTAGGGCTATCCGACTGTAATGTGGTCTTCAACCTGTACCTCTGAGATCCTACAGAGCCTACTGCTGGTGATCTACGGGGATGGGAAGCTCCATTTAAGATCATGCAAATTTAAAGGAACTAGTTCGAACAGCATATAGGGACCTATTAAATGCAAATTAGTAGAGGTTGGCTCTGAGCGCTTTGGGACTTAACATCTATGGTCATCAGTCCCCTAGTAGAGGTAGTCCCATGAATCATGTAAGCATGGGTACCGCACCTTACACGGACATATTAATAAGGATCCATCAAACTCTGAAGGGAAACTAGTCCTCACTATAACAGTCTGATGTGCGTGTGAAAGACATAAAAAAAATAGATTTCACCCTCTAAATCTAGAATACAAACATTAAACAAGTGGACTAGGGATTGGACGTACGAATGGTCTTGGCACAGGTGGGTGTACTTTCAAAAGAATGATATAAAACTATATCACAAATGCTGTCAATGACATTGGAAATAGTGATCTAAAGTGAGGGCCTGGAAAAGCATGCTTTCCCTAAAGCGCATGATGTGGCTATCAAAATTAGATTTGTGAAATCTAACCCTGACGAAAATTAACTAACTTAGCGCTCGCCCAGTCTTTGCGGCTGCAGTAATGCGCCACATGCTTACCAGTCCTAAGATTTGTGGGGGTAGAAAACGGCTGCAGTAGTGGCCGTAAGTTCGAAGCTTAGCTCACCCTCTACGTTATGCTCTAACTTGAAAACATTTCTCTCTGCAACAACCTGGAGCAACTACCTTCTACAGCTGCCTAAGGAGAAGTGTGTTCACGACGGCGTCTCTGAAGCAAGTGTCTTCTAACTTTGCTCTACGAAACAGGTGGTTCTGCCGGTGTCAGAATCTCGATGGGCAGTTGCTTAATGAACAAGTTTAACAGTTCCCTACTCTTGCCAAGTTTATCATGAGGTACATTTCAACCATGTCACGGGGAACAAGGTAGAAAATCTCTGTCACTATACGATAGATTTTCAGTCATGGCCAATCTAAAGCTGTGCACAGACACACGGGAACTCGACCCCGCTAAGGAAATAGTTACTGTGAGCCAAACGAAGAAAAACTTACTAGAATTTGAATAAGTATGCCAGCAGGCCACGCCGGTGCTTAACAAGCAGTTCTCAAGCTTCATGGGCTCGTGTTTTCTACAGTCTTTCAGGTTAGCTAAAAGAAATATTCTGCACTTCACACACAACGCACTTTTATGCAGTACTACCAGGTCTTTTCGACATTCTGGCGGGGCGAGTACAGCAGTGTGTTTGTTATCGTTGTCCGCCGCCTGCGCATAGATTGGTTTTCAGCAGAAACGCTTTATAACTATTCCGTTCCCCTAGGCGAAATTCCATACCGTGAGCCAACTAAAAGCCCCAAGGCTGCCACTGTAAACTGACTGCCTCACTGTAACAAGAGGATAGATGATATAGAAGTAATTAGAAACTCAGACCATTGGCAGTAGTGAATATTCTCTGTAGTTTTCATGCAGTATTTGTGATTTGACTTGACTGAGTATTGGGATGCGCATATTAAATTATAAAGCAGGCTATTGGATAATTCGGGAAAAAATTTCTGCATAGCTTAACCCTGCCTTCAGCTGCAGCTAGTATAGAGTTTTCAAAGTGCACGCTATCGCAAGTCAGCTCTCAACGAAGGTTATCTGCTGGAGGCTACTGCTAGGTTTAATTCCGAAATGGGCAGTAGACAGAGATTTTACTGTGCACGCTATGATCATAAGAAAAACTTCCCACACACCGACTGTATGTAGATGTGATGGATATGAGTATTTCGGCATAAGGACTCCATGGTCTCCAATGGCTCATTAAAGAATAATAATGTAATTATGATATACACTGCAATCACTCATTGTAAGGTGACAAGATTTTGCGCCACACAATGCTTTCAATACACACTAAGACATGCAATTAGATTGAGTTGTGATATCACTTGATTGAAGCAGTGCTGTTTTATTACGAATACAGAACTTGACTGACATCGACTGAATGATGGGTGAACGGTCTTAAATGTAGCCTTGCTGAAAAAAACTCTATGGAGAAACGGAACAAGCAGCACCTCCACCGGTAGGCAGCCAGAAGCTGGCGAACAGGAGAGACAGCGGTGAGTCAGCCGACGCGACGGCTGAGCGCACCAAGACCCTCACTGCGGCAACACGCCTCAACAGGGGGTGTCTGGAGATGCAACAACAGAACTTCTACTGTAAACGAGTGGTAGTCGACACTGAAGGTGCGGCTGGCGCTATATTTCACGAGGATGCGGTCGGCATGGAATGCAAGGGAAAGTGGCGTGCAATGATGTACGGCAATGCAGAGGCTGCCAGGAATGTGTTGGGGAATGGGACGGCGATACATGCTATTAGGATGGCGTCATGTCGGAAAGCCTGTTTCTCGCGATTTTTGATGTAGACGTTTGCCTATCAGCGTATTAGTAATACATTATGGTGAAGAAATTTGTTCCAGTAAGTTCGATGGGAGCGACTAAACTTCAGTTTGTGGTTGGCCGGAGCTTCTTAGAGTGAGGAGAGTGGGAGTGCAAACAGAGCACTTAATGGGAAGGTAACCAGAGATGGTGAGCTGGAGAGCCTGCAGTTTTGTGAATGGAGAGCATCACGAACCCTCGACCTGGGCTGTTTCTAGGCAATAGTTTGCCGTCCAAGGATTTAGGTTTAGCACTGAAAACATTGGGTGGCCGCCGCCTTGCTCACAGGGCTCGTTTCTTCGAGAGTCGTCACTGCAGGCCGCTAGCACGCTGTCTGAGACGGTGAAATCGCCACCCGCTCCGGCTTTCAGGGCGGATAGTTTAAATTGGCGGGACCACTTGTAAAATGTTTCTTCACTGAGATTTCACGTCAGTTGATTGAAGTGTAGAGAATCTTAGATCGCGTTATTCACAACGGGGCAGAATTGGGCAGACGATAGCCAATGTTAGTTCACTACAGTCACATCATGTTTTAATGCGCCGCTGGAGATACTGTAACTTATTTATTGTTCGTGTTCCTGATGTGTGCTTGTTTTGCCGAGTCTAGCATTTATTCTTTCAGTAGAAGCATAGCTCACTCTCCGTCATTTAATTTCTTCATATGTTGTGTATTTATTAAATATCGGTATCTGCGTCAACTGGGCATGAGACTGAATATTTAATTAACTTCATATAGACTGAAACAGTTTGTTGGATATGTCCATGTCGAAGGGTACTCTTATTGCGTAACAGTAATAATTTTAATGATCTGGGGTCCAGCCCTGTCCTCCACGGGGGCACTTGTGGGTGACAGAGGCACCTTTTAAGGTATCGCTTTAAGGGGGGTAGGAGCAGGAGAGTGACCACAGGACATTTTATTTTCTACTGTCTATACTTTTACAAATAAATTCATAAAACTTTGTCAGCATGACCAGGAAGGATTCAGGATTCACATTCATAGCAGTGGAAGTGCAAAAACATAACAAAATAAATTTTTTTTAGATATGAAATTTCATCATTTTTTCACTTACTGTTGGCTGCATCTGTTGCTATAGGTAGATTTTTCTTCACAAGTAAGGGAGATTCTTTGATGAATTTTGCACAGCATACAAACCATACTTACAGGTGTATGAAACTCTAGAATTTTCCAAATTTATTAAAAACTTTGGTAAAAATTGAGATAATTACCTACAAAATTTGATTTTTTTCTACACATAAAGTTTAAAACGTAACACCTCATTCATTTTTTCATAAAGTAAATTGATTCTAGAGTTTCAGACACCTGTAAGTACGGTTTGTATGCTGTGCAAAATTCATCGAACAGTCTAACTTACTTATGAAGAAAAGTGTACCTATAGCAACAAATGCAGCCAACAGTAAGTGAAAAAATGATAATATTTCACATGTAAAATAAATTATTTTGTTATGCTTTTGAACTTCCGATGCTACGAGTGTGAATCCTGAATCCTTCCTGGTCATGCTGACAAAGTATTATGAATTTACTTTAAAAGTATAGACAGTGGAAATTAAAATGTCCTGTGGTGCCTCTCCTGTGTATCTAATGCACTGATAGATACCCATAGTTCGCTTTTGTCGAAACTGCATAGCAGATCGATACAAAATCAATACATACAGACTAATAAGTACAGTGAACTACAGAGGGCGTATTAGACTTTATTTCTGTAAAGATACTTCCACAACAGTGAAGAAACCTGTTATATGCCACAACCGAAATGTACACCACACAAGCCAGGGAGACGCAACAAGCCTCAAACAAATAAGAATACTTCTATCTCAGTGTGTTTGATCTGTTCTGTCAGTCTACAGTATAGACCTTAAAAATCGTAGAACTGTTCCCTTACAGGTATTGTTAGAAATTTTGCCCACCGTGTTCATGGCAGAGTGGAAAGAGACATACCATCGACTCTTTTACACACTCAAGAATTCCAGAAGTTTCGCATACTACTTCCACAACTGAGATAATCCTAGCAGCCAGATCCTTGCAAGTGTGGACAGGATTCTCGTAATCTAGGAACTTCATACGACGCCAGAACAGTACCGAGCTGGCCTTGGAACCGGACCACCACGTCCAAACCATTGTTGTCCAAAGCATGCAGCAACGCGGCTCCTAATATCTAGTGCTCAGTTAGTGAATGGATCACGTTTGCGTCCAAGCAAGATACCTACCTAAAGCACAACGTCGAAATTTTCATTGTTGTGCACCAATTTCAAAGCAATACAGATACTAAAGTGATTGAAGCAAGAAACAAAAAGAAAAATGCAGTAACTGTGCAACGAGCTGCTGGAGTTAGTGCGTCCCTTGTAGCAAAAGTACACAGAAAGTATCTATGAACAATCCCAGAAAGTGTGTCTATAGAGCTCTGGTTCGCCTACTACATGCCAAGTGCATCTCAGGATGGAGCTGATAGCTCTGAAATCGAGTATGATAGAGTAAAGAGAAACTGAGGATCACTTTTGTTATAAGAGGCAAATTGATTCCTAATTTGAACGTCTTCTCCTTCTTGCTTTGTTTATGTCTCTGCCCCGCATCGGTGCGGGGTCGGTATTGCTATTTACTGATTTGGTTCAAATGGCTCTGAGCACTATGCGACATAACTCCTGAGGTCATCAGTCGCCTAGAACTTGGAACTAATTAAACCGAACTAACCTAAGACATCACACACATCCATGCCCGAGGCAGGGTTCGAAGCTGCGACCGTAGCAGCCACGTAGTTCCTGTCTGAAGCGCCTAATGATTTGGGAAGTTTAGTTCTAGGGAGTGGCTGAAAGCCTACATGTCGCCACCCTGTTCCCCCTGAGACGAAATAGTCTACCCCAGCCGTGGGTGTGTAGTGTTATACCGAGTGATCACAAAGTCAGTATAAACTTGAAAACTGAATAAATCACGGAATAGTGTAGATAGAGAGGTACAAATTGACATACATGCTTGGAATGACATGGGGTTTTACTAGAACCAAAAAGTACAAAAGTTCAAAAAATGTCCGACAGATGGCGCTTCATCTGATCAGAATAGCAATAATTAGCATAACAAAGTAAGACAAAGCAAAGATGATTTTCTTTACAGGAAATGCTCAATATGTCCACCATCATTCCTCAACAATAGCTGTAGTCGAGGAATAATGTTGTGATCAGCACTGTAAAGTATGTCCATTATGGTGAGCCATTGGCGTCGGATATTGTCTTTCAGCAACCCTAGAGATGTCGGTCGATCACGATACACTTGCGACTTCAGGTAACCCCAAAACCAATAATCGCACGGACTGAGGTCTGGGGACCTGGTGGGCCAAGCATGACGAAAGTGGCGGCTGGGCACACGATCATAACCAAACGACGCGCGCAAGAGATCTGTCGGACATTTTGTGAACTTTGTTTTTTTTTTTGTTCTAAGAAAACCCCATGTCATTCCAAGCATGTGTGTCAATTTTTACATCTCTATCTACATTATTCCGTGGTTTATTAAGTTTTCAAATTTATACTGACTTTTTGATCACCCGGTACATGTGAAAGTGAGCTAAAGTTTTGGAATCGTGTGTCTGAGACGAGTCTTGTGCACCAGCCCGCTATTCTGCTACTAGGATGTATGTAACGCCGTGGAAACCACATCCAGGGTGTCCAGCACACCGACCCTCGTCTTAAGCCCCACGCGCTGACCGTCCTATTCCACAAGGGGAGCCTTAACAAATACGACTGATGGGGCAGGTTATTCCTAGTCTACACAAAAAGAAAGAAAATAAAAATATCTAAGATATTTCTCATTTATTGTTCCGCCTCAGTTGCGCATTTTTAATTAAGTTACATGTTCACTCTGGATCATCCTCAGATGTAATTAATTGCTTCAGAAAGTCGTCCTGTCTTCTCAGAACCATATATCACGCTATTCTGATAACTGGTTCTGAATATACACAGTTGATCAATCTCTCAAGACGATTATGTCGACTACAGTGAATATAAAAAAGTATAAGATGCTGACATGGTTCACGGCTTTTAAGGGTGTCACCAGAGGGTGCTCGAACTGCAGCCAACTTGGCCCTTTGCGTGATCTCTGTCCCTCGGGTCACGGAAGCGAGAAGCTAGTGGCTGGCGATGAGAAGGCGCCAAGGAGTCCCCGCCGGCCAGGTCGTTAATAACGCGAATGCCGGTTTTTTCGAGGGCTGGGCCGGGGCGGCCGCACGTTTTTGCCATTTGGACTCGCCTGTGCTCTCGATGGAGGAGGCCGTGTCTTAATTGGACCGGGAAGTGGCCGCACGGCTGATCCTCGCCGGCTTCACCTCCTCCTCCATGTCTGCCGTCCCTCTGCCGGGCGGCGGAAGTGCCACGGAGTAGTCTCTATATTCCGCGTCCATAGGCGCCTACGTGTCTGTTCTTTGCACCACTATAACCAAGTGCGGAGCAGTTATGATAGAAGGTCTATTCACCACAGCATAACATAATTTGTCTATACGACATTACCTATAGGACAATATTGTCGTCATGTTTTAACACTCCCACAATCCCTCCTCTTCTTCTCCTTGTGTTCAAATGTTCAAATACGTGTGAAATCTTATGGTCATCAGTTCCTAAGCTTACACACTACTTGACCTAAATCATCCTAATGACAAACACACACACCCATGCCCGAGGGAGGACTCGAACCTCCCCCGGGACCAGCCGTACAGTCCATGACTGCAGCGCCCCAGACCGCTCGGCTAATCCCGCGCAGCTCTTCTCCTTTTTCATCTTTTGTTCTCAATCCGTAGATTAACTGACAGCAATTCTTTTCTCCATTTACCCTTAACTTTTACGAAAATCCTAAGTTCAGGCTATGTCATCAATTTCAGAACTTCTTTAATCGCCTAATGTACTGACGTCTCGGTGTTCCTCGTATTCTTCCCAGGCATTTTTGCTTCTATTAATTAAACATTGAATGAGCAATTTCTGTATATGTGCCAAACCTATCAGTCCCTCTGTCGCTTCATGGCCCTCCACAACGATCAGTTCTCTCCCAAGTTGTTGAAGAGTTCTTCAAGGACCATTCTCTCTCCTTGTCCAATCCTTAGGTCAATTTTCCATGTTGTATGAGGACCGTCTAACAAGTAATGTAAAACGCTGTTTCTCGCGGCCGGTTTCGGTTGAAAAATTCGGAATTTGTTGTGGGCCCCGGAGGAATATCCCCGCTTGAACCCCTATAGAGTCATGAAGTTCCGATAGGTGGCGGCACTATATGTAGCCTTAAAAATGAAGTGTGTAGCAGAGGTGTGTTCCAGGCAGAGAGCTGTCATTTAGTTTCTTTCGGTGGAAAACCAGACCATCACATATATTCAAAGGCGCTTGCAGAATGGCTCTGAGCACTATGGGACTTAACTTCTGAGGTCATCAGTCCCCTAGAACTTAGAACCACTTAAACCTAACTAACCTAAGAACATCACACACATCCATGCCCGAGGCAGGATTCGAACCTGCGACCGTAGCGGTCGCGCGGTTCCAGACTGAAGTGCCTAGAACCGCTCGGCCACTACGGCCGGCCCTTGCAGAATTCCTACGGAGACCTCGCAGTGATCAAAAGCACGGCGAGTCGCTGGGCGAGGCGTCTGTCAGCATCACAACAAGTTCGCGCAAACTTGGCTGATCTCCCACATGCCGGCAGGCCACACACAGCTGTGACTCCTGCAACGCTGGAACGTGCGGACACTCTCATTCGAGGTGATACACGGATCGCAGTCAAACACCTCGCTGCACAATTGGACATCTCTGTTGGTAGAGCTGACACACTCGTCCACCAGTTGGGGTTATCAAAGGAGTGTGCCTAACGGGTTCCTCGTTGCCGAACAGGAGACTAGAAAAAGCAAAGACGGAATTACTTGCGCGCTACAAAGATGATCGTGGAAATTTTCTGTCGAATATTTTACACGCGTTGAAACATGGGTCCATCACTTCGAACCTGAAACAAAACGGCAGTCCGTAGATTAGTGCCACACCACCTCTCGTCTGAAGGAAAAGGTGAAAGCCGCACCCTCGCACCCTCAGCCAGTATAGACAGGAACCGGTCTTCCGGGACACTGAAGGGGTTATAATGTTTAACGTTCTCCCTCATGGTGCAATGCTTAACTTTGAAGTGATTCTTGAGTTTCTCCCGGCGTATTTGATAGTCAAAATATCCACGGGTGTGCTGCCGGTCTATAGTGTCCAACGGGCACAATATTTCGGCGATCAGCGTTGACCCTATAAAGAAGGTGGAGAACAAGACGAGGGCGCTTCTCAAGGATGCAGATTTACCGGAGAGTGACGCTAAGAAATTGTTACCTCAAGGTCCGGTACCGCCTAGACTATATGGACTCCCGAAGGTTCACAAAGAGGGGATACCATTACGCCCCATTGTCAGCAACATCAGGGCACCTACATATTTGTTGGCCAAATACCTGACGGGAATAGTAAGTCCTTATGTGGGTAAATGCCCTCATCACATCCGTAATTCCGTGGATTTTGTTAAACGCCTTGACAGCTTCAGGTTGGATGAGTCAGATATCATGGTGAGTTTTGACGTCGTGTCCTTGTTTACGAGGGTACCCCTGCGAGAGTCACTAGAATTGATTAGTCAGAAGTTTGACGAGAAGACCACTGAACTTTTTAGGCATGTCTTGACTTCCACGTATTTTCTTTTTAATGGAGAGTACTACGAACAAACGGAGGGAGTCGCCATGGGTAGCCCACTCTCACCGGTGGTAGCTAATTTGTACATGGAGAACTGCGAGGAGGAAGCCCTGTCGTCATCCGTATGGAAACCTACTTGCTTTTTCCGTTACGTGGACGACACGTTCGTCATCTGGCCACATGGTTTGGATAAACTCCTTGACTTCCTTACACGTCTAAACTCCATACACCCCAACATCAAATTCTCTATGGAGACTGAAACGGAGGGTAAATAACCTTTCCTTGACGTCTTGGTCAAGAGAAGGGCTGACGGCACCCTAGGTCATGGGGTGTATCGGAAGACTACGCACACTGATCTGTATTTGCACGCAGACAGCTGCCACCACCCTTCACAGAGGAATGGGGTACTTAAAACTCTAGTACATAGGGCGCGCACTATCTCTGACGCAGAGAGTCTACCCCAGGAATTGGAACATCTGAGAACTGTATTTCGAAAAAATGGGTACTCAGAGTGGCAGATTCAACGTGCTCTCCGCCCAACCACTGCAGCACAACCTGTTGAGATGGATGAAGTCACGAGGGAGGAGGTAGGCACTGCATTTATTCCATATACAGGCGCACTCTCGGGGAAAATCGCCCGCATTCTGAAGAAACACCGGGTCGGAACTGTGTTTTGTCCTCCAAATAAAACTCGTGCACTGGTGGGGAGCGCCAAAGATGACCTCGGTTTGAGGAAGGCCGGCGTGTACCAGATTCCGTGTCAATGTGGCAAGTCGTATATTGGTCAGACGATGCGTACCGTCGAGGATCGATGCCGTGAACACCAGAGGCACACTCGTCTGATGTATCCGAGCAAGTCGGCGGTCGTTGAACATTGTTTGTCGGAAAATCACGCCATGGAATATGACCGCACGAGGATTCTGGTACAGACGTCGAGATACTGGGACAGCGTTGTTAGAGAGGCCATCGAAATTCGCACCAATGACGACCTCATAAACCGTGACTGTGGCTATAATCTTAGCAAGGCTTGGGAACCAGCGATCGGATTAATCAAGAGTAAATAGAGCAAACGTATAGTTGTGACGACCACGGCGGACAAGGCCATCACTCCGACGTCATCTCAGACGCCGTCGCAATCTGTTCCACCGCGCGACCGTGGCGCGGGGCGCGGACGGCGGAGGGAGCGCGCCGCAGGCGGAGGGTATTTAAATCGGCCGCCACCGCGACCGAACCCAGTTCCCTCTGAGCAGCCATAGCGTACGGATCTCCTTACCGGCACGTTCACAGGAGCTCAGTCCGTCAGTTCACCTGATGATGGTGACATGTATGATCGCCGAAATATTGTGCCCGTTGGACACTATAGACCGGCAGCACACCCGTGGATATTTTGCTTAACTATGAAGTTTATCGTGCTACACTCAGGAAACTTAAGAAACGAATCCAACTTGTTCGTTGCCACAAAAACGCAAGCGAACTCCTTATCCGTGACCATACAAGGCTCATACAAGTCTGCACACCCGAGATGAGCTTAAAAAACTTCATTGGAATTTTCCTCCTCATCCACCCTACAGCCTGGATCCCGCACCTTCCGAATTCAATCTTCTTGTTCGCGGAGAGCACTACGACGATGATGGGGTGTTATTGACGCAGCAAGCCAGCAGAGTGGTTCCATGAGGGCGTACAGGCCCTCCTTTAAGGCTGCGTTAGGCCGTCCCATTGAGTGGAAATTAAGTTGAAAAATTTGGTTTTTTAGCCAAAAAGATCGGAAATAATATCGTTTAATGGAACCCAGAATAAATCCAATATGGTTTCAGAAAAAACTGTATTGCATTATATACTGAACACCGAAAGTGTTTACCATTTCGGCTCCACCACTGTCCGTAATTCTCAGCCATATAGGCAACGATCCTAAGAAAAATTTTATGTATTGTTTCTTGGTAGTTAAACTAATATTTTTTTGTATTATTATTTCTTTTTGTTTTATATTGTCTTAGGTTTTGCAATTCTCCATTCCATCTGCTGAAATTACCTACATATACATCAAACTCAGCAAGTAACCTAATAGTGTATGGCGGTGGACACTTATAGTACGACAAACTAATCCCCTCTTAACTGTTCCACTCACAAATGACGTATGGGAAGAATGATGGACGGGAAGCCTCTGTATTAGCCCTAATTGCTCGAATTTTCTTGTCGTGGTCACTTCGTGAGATGTATGTGAGAGGAAGTAATATACTGTCGAACTGTTACCGGGAGGCGCTCATTCGAAATATCAGTAGTAAAACTCTTCGTGATGCGCAACGCCTCCCTTGTAACGTATGCCTTCCCTATCTCTTCCATCAGTCCTACACGGTAGCGATCCCGGATTGATAAACAATGTAAACAGTACACAGGAATCGGTCGAGTAAGCATCTCGTAAGCCACTTCTTTAGTGGATAAGTTGAATTTCTTTAACAGTCTCCCTACGGTTCTCAGTCTAGCATCTTCTTTTCCTGCTATTTGTATTATGTGGTCCACCCACCTAAGGGCACTGTGGACAATTGCTCGTAGATGTTTTACGGTATACAATGTTTCCGGAAATTTATCATCAATATTGCAGTTATATAGTAGAGGATTCTTTTCCGATTCATGCGCAATATTTTACGTTTATTTACGGTCAGGGTGCATAGCTTGCAGCGTTCAGAAATTTCCTGCAGGTCTTTCTGTGAATGCATACTGTCTTGTGTCATTGCTACTTTCTTGCAGAACACAGCACTAACTGCGAACAGTCTTAAAGATCTTTTAACACTTCTGCTAGCTCTTCCGGATCACAATTTCTTTGGATACTATGGAAATATATCGATTTCTTTTCTTTAAGTTCTGGCTGAAAGAAAGTCTTGTATCCAGTAGCAAATCTTGTCTGATACTCGGTAACCTTGAATTTTTTTCACTAAACAGCGGTGTTAAATGCTTTCCTAAAGTCAAGGAACACGGCATCTAGCAGAGCGCTATTGTCTTTAGCGCTACGGATCTCATGAAGGAACAGAACGAGCTGCGTTTCACAAGATTTCTTTAGAGGATATTTTCGTTCTCCAGAAACGTCGTAATTCTTGAACACAAAACATTTTCCATAATTCTATAACAGATTGACGTCAATGATATAGGCCTATATTTATGTTCATCTGCTGCAATCTGCTGCCAGAAGGCGAGCAAGTTCTTTCTCATCATCTTTGTAGAACATTACTGGTATCTGATCTGAACTTGATTCCGTTCCACTTCTACCCTATGTTATTCTACAAAGCCGTGCTGGAAAGTAATGACTCCGAATTTTTTATGCGAAAATTCTTTCAGCCTTTTACACTGAACCGCCAAAGAAACTGGTATAGGCATGCATATTCAAATACAGAGATATGTACATAATACGGCGCTGTCGTCGGCAATGCCTATATGTGACAAGTGTCTCGCGCAGTTGTCAGATCGGTTACTGCTGCTACAACGGCAGGTTATCAAGATTTAAGTGAGTTTGAAGGTGGTGTTATAGTCGGCGCACGACCGTTAGGAGAGCAATTCGGAGATAACGATGAAGTGCGGATTTTCCCGTATAACCATTTCACGAGTGTACCCTCCATATCGGGAATCAGATCTCCGACATCGCTGCTGTCGGAAGAAGATCTGGCAAGAATGGGACCAAAGACGACGGAGGAGAACCGTTCAACGTGACAGACCTACAGATTTCATAGCTGGGTCATCAACAAATGTTAGCGCGCGATCCATTAAACGGAACATCATCGATATGGGCTTTCGGAGCCGAAGGCCCACTCGGGGTACGCTTGATGATTGCACGACACAATGCCTTACGCCTCGACTGGACCCGTCAACGACATTGGACTGTTGATGACTGCAAATATGTTGCCTGGTCGGAAGAGTCTCGTTTAAAATTGTATCGAGCGGATGGACGTATACGGGTATGGATACAGACTCATGAATCGATGGATCCTGCATGTCAGCAAGAGAGTGTTCAAGCAGTTGGAGGCTCTGTAATGTTGTGGGGCGTGTACAGTTGGAGTCATAGGGGTCTCCTAATACGATCCTTAAAGGTGACTCGTACGTAAGCATGCTGTCTGATCGCCTGCATCCATTCAAGTCCTACGGACTTCGGCAATTCCAGCAGAGAAATGCGACACTTCACACGTCCATAATTGCTACTGTCTGGCTCCAGGAACACTCTTCCGAGTTTAAACACTTCCGTTGGTCACCAGATCCCCAGACATGAACATTATTGAACATAAATAGGATGCCTTGCAAAGTGCTGTTCAGAAGAGCTCTCAGTGCCCTCGCACTCTTACGAATATATGGACAGCCCGGCAGGATCCATTGTGTCAATTCCCTGCAGCACTACTTCAGACATTAGCCGAGTCCATGCCACGTGGTGATGTGGTACTTCTGCTTGCTCGCTGGGGCCCTACGCGATATTAGGTAGCTGTAACCGTTTATTTGACTCTTCAGTGTAAATAAAACAAACGTTACTAACATTTTCTTCATATCTACTGTTGTGACTTGGGAAGACAGCCAAGCCACTAGGAGATAGCCGAAAGGCACGCGTTTAAGGTCACGCAGGCTGGCGTGAGGTCTGGAACAGTTAAAGGAGTTGAGTCTTGTAAATAAAGTACGGAACTTCTGGAATACTTAACTTTAATCCATATTTATTGAACATCGGTCTGACGGTACATGCATCACAAGATAAATATCAAATGATAATGGCGCCTTGCTAGGTCGTAGCAAATGACGTAGCTGAAGGCTATGCCAACTATCGTCTCGGCAAATGAGAGCGTATTTTGTCAGTGAACCATCGCTAGCAAAGTCGGCTGTACAACTGGGACGAGTGCTAGGACGTCTCTCTAGACCTGCCGTGTGGCGGCGCTCGGTCTGCAATCACTGATAGTGGCGACACGCGGGTCCGACGCATACTAGCGGACCGCGGCCGATTTAAAGGCTACCACCTAGCAAGTGTGGTGTCTGGCGGTGACACCACATCTACCTTCGTATCTACATATTTATTTCTCCACTTAGTCACTCTGACAACGAACTCATTTCCGCCAACGGGAGACCAGTTTGTTGGTACCGTAACTGTACGTTATTTGACTTCGTTGTCCGAACTACAACTTCACCTCTGCTTCCACCGCTTCATCACTTTCGAAGTGAAGTCCTTCATTCTTTAAGTTTAGTAAACAAATTAAAACCGGGTGGGGCCAGGTCGGGAACGTATGGACGATGATCAATGAGAGTGAACCCCGGGCGTGGGATACTTGCCGATCTCGCATCGCTCGCGTGTGGTCTGAATTTTTCATGCTGAGGGAAGGAGTGCTCAAGGTGTGGACGAATACTTCGAATTCGAAACTCGGTGCGCTACAATCCAGAGCGTTCTAGCGGCAGCGGGCTGCAAATATGTAGATATGAGAAATGAAGATGTAGAATGTTAATAACGTTTGTTTTATGTAAAAAGCTGAGGGAATTTTCACACAAAATTACAAAGTCATTACTTTCCAGTACGCCCTCGTACTATCCAGGTAATTAGAGCTGTTGACATTCTTCTGATTCTCTCCAACTAGACGTAGATTTGCTGCTATTAGAACATGGCAACAACCAAGGATTTTGCATTTCTTATCATTTATTTTTAAATTATATCTTTCTAAAAATAGTTTGTTCATGCCTTCCGTGGCCTTTTGGAGACTATTTTCCGACTGGGCTACCCCTGCTGTACCACCCGCAAATCTAAGCATTTGTTTTTGTTTACACCATGTTTTATTCAACACATGGATCTTTACATTCGTTTATTGCATTCTCAGTATAAATAGGGTGCTTATTTTATCTTCAGATAAGTTAATAGCTCGAAAATAACGCATCATACGAAAAAAATATTCTAGGTGAAAAGTTAATATTAGAATAGGGGACATTTGTCTCTGCTACAACTGACCACCTCCTAACCACGCCTCTTGCGTTACGGGATCAACTTCGTATTTTCAAATAGGAATCCTCCATTTTCATTGCATATTTAGATCCTACGCCAGCAAATGCGGTGAATGGCAGTGTATTTGACAAATATCAAGTTTGTCAGATTTTGCAATTAGAAGACGACGCATCTGAATCCACATTTTGTTTACGATGTAACTGTAAACCTTTGTGTTATCGGTGTTGATATTGAAATTCAAATACTGAGTGTTGAAAATCCAGTTTTTAGTAAAAATAAAATGGCTAGAATTTGTCAAGTAAGCTACTTATGTGGTTACGCAGTTTATAAACCATTAGAGGATCTGACGTTATTTTTTAAAGCAGGTTACCATGGTATTGTATCCAGCCAGTACCGAATAACTCACTCAAAGTGCAGTCTTCCACAACATGTGCACTTCGACCTAAAGATACAATATGTATACCAGTTTCTGAAATCATAACCAGAAAATATTTCATGATCAACAGTACCGAAGCTAGTATTACTTCTCCACTAGGCAAACTGCTGAACGATCTTAGGTCTGCATATACAAAACCTTTAATACGTAACAGCCTAGGGACGTCCGACGTACAATGCCTTCTTTATGTGTGTGTGTGTGTGTGTGTGTGTGTGTGTGTGAGAGAGAGAGAGAGAGAGAGAGAGAGAGAGCTCGTAGACCTCTTGGAGAATAAAAATATACGGATTTCTTTACGTAGACAGACGGATGGATGGGCATGGTGTCACATATATACTTAGAAATAAAACAAAATCATTATACAGATGTAGTCATATTAAGTGGGCGGCTGTAATGAGCAGAAATACGAGAGTGTGTGATACCAGATACGCTTTAATAGTGGAATGTTATGGCTTTCTAGAGAGACATGGTGACGAGGCAACATTGTCTTACTCCTCCTAGTTCTGCTTGTGGGTGAGGAACCAGTAATGTTAGTTTATGCTGACTGCTGTGGTATTCTCCGTCCCCAATACATGTGATTGCAAGTCATACGTATTTGTAATCCTAAAAAAATATCTGTTTGCAGTGTAAAGTGGTATGACTCCAGAATCGAAAGACGCGAAACACATTGATTGTCTATTGACGTTATTATAGATGATAATGACGAGAAGTTTGCTGATACAGACTAAAATGAGTCTCTGCGAAGATAGTGTAATTTTTATTTACATGACTTAGACTAGCTCCTAATACTGTTGCTTGGTGTTTGTCTAATTTTTGAACGCATGTATGGTACGTGTACCTTCGTATTTTCGATTTTTTTCTCTCAGATTGTTATCAGTTGTGGGACAATTACTGCTTTAAGTAGTTATAACAGTGACTCTATCGGTGGAAAACGAACGAATGTTGGCGATGGTTGGTCAGTTTCCATTCAGTACATATACTGTTTCATATCTTACCGCCAGGTCGTTGCGGTGGATTAGTCTGAGCTGACTCGTCAGGTTCCCCTGATAGCTCTATCTGTCATCGTGCAGCCTCTTGTTTCCATTCTGCGTGTAACATTTTACAGCCATACACTATTACTTATTAAATAATCAATTACTCTTCTTGTTATGAAGTAGCGTGGGTGTCTTTAACGCAAATTTTCCTCCGTAATATGCGTTTCATGTAACGTCATGAATACAGAATAAAATGACACCCAGCCTTGCAATTGGCCACGGGCGTAAAAACGTCTTAAGTATATTGCGCACTAATGGAACATAACCGAAAGTGTTGCCATCTCGAATGCACGTTGCCTGTTGTTTCTGAACTAACGTCCCACCCCATTGGTCCAGCGGTATGTAGGTCGCTACACACGCGTCATGGAGTAACTGGGTTGCAAGTCCAATCACTTTCAGAAGATAGGAACAGAAGATCACGTAACTGTTAGTGTTATCCTGACCTTTAGACAATGGGTTTTTGCTACTATAGTGAATTATCCTCACCCGTAAAAAATCATTTGTTGTTCGTGGCCTTGTTGCCATGCTAAGGCACATTCCCGAGTTTATCCCTCATTTTTAGAAATTCTAAGTCAGACTGACGAGCTGTCTATACTAGGGCTGTACATACATTCCTTGTAATCAGATCAGCCTATTGGTTGTAATGCTGCAACTCTTTTTATAGTTTACATTATTTAACCTGGAAATCGATTACCTGAGCTACCAAACGACGATGCTGGCATTCCTACTGTGGACTATCATCTTTGTAAGCAAACCAGTAGGTGGTACTTTAGCTTCCAGTTCGTTTCTTAATAGTGTCAAGAATTTGGAAAGTTGTAGTAATGGTGTTTCTTATTTACAGGTGAGTCTTGGCTGTATTCCTGTTTACGGCAGAGAACAAATTATTCCTTCCTGATAATGAAGGAGGAACAGTATGTCGAGTAGACTGAGACCATTACCTAGTAATGTAATTCTATTGTCTACTGGGAATGTAATACCTGCTGAGGTGTTGCTGATCAGGACGTCTTTCTGTTTAAGACCCTTGAAATTAGAGTGTATAAGTGTTATATTTTTAGCAGCATGTGTACATGTTGTGGAATACTGCAATTTTAATGAATTATTTCGTAATGGCAGAATGCAATGTCATACCTCAACACTCTGCTTAAAACGAAAGGCAGTTAAGTCCCATACTGGTTCATAAGGCCATGTGTTATGTACTTATTGTTTTAACGTGGAAATCGATTACTCAGGATCAGTGACACTAACAGCCGTTTTGTAGCTGATCTAATGATGTTATTCAAAATTAGTCTGCTGGATGACTGAAATCATTTCTTTTCCTCCGTTACTTCCTACAGAACCTAGACTCAGAAACATTCCGGATTTTGGACTTGCAGCTACGTCTGGCAGAAACATCGTTTTTCCTGATGTGTGGTGGTTCCACCACACAGTAATGGTGTCAGTATGTCGTTGTAGATAGATACCTACGCTTGAACTTCAAATTTAATATTATTCACACACGAGGTATTGTAGAAATCCTTGAATAACGGAAGAGATATTCAATGTAATTGATGAAAGGACAAAATATAAAAATGCAGTAAATGAAACAGGCAAAAAGGAGTACAAACATTTCAAAAATGAGATCGACAGGAAATGCTCAACAGTTAAGCAGGGATGGCTAGAGGACAAATGTAAGGATGTAGAGGCATATATCAATAAGGGTAAGGTGGATACTGCCTACTGAAAAATTAAAGAGACCGTTGGAGAAAAGATAACCACTTGCTGAATATCAAGAGCTCAGATGGAAAACCAGTTCTAAGCAAAGAAAAGAAAGCAGAAAGGTGGAAGGAGTATATAGTGGGTCTATACAAGGGCGATGTACTTGAGGGCAATATTATCGAAATGGAAGAGGGCGTAGATGAAGATGAAATGGGAGATATGATACTGCGTGAAGAGTCTGACAGAGCACTGATAGATCTAAGTCAAAACAAGGTCTCGGGAGTAGACAACATTCCATTAGAGCTACTGCTAGCCTTGGGAGAGCCTGCTATGACAAAACTCTTCCATTAGGTGAGCAAGATGTATGAGACAGGCGAAATGCCTTCACACTTCAAGAAGAGTAGAATAAATCTAATCCCAGAGAAAGCAGGTGTTAACAGGTGTGAAGATTACCGAACTATCAGTTTAATAAGTCACGGCTGCAAAATACTAACACGAATTCTTTACACATGAATGGAAAAACTGGTGGAAGGCGTCCTCGGGGAAGATCAGTTTGGATTCCATAGAAATGTTGGAACACCAGAGGAAATACTGACTCTACGACTTATCTTAGATTAAGGAAAGGCAAACGTAAATTTCTAGCATTTGTAGACTTAGAGAAGGTTCGTGACAATGTTGACTGGAATACTCTCTTTCAAATTCTGAAGGTGGCAGGGGTCAAATACGGGGAGCGGAAGGCTATTTACAATTTGTACCGAAACGACGAAACGAGATGGCTATTACAAGAGTCGAGGGGCATGAAGGAGAAGCAGTGGTTGGGAATGGAGTGAGACGGGGTTGTATCATATCCCCGATGTTGTTCAATCTCTATAACGAGAAAGCAGTAAAGGAAACAAAAGACAAATTTCGAGTAGGAATTAAAATCTATGGGCAAGAAATAAAAACTCTTGAGGTTTGCTGATGACACTGTACGTCTGTCAGAGACAGCAAAGGTTTCGGAAGAGCAGCTGAACGGGATGGACAGTGTCTTGAAAGGAGGGTATAAGATGAACATCAACAAGAGTAAAACAAGGATACTGGAATGCAGTCGAATTAAATCAGGTGATGCTGAGGGAATTAGGTTAGTTAATGAGACACTTAAACTAGTAGATGATTTTGCTGTTTGGGGAGCAAAATGACTGATGATGGTCGAAGTGGAGAAGATTTAATAGGTGTACTGGCTACGGCAAGGAAAGTATTTCTGAAGAAGAGAAATTTGTTAATATCGAGTATAGATTTAAGTGGCAGAATGTCTTTTCCGGAAGTATTTGTATGGAGTATAGCCGTGTGTGGATCTGAAACATGCACGATAAATAGTTTAGACAAGAAGAGAATACAAGCTTTCGAAATATGCTGAAGATCAGATGGATAGATCACGTACCTAATGAGGAGGTATTGAATGGAATTGGGCAGAAGAGAAATTTGTGGCTCAACTTAACTAGAAGAAGAGATCGTCTGATAGGACATGTTGTGAGGCATCAAGAGATCACCAATTTAGTATTGGAGGGCAGAGAGGAGGGTAAAAATCATAGAGAGATAGAGAGACCAAGAGATGAAAACCCTAAGCAGATTCAGAAGGATGTAGGTTCCAGTATTTACTTGGAGATGAAGAAGCTTGCACAGGATAGAGTAGCATGGAGAGCTGAATCAATCCAGTCTGGAGTGAAGACCACAACAACAACAGCAATAACAACAACAACACACACACAAACACACACACACACACACACACACACACACACACACACACACACACACACTTTAACAGACACATATAATTATTGTGATACCTTGTGCCATTCACAAAACCTTATCTTAAGGGAAGTGTACATTTCCTACAAATGTCGCTTCTCAATAGTGTTTTCGTGAAAAGAGCATGTTCAGTTTTAATTCCTGTAATACTAGCATCTTGATCGAACCTAGTGGTGTCAAGACCTGCCTTACATTATTGGATTTTTGGGAAAAGTCTTGTAGTTAGTGAAACGCGTTTTACCACAACAAAAGATTCACTGCTACGAAGTGTGGCCAGCATACTTATAAAACCACTTTACGGAATATGCTCTACTGTCTGAGACCCATACCAGGTTTGGCTAGTAGATGTAGAACAAAATTATCACACACCATATCTTAAATATATTACCCCTAAGCAAACTACTCCCGGCAGAGTTCTTCAAGAGGAAAATATCTTATCCAAGTAACTACGAGCATATTTCCAAACAAGATGTCGCATTTGCCACATAAGAAGACAATGACGGAAAGATTTAGTAATATCCTGTCTACAGGCTTCTCCTCTCAGCAGCATCAGGATCTGGACTTGATTCCACTACTAGCTGATTCATGATTCACTATCTGTGTCTAGGCCGTAGATGTGGCTTTGTCGGGTTTCTAATGATGTGTGGGTACAGGGGGAGATGGGTTTATCCAAAAAACTTAACATATCATGATATTATTGTGTAAGTCGGCTGTTCCGGTTTTTATGTCGGTGACGCCACGTAGCGCTCTGTATGAAAATAGCTGACCGCGCTTTGTGCACTCTGGACTCATTGTTGGAATATTCGCTAGTGTAGCGTTAGGCAGTTGGACGTGAGCCGCCAGCAGTGGTGGATGTGGGGAGAGAGATGCCAGAGTTTTGAGAGGTTACTATGAGCGGGCGATCTGGAAGTGTGTCCGTCAGAAAAAGGAATTTGTAAGACTGGATGTCGTGAACGTATATATATAATGACTTTTGATCACTATTAATGTAAATACACTGCTGGCCACCGTAAATGCAACACCCTGAAGGAAGCATCCGAATCAAGTGAAATTTACACTATGGGTTTGCAGCGATGAGATACGCAACTGATTAGAATTTCAGCGCAGACGCACATCACGCGCGCCTGTGGCGCCACCTCATAGCGCCATTTAAGGCTTGGCGATTTCGACGAGTGTACGTTCGGCACGTGTGTTTACCTTGTGATTGTTTCACAAGACGATCAGTTATGCCTCGTAGACAACAGCGAACATCGTTTGATCAAGTATCCGAGTTCGACAGAGGAAGGATAGTGGCTTACCGAGATTGTGGATTATCATACAGAGAAATCGCTAGTCGTGTTGGACGAAACCAAACAACTGTAATGCGGATATGTGACCGTTGGATGCAGGAGGGTACGACGGACCGACGTGGTCGATCGCATTCACCTCGGTGCACCACTGCACGTTCTGATAGGCAAATTGTGCGCATGGCAGTGACGGATCGCTCAGTGACATCCCGAACCATAGCACAGCACATTGCGTCTGTAACGCATCATCCAGTGTCTGCGCGTACCATTCGACGCCGTTTACAGCAGAGTGGTCTGTCCGCAAGACGTCCATTGCTTCGTCTACCATTGACGCAGAACCACAGACGTCTCCGTCGCCAATGGTGTGATGACAGCCGGATGTGGACGGCAGAATGGAATGACGTTGTCTTTACTGACGAGGCACGCTTCTGTCTGCAGCACCACGATGGTCGGATTCGAGTGTGGAGACACAGTGGAGAGAGGATGCTGGACAGCTGCATTATGCACCGCTACACTGGTCTTGCATCGCGTATTATGGTATGGGGTGGTATTGGATATTACTCTCGCACGCCTCTAGTACGCATTGCCGGTACTTTAAATAGCCGGCGCTACATATCCGAGGTGCTGGAGCCAGTTGTCCTTCCTTACCTTCAGGGCTCGGCCACAGCCATATTTCAACAGGATAATGCGTGACCACACGTGACACGCATTGTCCAAAGGTTCTTCGTAAATAACCAGATTGAATTGCTTCCCTGGCCGGCTCGCTCTCCGGATCTTTCGCCGATAGAAAACATGTGGTTCATGGTTGCTCAACGAGTGACCCAGATTACATCCCCAGCTGCCACACCAGATGATCTTTGGCAACGTGTGGAAGCTGCTTGGGCTGCTGTACCCCAGGAACACATCCAACGTCTCTTTGACTCAATGCCGAGACGTGTGGCAGCGGTGATCTCCAACAATGGCGGCTACTCTGGCTACTGATTCTGGCAGGAACCACATGTCACAGACGTCTGTAAACGTAATCATTTGATACTTGGTCAACATGTTATCTACAAAATATATTTTGTTGTGCTACCTCTTGTCTTTATTGGTGTTGCATTTACGGTGGTCAGCAGTGTACTTTGTTTGTTCCCTATCAAAATCTTTCATTTGTTAATTATGCCTACCAGTAGTTAGTGCCTTCAGTAGTTAGAATCTTTTATTTAGCTGGCAGTATTGACTCTCGCTGTATTCCAGTAGTTCGAGTATGGAAGATCTTTGTAAGGTAAGGGATTCATGAAAGGTATAGGCTGTTGTTAGCGCCATTCTTTTGTAGGGATTGTAACCACTCTAGTCAGGGTGTGTTTTTGCTACTGAATCTCTACTCAGTCGTCTCAGACATTTTAGTGTGTTTGTAATCATACACGTCCTGTCAGGCAACACGATGGTAGTCCTATCAAACATCTCCTTGCGATTACAGATGCCATCGCTGGAGTGTTGGTAATCTTCAGCTTCTGTTTCGTTTAAGAGTCACAGTGCAGCCTGAGTCTTCTGGACTCTCTGATCACGGGCTGAGGGAAAGGAATTCCTTGTCTGTTACTGCTGGCGACACACACTGGTTTGTGGTTCCCCACGTTTATCAGGTTTACGTAGGCTACTTCCCCGCAGTTGCTATCAGCCAGCATCTTCACTTCCATGCAAAGTGCACCGTTACAGAAGTGTGTTGAGCAGTAATGGCCAGGAATCTTGCAGTGATCGCAGGAATTGAGAAGAAATGGTTGTGATTTCACTGGTTGAGCAGCCTGTTTTTCCAGCAGTCACTGTGAATGAGTTGTTCGAGGTTTGCTTTTCGGTGGCGGTTGTTTAATTGTAAGACGTGGTCTGTGGAGAAAACGCTTATCAACAAATGATGTGTGAACTCTGCAGCTAAGGTTGCATTTTTTCGTATAGCCAAAGAAAGGTGTCATGATCTCTGTGAACGTTGCCTTTGTATGTATAAATAATTTATTTTTGCTGTACTGTTTCAGTTACTCACTCTCATTTGTGTGTGGTGAGTATGTATGTACTCTGGATTATTTCTCCATCTACTTACAAGTCTTATAGTGATGTCGGATATACCAACAATATTGCATTGTTTATTTTGTTTGGATATGGTAATTATAACTACGTATCTACATTGCACTTGGGAGAAGTGCCAGGCTGAAATTGGAGTAACCCACTTGTAAGCACAAGTTTTAAAGGCTTGGAGGAGGAGGAGGAGGAGGAGTAGGAGGAGGAGATCATCTTTCTCAGTGATCCAGAGAGAAATAGTGAGGGGCGGGAAGTGCTTGGTGCTTAAACTGTTAGCAACGTTTATCTGCAAATTTGTCCATAGATTTTCTCTGGTGAGCATGTGGGTGTCCTCGAATTAAGATTGATTTACTGGGGCGGGAAACCCTCTCCGTGAATACTAGATTTTCGTAAAAACCTCTTTTGCACTAGCCATCAAGCCAGAGAGGATTACACCCCTTCAGTAATTTTCGGGTATGCAGCCGGATCCCAACATTCTGCCACCATTCTGGCAGAATGTTGATGGGATCCGGCTGCAAACCCGAAAATTACTGGAGGAAGAAACACGCCGTGAAAATTTCAGAAGTCACAGGATTACACCTATTACAATGCAACGTCCTCTCAGCCATTGGTGGTTTTAAAGAGGAGGGAGGGCTGTGCTCACAGTTATGCTCTACATGTCGGACATTGATGGGTGTCTATTTTGCAGATGATATTTTTTCGCTGTGGTGGTTGCAGTCTCTGGTCAGTTTTATCTCTAGGTGCGTATTTTCTTGTAGCACTGTTATACACATACCCAGTATCTTTGGTTGAAGGCGTTAGCATCTTACTGTAACGTCACACAGTATAGCAATGTAATTAGCGTATACAAAATTTTCTGTGTCATTATTTATATAATTTTGGTAAACATTTTTGGAATGCAGTGATCAATAAATTGTTATATTTAGATTAAAGTTCAGTCTTGATCACGTTATGTCTGTTTTAATGAGTAACCGGTTTCGGTTTTTTCTATAAAACCATCATCAGACCCATTGGTCCCTTGGGTTGGTAGGTGGAGCTCTCCTTGCTGCTGTGCAGTCAACTGATCTGCACAGCAGCAAGGAGAGCTCCACCTACCAACCCAAGGGACCAATGGGTCTGATGATGGTTTTATAGAAAAAACCGAAACCGGTTACTCATTAAAACAGACATAACGTGATCAAGACTGAACTTTAATCTAAATATAACATTATTTATATGACGTGACGTGATTTTTTCTACCATTGTTTTCGTTTCTAAGTCAAGCACATGATGACACACATACACATACACGGATAAAGACACACACATGCACATACACGGATAAAGACACACACACACACACACACACACACACACACACACATTTGTAATGCAGTGGCAGCTTAGCAATGTTGAATAAATTGGGATCATGCTACATTCTGACTAGCTGAGAACATTATGGTCCATGAACAGAGGGAAAGGCCTTGTTAATTTGATAAAATACGAGAAGTGTGAAAAAATACGAATAATTCTGAAAAACCAAGAAAAATTGAGTAAAAATATGTAGATCTGAGGAAAGGACAGAAATATGCAGAATATGCGTAAACACGCAAAATTGTGGAAGAATAAGAGTACATACCTGTCAGGATGTGGTCTCTGCTGGTGCCTCCAATCAAATAACATTACACTGTTATTAACAAACAGCCATTAAGTGTCCCAGTTATAAAAAGTCATGATGAGGTTGGGGTGGGGAGGGGTATGGGGGGGGGGGGGATAGGGATGCCTGATTTTCATTGGTCCAAGAGGGAGGTCAGGAGTTTCTCACGATTTTATTGTGCTCCCATTGGCCGAGATGAGTTTCCCACCAATCTTAGGTCATGTGACCACTAGTGCCGTCATTACCTACAACATAACACGCATAATTGCCTAAGACTTGTGTGGTTTTGCTCTGGCTGACGTTAATAGATACACAATGACTCCCTGGGGGAGATGAAGTGGAGGGGGTTACCAAGATGCCTAATTGGATATATTGACACAGAATGTGATAAGATCGTTATCTGACTGAGAACTCTCCTTGATAACCAACTTAGTACCCCTATACCCTATATGCACTAGTGCGGTAAACAAATGAACATGTGTTATATGTGACAACAACTACATTTGACAGATATGCAATGCCTTGCTCAAAGCACAACATTGTCACATTTATAGACTGTTTATGAGCTATTTATTCCCTGTAAATTGATTGAGAGTAGAGCCCTAACAGTTCAAAAACTGATAATGTCGAGTCATATTCAAAGAACTGTACGTTATTATAATTGAATGTGAATTTAGGTGTCTTACATGTCTTAACACCTACACTCACGTTCAGTTATAATAATGTACAGATCTTTGAATATGACTCGACAAAAAAAATGGTTCAAATGGCTCTGAGCACTATGGGACTTAACATCTATGGTCATCAGTCCCCTAAAACTTAGAATTGCTTAAACCTAACTAACCTAAGGACAGCACACAACACCCAGTAATCACGAGGCAGAGAAACTCCCTGACCCCGCCGGGAATCGAACCCGGGAACCCGGGCGTGGGAAGCGAGAACGCTACCGCACGACCACGAGCTGCGGACTATGACTCGACATTATCAGCTTTTGAACTCAGTTAAGACTTTGCTCTCAATGAGTTTACAGGGAATAAATAGCTCATAAACAGTCTACAAACAGACATGTAACACGGCGTTTGTAGGTGTAGTTACAGAGCCATCTATACGCACAGTGATAGATAATCATGAATCATTTCAACGTTATATGATATCAACAGTGAAAGATTTTACAATTAGTCTTTAGTGGTTTTAGTGGTTTTAACTGATTTTCGTATTTTTTGCCGGCCGCGGTGGCCGAACGGTTCTAGGCCCTTTAGTTCGGAACCGGGCGACCGCTATGGTAGCAGGTTCGCATCCTGCCTCGGGCATGGATGTCCTTAGGTTAGTTAGGTTTAAGTAGTTCTAAGTTCCAGGGGACTGATGACCTCAGAAGTTAAGTCCCATAGTGCTCAGAGCCATTTGAAGCATATTGTGTTACGTCCTTCTAGTAGAAAAAATCGTATATTCCTGTTGTCTGTTGCATCTAGGTTAAAACTAGTTACAGAATGGTAAAGCAGAAACTTTAAGCAGCTATTGGTGGTTATTTACAGCAAAAAGGGTTTAGTTTTTCAATCTAGCGAAAGATGCTCTTAATCCGTCGAAAATTTGCCTTAGCAGCCACTTATTTACGCGAAAGTGTTGTGAATTGCTGCGATCTGGGCCCTTTAGCAGGGCACACCATCAAGAGCGCGCTCTCTAAACAAATTGGCGTTAATTGGGGTCGGTGCAAGTTTGCAGCGGCTGCGCGGACCGCCTCTTAACTCGCCTCCGCGCGCGGCGCGCACGCTAGCACGGGCCGGTCCCGACCAGTCGCCGGTGACGCGGCGCTAAGTTATTCGCAGCGGCTATAAATTTGTGCCCCGGCTCGGCCGGCGCAGCCAGCCGCAGTGCAAAGTTGCGCCGGTGGCGACGGCGGCGGCGGTGACTTGAGTCTGTTTGCAGAGGCGCGGTCACACTCTGCCAATATTTACCCGGGTCTTAACGCCCCCGCCAGACCGCCAGCCCGCTAGAGCGCCGCCCCCGGGGCACGAGATGAACTGCCGAGCTCGCCCGTAGACCGCCGCTCGCCTCGTTCCTCCAGTCGCAAAGCATTCCCGAGCCACACCTGCTGGAGGCACCAGCGACCGAGGCGCACGCCAAGTCCCAAATGGGTCAGGCAAGCATACTCATTCGCGTATATGTGGTTCACTCACCAGCTATGTTTGATGTCAACACTGACAGCCGGCAGACTGCAGCAGTAGCAGTGGAGGGTACATAAAGAGTGTCAGGGGGCTCGGACAACAATGAAGTCGTTGTCGTAATGCGGAAATGGAGCCATTTGTCTGACGTCCAAAAGGGCATTATCGTTGGACTTCGGGCCAAAGCTGGAAGCATTGCTGAAACAGCTAAGCTTGTAATCTGTTTTGCAAGCCACTCTGGTTAAAGTATACAGTGCATGGCAAAATTGTGCTACCCAAAGTTGCCCCAATGAAACTCTGGTGTACCATGGGCCATTGACGACAGTGACGGCTATGGAGATGTGTGTGGGTGAATAGATGTGTAAACTATTGTGCGTCTCAATGCCCATATGAGCCAATGGCTACCAACAGTGTCTCGTCAACGACCGTTCAGCGAAAGTTGCTGTGTTTGAGCATCAGTAGCAGGCATCCAGCTCATGCACCCACGCTGACTGCAGTTCATCGGCGACGAAGGTTGGAATTTTTACGCCAGTACCGCAACTGGATATAGAGTGGCTACAGGTGCCATTAGGTGTGAAACATCTGGAGGCAAACACCCTGTGGCAATCGATAGGAGCGTCCAAGGGTTCGATTCTCCAAGTCAGAAGGAATTCCCTGAGTGATCTCGTCAATCTGGAAGGCACAATGGTTAAACACAAGTATACTTCCATCCTTGAGGACAGTGCCTACCACTTCGAATCTCCTCAGCACAATGGGATCTACCAGCAGGACAATTCAACGTGTTACACAGCTCACAGTGTACGTACAGGGTTTGTAGAAAGCCTGGATGAGTTTAATGTACTCCCCTGGCTACCAAACTTCACATATTTAAACTCAGTAGAGAATCTGCCAGATCATCTCCATCGGGCTATTTGCATCATGGACACTCAACTGAGAAACCTAGTGCACCTGGGTATACCACTGGAATTAGCACGGCTCTATATCCCTACTGGTACCTTCTAGAAGCTCATAGGCTCTTTTACTGAATATCTCACAGTGGTGTGTGCTGCAGGAGGTGATTCTTCAGGCTATTGACAGGTAGTGACACTAAAGTGATTAGACAGTGTTGACCAACACCGACTGAGGCGCTGCTGGTGATACTAGGCTTGCTAATTCTGGACGTAGCCACAAGGAAGGAAAGTGGACCATACTGGCGAAAAATGAAGGCAACACTATAAGTAGGCATGTAACAACCTAAAATACGGGGCAGGAAGGTTAAGGACGGGCGCGAAGTGGTACATAGTGGCGTTCCTAGTGCGAAATCACGTGACCATTTGTGCTCGGGGCAGCGCTTGCTGGAGCACTGTTCATTGCACTTGGCAGCACAGAGAAATGGCCGAAGCCCGAACAAAATGGCTGCCGTAGAGAGAAACAGAAGAGGCGGGATCGGACACTTCCGTTGGCCGGTTTCAGTAATAGATGAAAGTAAAACTGAAAATAAAGTTAATATGTCATATGATAAAGAGGAAAGGAAGGTAGAAAATGCCACGCAAAAGACGTGTGCAAAATTAATAATAGTTGAAAGTGATGTAAAGAAGGACGTTAGTAAACATGATATTATAAGCAGTGCAGATGAAATTATTGTTGATGGAAAGGTGTTTTGTGGTTCTGATGCAGAAAAGTCTAGTAGGAATTTCGCACGGTTATCTGAAATTGACACTAAAGGAAACAGTGAAATGAAGGTTTTCGATGGATATGACGATTATACTAAGCATGAAGTTAAGGCTGAAATCGTTCAAAGTGATACAACAGAAGTGCCTGACTGTCCAAACTATATGCATTGTGTAGAAAATGAGTCGAAAAACGAAGTGGCTGAAACATCTAGTGATAATCTGATACACTGTCTAAAAGTTGCTTTCCTGCTCGAATCTGATGACGAAAATGAAATGAGTGATAGTTCAGATGATGAAGGGCATATGAATACAGATAAGAATGAATATACTAACCTTCTCTATTGTTCAAAAGTCGCATACTTAAGTGAATCTGGTGGTGAGGAAGAGAGTAGTGATGATTCCAGTGAAGATGAGTTTTCAGGTGTAAACGAAAGTGAATATACTTTTACTGACAGAGGGTACGAAAAAGTTAGTCACATTTTTCCAAAGATATAGAAAGTAGAACTGTGCCAAAACCGAATGAATTATTCAGTAATGTAACACAGGGGCATAATTTGCAGGAACCTCCGGATGATACGATACTGGGGCAAGCCTTAACAAATGTTTTGAAGGAGTGTGAATTACAGGAACAAAAAGAACCACCTGATAAAATAATAGCAGGGCAGGAGATGTTGTACCTTGCTAAAGACTTTGAAATTCCAAAACCTAAAAAGCCACCAGATGAGACAAAACGTTGGCAAGATCTGAATAGCTTAGTGAAAGATGTAGAAAATAGGAGGCCTAAAAAGCCACCAGATTTAAGTCACTGTTTATGAAACATAAATGACTGCCTTGTTAATAAAGGGACTGGGGGCAGGCAGCTGCATTTGTATATACTGTTAATATAATGCATGTCTTTATTATTATTGTATCTGAGTGTTACCTGAAAGTGAATTATTGTTTTGTTGATCCTGAGGCCTGTGGCAGGTTGTTGCTTATTTACTGTAGTGTACTGTTTGACTTTGCTTAGGAACTGTTTCATTTTCAATTGGATACTTATTGTTGGCAGTCTAATTATGAAGAGAGGGCCATGTAGTGTGAGAAACCTGAAAACTTTATGAATTATGTTGCTTAGAGTAACTTTATGAAAGTGCAAAGAACTCCACAAGATAATAATTTATTTCCAATATAGTTAAAAATCAGAAAGGGCTTATGTTTGCAGTATGTGGTTTACTTAAAGATACATGTCCTCAGATGAGGGTTGTTAAGCCTCGGGGGACATGCACTCTTTGCATTGTCAGGTGCCTGACGAGCACCAGGGACCCGAGTCGCTGCCAGCACTACTTCCGTTTCTTTTCGTGCTGCCAACCTTCCTCTTCATTATTCAGACCTTTTACTATCTTCTTTCCCTCTTCTCTATCAGAGTAAATTGAATAGTGTGGAAATAAGGTAAGATACTGTGCATTGTTTGTGGACAAGTAAATGGATGATTAAATTGGGTACACTAGAAAATGACCAAGAATAATGAAAGTATTGTGGGTATTGTAAAGGAAAAATGTAATGGAAAGGTAATTGGAAAGAAAAATATGGATGAGAAGAGGTAAGAATTCTGAAAACGAGGTAAATGAAATGTAAACGTTGTTGAAAAAAAAAGGGACAAACATGGTGTTGAAAAACTGTATGTGTGTTTAAAACTGAGGAGATAAACCTGACTAATGTATGTGAAATAGATGTGAAAGGTATATGTCTAGTGCCACCAAAAGTGAGCAGAAATCACTTGCAAAAGGATTTAAAGTTATTGTTCTGATCTTGACATAGTTGATAACCTAAATGTGTAATTAAACTGAAAATTGAGTAACAAAGAGGGGAGAAAAACCATAAATCTGGGACTCTCAAATAACTCCTGAACATTGTCATTATACCAAAAATGTCATTTAAAATTTAATCGATTAATTATGTGTATATTGCCCGATTTTGTCATGGTGTAAAGAAAAATTTAATATTACCAGTTCTAATTACTGTTTCGAAGTTGCAGGTTTTATATTTTCTACCGTTAATGCAATTTGTACCAAAGATGTGACATAAAGATGAAAAAAACTGGAGATGAAGGCAATAATTTGCTCAAAGATATGTTGTTGGGCAGTAAAACAAGACAAAAGAATAAAAATGCTGTGGTCCTGAAGTTGAGGGCTACTAAATATGCTGCGTGAGCAGTAGCCAAAGAACTTGCCATTGTGGGGCAAGAAGTTGATAAGTGGTCACGAACTGCCAAACCTAGAGGATGCGGCAGTGTCTCAACTTAAAAAGGTGTTCTTTAGCGTTCTTAACCTAAATTGTGTTTTGTGCCTAAATGTTTACATACAAAGACTGCCAAACCAATAATGGGCAGAATGAGTAACATGGACTGATTACGCTGAGGCAGGCAGTGAAGTAAGTTAGGTTTTTTGATCACTGTGTTATGGACTGACTCTTCTTACTAAAGTCAGTGAAAAGTTATTGTAAAATGTATAAGGAATCTTATTCAAATAGTTGTAGATATTTCAAGACTAGGTTTTCTGGTGTAACTTAATAATTGGAGTGTCTTGCTTTAAAACACAGCAGTGATGATTGAAGCTAAGTTCTGAATATGTTAGTGTGTTTATGTGCAACAAACATTTAGGACTGCTATTAATGAAGAGCAGCTTTAAAGTTAATAATTTTGAAAAAAACCTTGAAAAGTTACTTTTATGTTTAAAGATTCAGTTGAAAAGGTTCTCATAGCTGTTTGTGTAGATACTTGTGCACATGTGAATGCAAACAGAAATTTTCAACATTTCATTAATTGCTGAACCTTGCAAAATGTACTATGATCATCAGTATGCTTTGGTGTGTCTGAAATTTATTTCATAACCTGCCTGTAGCTTCGAGGTTATGGTATAGCTGTAGCAGACGGGAGTGTTATAGGCTGTTTAGGTTTTTATATTGGTAACGCCACGTAACGCACTGTACGAAAATCACTGACTGCGCTGTGTGTGGTCTGTGGCTGGTTAGACTCATTGTTGAAATAATCGCAGTTGGATGGTCAGCTGGATGTGGACAGCGCGTAGCGTTGTGCAGTTGGAGGTGAGCCGCCAGCAGTGGTGGATGAGGTTTTGCCAGGGTTTTGAGAGGTTACTATAAGCGGACGATCTGGACGTGTGTCCGCCAGAAAAAGGAAATTTGTAAAGACGGTGGTCGGGAATTGATAGATACATATGATGACTTTTGAAAATTATGAAGGTAAATCCATTGTTTGTTCTCTATCAAAATCTTTCATTTGCTAACTATGCCTATCAGTAGTTAGTGCCTTCAGCAGGTAGAATCTTTTATTTAGCTTCCAGTATTAGCGCTCTCTGTATTGCAGTAGTTCGGGTAAGGAAGATTTTTGTGAGGTTAGTGATTCATGAAAGGAATAGGTTATTGTGGTCAGGGCCATTCTTTTGTAGGGATTTTTGAAAGTCAAATTGCGTCACGCTAAAAATGTTGTGTGTCAGTTTAGTGATGATAAGAATATGTAAAGAGAAAACAGTTTGAGTACGCTGAGTTTTGCTCAGTTGTTTGAAAATTAAATAACCTTGAAGTTTACCACCACAGTCATTCATAATTTTTCTAACGGGACGTTTCAACACTACTTAAATACTGGAAACAAGAGTGATATCGAATAAAATAATCAATGTGTACATTGCTAGAGGATGACAAGAAATCTGGGACAGGTCAGAAACAAAGAGGAGGACTTCATAGTTATTTCTAAACGTAAGGGACAGATTCAGAAGGTTATACTTCCATCGGAGCACTACACTGGCTGTCGGGACATGGTCCATATCCCAGCTACTTAGTAAAAATACGACAAAGTGCAAAACCCCGTGACGTGGAATTTCCCTTAACCATCCAAAACTAATTGTGGGTAGGTTGCCACTTTAACCGGTACCCTCCAAATTTTTGTGCTCAAAGTTGCATTCCGCACATAATTAATTGGAGAATTTGCGCAAGCTTTTACTCTGACCATCGCTATCTGACTTGAGTACTATATTGCTTGTGATTTTGACCTGGTTACTAGTATTTTAGTGGACACAGATTAAAGGCGTGCCACTTAATGTAACTGAAGGGGTTCAAAATATACGATTACTAATTTCAGTATTCACATATATGTTATTCATAAACACATTTACAGGCCCAACATATAAAATGAACTGTCGATAACCTGTGCCACCCTCGCTTCCAAGAACCATACGCCGCCCAATCCATTGTCCCGTCTACTGGTCAACAATCTTCATGGCCGAAGTGTATCTTGCTGCCGTGTCTGGGGTCCAATGCGCTGGACATTCGAACAAACCCCACAATAATACATAATTCATTAAAAACAGTCACCAAGTTACTAAAGAGAGACGTGCACACTACACAAGACACCGTACTGCCAGTCAACGTGGATTTTTTTATGGTTATCGGTCTTCTGAGTGATTTGATGCGGCCCGTGACGAATTCCTCTTGTCTGCCAACCTCTTCATGTCAGAGTAGCACTTGCAACCTACGTCCTGAATTATTTGGTGAATATATTGAAATCTCTGTCTTCCTCTACAATTTTTGCCCCATACAGCTCCCTCTAGTACCATGGAAGTCATTCCCTGATGTCTTACAAGATGTCCTATTTTTCTGTCCCTTCTCCTTCTCAGTGTTTTCCTCATATTCCTTTCCTCTCCGATTCTGCGCAGAATCTCCTCATTCCATACTTTATCAGCTCACCTAATTTTCAACATTCGTCTGTAGCACCACATCTCAAATGTTTCGATTCTCTTCTGTTCCGGTTTTCCTACAGTCCTTGTTTCACTACCATACAATGCTGTTCTACAGCTGTAGATTCTCAAAAATTACTTCCTCAGATTAAGGCCCAGGTCTAACACTAGTGAACTTCTCTTGGCTAAAAATGCCCTTTTTGCCAGTGCTAGTTTACTTTTGATGCCTCCCTTGCTCTGTCTGCTGCCTAGGTAGCAGAATTCCGTAACTTCATCTACTTCGTGCCCATCAATCCTAATGTTACGCTTTTCGCTGTTCTCATTTTTGCTGCTTCTCATTACTTTCGTCTTTCTTCAATTTACTTTCAGTCCATATTCTGTACTCATTAGATACGTCATTCTATTCAGCTGATCATGTAATTCTTCTTCACTTTCACGCAGGATAGCGTGTCATTAGCGACTCGTATCATTGATACCCTTGCACCTTCAATTTTAATTTCACTCCTGAACCTTTCTTTTATTTCCATCATTGATCTTCGATTTACAGATTGAACAGAAAGGGGTGAAAGACTAAATCACTGTCTTACACCCTTTCGAATCCGAATACTTCGTTGATGGTCGTCCACTATTATTATTCCCTCTTGGCGCCTGTACATATTGTATGTTACCCATCTGTCCTATAGGTTATCCCTATTTTTCTCAGAATTTCGAACACCTTGCTCCACGCCACATTGTCGAGCGCATTTTCCTGATCGACCGATCCCATCAACATGTCATGATTTTTCTTTAGTGTTGCATCCATTGTTAACCGCAACGACAGAATTGGCTCTCTAGTGCTTTTGTCTATTCTAAAGCCAAAACTGATCGCCATTTAGCACATCCTCGATGTGTTTTTCCATTATTATGCATATTATTCTTGTCAGCAACTTGGATGCATGAACTTTTAAGCTGATTGTGTGATAATGCTCGGTCTTGTCAGATCTTGCAGCCTTCGGAATTGTGTGATTGATATTTTTCCGAAAGTCAGATGGTGTGTTGCCAAACTCATATATTATACACACCAACGCGAATGAAGTTTTGTCGCAGTTTTCCCCAATGGTTTTAGAAATTCTGATGGAATGTTATCGATCCCTTCTACCTTATTTCATCTTAAGTCCTCCAATTCTGATTCTAATACTGGATCCCCTGTCTCTTCTAAATCGACTCCTGTTTCTTCTATCACATCAGACAAATCTTCCCCTTCATAGAAGCTTTCAATGTATTATTTCCACATATCTGCTCTCCTCTTTGCATTTAACAGTTGAATATCCGTTGCAATCTTAATATTACCTTCCTTGCTTTTAATGTCATCGAAGGCTGTTTTGACTTTCCTGTATGTTGACTCTGTACTTCCGACAATAATTTCTTTCTCGATTGCTTCAGTTTACGTGCAGCCATTTCGTCTTAGCTTACCTGCACTTTTTATTTGTTTCATTCGGCAGCGACTTGTATCTCTGTATTCTTGAGTTTGCCAGAATATTTTTGTTCTTCGTCCTTTCATCGATCAACTGAAGTATTTCTTGTTACCAAGGTTTCTTACCTTCTTTCTAGCTATTTTTCTCTTTTCAACTTCTGTGATGGCCCTTTTTGGAGACGTCCATTCTTCTTCAACTTTACTGCCTACGAAGCTATTCCTTATTGTTGTATCTACAGCCTTAGGGAACTTCATGTGTATCTCGTCATTCCGTAGTAATAACAGGGATCCAAGAAATGAGAAACACCACAGAGGACCCATTCGAATCACAAGGATACAGAATTTATAATGGGAAACCAGGACCGAGGGCAATGAAAGAATCTCCCCAGTTCAGAACAGGGTTTTTGGTAAACATAAAAATAATATGATTCTTGAGTTTCTCCCGGCGTATTTGATAGTCAAAATATCCACGGGTGTGCTGCCGGTCTATAGTGTCCAACGGGCACAATATTTCGGCGATCATACATGTCGGCATCATCAGGTGAACTGACGGACTGAGCTCCTGTGAACGTGCCGGCACGGAGATCCGTACGCTATGGCTGCTCAAAGGGAACTGGGTTCGGTCGCGGCGGCGGCCGATTTAAATACCCTCCGCCCGCGGCGCGCTCCCTCCGCCGTCCGCGCCCCGCGCCACGGTCGCGCGGTTTAACAGATTGCGACGGCGTCTGAGATGACGTCGGAGTGATGGCTCTGTCCGCCGTGGTCGTCACAACTATACGTTTGCTCGATTTACTCTTGATTAACCCGATCGCTGGTTCCCAAGCCTTGCTAAGATTATAGCCACAGTCACGGTTTATGAGATCGTCATTGGTGCGAATTTCGATGGCCTCTCTAACAACGCTGTCCCAGTATCTCGACGTCTGTACCAGAATCCTCGTGCGGTCATACTCCATGGCGTGATTTTCCGACAAACAATGTTCAGCGACCGCCGACTTGCTCGGATACATCAGACGGGTGTGCCTCTGGTGTTCACAGCATCAATCCTCGACGGTACGCATCGTCTGACCAATATACGACTTGCCACATTGCCACGGAATCTGGTACACGCCGGCCTTCCTCAAACCGAGGTCATCTTTGGCGCTCCCCACCAGTGCACGAGTTTTATCCGGAGGACAAAACACAGTTCCGACCCGGTGTTTCTTCAGAATGCGGGCGATTTTCCCCGAGAGTGCACCTGTGTACGGAATAAATGCAGTGCCTACCTCCCCCCTCGTGACTTCATCCATCTCAACAGGTTGTGCTGCAGTGGTTGGGTGGAGAGCACGTTGAATCTGCCACTCTGAGTACCCATTTTTTCGAAATACAGTTCTCAGATGTTCCAATTCCTGGGGTAGACTCTCTGCGTCAGAGATAGTGCGCGCCCTATGTACTAGAGTTTTAAGTACCCCATTCCTCTGTGAAGGGTGGTGGCAGCTGTCTGCGTGCAAATACAGATCAGTGTGCGTAGTCTTCCGATACACCCCATGACCTAGGGTGCCGTCAGCCCTTCTCTTGACCAAGACGTCAAGGAAAGGTAATTTACCCTCCGTTTCAGTCTCCATAGTGAATTTGATGTTGGGGTGTATGGAGTTTAGATGTGTAAGGAAGTCAAGGAGTTTATCCATACCATGTGGCCAGATGACGAACGTGTCGTCCACGTAACGGAAAAAGCAAGTAGGTTTCCATATGGGAGGCCCTCGTCACACGACATTTCATTTCATACGGATGACGACAGGACTTCCTCCTCGAAGTTCTCCATGTACAAATTCGCTACCATCGGTGAGAGTGGGCTACCCATGGCGACTCCCTCCGTTTGTTCGTAGTATTCTCCATTAAAAAGAAAATACATGGAAGTCAAGACATGCCTAAAAAGTTCAGTGGTCTTCTCGTCAAACTTCTGACTAATCAATTGTAGTGAATCTCGCAGGGGTACCCTCGTAAACAAGGAAACGACGTCAAAACTCACCATGATATCTGACTCATCCAACCTGAAGCTGTCAAGGCGTTTAACAAAATCCAGGGAATTACGGATGTGATGAGGGCATTTACCCACATAAGGACTTAATATTCCCGTCAGGTATTTGGCCAACAAATATGTAGGTGCCCTGATGTTGCTGACAATGGGGCGTAATGGTATCCCCTCCTTGTGAACCTTCGGGAGTCCATATAGTCTACGCGGTACCGGACCTTGGGGTAACAATTTCTTAGCGTCACTCTCCGGTAAATCTGCGTCCTTGAGAAGCGCCCTCGTCTTGTTCTCCACCTTCTTTGTTGGGTCAACGCTGATCTTCCGGTAGGAATCGTCATTTAGCAGGCTCTGCATCTTATCAGTGTAGTCCTTATGGGAGACAACAACTGTAGCATTGCCTTTGTCAGCCGGTAAGACAACAATTTCAGAGCGCTCCCTCAGATCACGAATGGCCGCCCTCTCTTTACTGCTGATATTTGACTTCATCGGGTTGGATTTCGTCAACGCACGACAAGTTTCACGACGTATTTCCTCGACTGATTCTGGCGGAAGTCGAGCTGCAACCTGTTCAACAGCACTAACAATTTCTGCGACCGGAGTGAACTTGGGGTGGGAGCGAAGTTGAGACCTTTCTGCAAAACCGAGACTGCATCATCACTCAACACCATGCCACTCAAATTGATGACAGTCTTGCACGGAACCTGCAGAGATGGTTTGTCAAGGAGACGTGAGAACTTAGCTGTTTGACGTCCCGTAGCCTTCTTATGGGCGGAATCAGCTGACACCCAGGTGACACCATCAATCCAATCCCAGGAACAAGAGAGGATTCCATAAAGATACTATAAACTCCATAGACGATAATTATCATAAAACCAACTCCAGGAACTACTATAAAATCTTTGGGGAACAACTACAACAATATGGGGCCCCTACACTAATACTGAAAGATGAAGATGGAAGAATGACACACGGTAACAAGGAAAATGCAGAAATCATGACAAAAGCATTTAACAAACTTCTGAATTGCGAGGAACCCAAAGAACTCTTACAAATCTACATAAATACCCCAGTAAAAACCAAACCTAACAAACTAGACCTTCCGACTTTCCAAGAAGTAGAAAAAATTCTTAAAGAACAAAAAAATTATAAGGCATGTGGAAAAGATCAGGTTTTTGTTGAAATGTGGAAATATGCAAGTGACACAGTCAAAACCTCCTTACACATGGCTCTAACAAAAATTTGGGTAACAGAACGACTCCCCGAACATTGGACCACAGCTATCGTCCACCCACAACACAAAAAGGGAGTTAAAGGCAACCCAGACAACTACAGAGGAATCTGTCTCCTAGATTGCACATACAAAATTCTATCCAAGATCCTATAAGAAAGAATCAAGGAGCAATTAGAACAGGAGTTAGGGGAATATCAGGGAGGTCTCAGACCATGGAGAAGCTGTGCAGAGCAGATAATTAGTTTAAAATTGATTATGGCATACTACAAGACACGGAACAAACCTCTGGCAATAACATTTGTAGATTTTAAGAAGGCATATGACTGTCTCCACAGACCTTTCTCCACAGACCTTCAGCATTACAAATTTTAAGAAATCTAGGACTCCATCCAAAACTAATTAAAATAATACAACTTACTCTAACCAACACCAAATCAAAAGTGAAGTTTAGAGGAGAAATTTCGGAACCATTCCTCATAAAAACAGGCTTAAGACAAGGTGACTGCCTATCACCATTACTGTTCAACTGTGCACTGGAATACATAATGAGAGAATGGTACAAGGACAATCCAAAGATGATAAAAATGGGAAGTGCAAAAGATTATATTAGCTTAAACTGCTTGGGATTCGCTGATGATCTTGCTTTCCTAGCCAACGCGCTTCAAGAAGCCAGGCAACAAGTGAAATCACTGGATGAAATAGCAGAGAAAGTAGGCCTTAGAATATCATTTGAAAAAAACGGAGATTATGCTAACTGATCCACCACTTGCAAACAAAATTACAATAGGAGAACAGGAAATCAAAATTGTCGATGAATTTAAATATTTAGGCGAAATAATAACATACAATCTAAATGAGAAGCCATCATGGCAGAATAGAATAAAAAAGCTGAACTACGCAAATTACATTACCAAAACTACATAAAAAGAAGCCTATCTATAGATGCAAAATTAAAACACTATAAAACAGTTACACAACCAGAAATAACGTATGCAGCTGAAACTATCTTCAAAACAACAAATACAGCAGAAATTGACAGAATACTAAAAATAGAAAGAAGAATAATTAGGACATGTATAAATAAACAGTACAGAATAAATGGACATTGGAGAATAGCATCAAATGAAACAGTATATAATAAAATAGAACCAGTCATGAGCACGATCAGGAAGAAACGCATCTCATTCTTTGGACATCTGATGAGAACTCCAGAAAACAGAATTAGTAAAAAAATAATACAAAAATTGTGGAATAGCAAGAGCGACATTAAATGGATCACAGAAATTAAGGAAGATATAAAAGCACTCCAAATTACAGTAGATGACCTAAAAAACAAGACAGAGAAAACCAGAATACTGGAAGACCCGCAAACCAGACTACAAATAAAAATCAATAAAAGGAGTACAGGAAGAGTGGTCTCAAATGAAGAAAGAAAGAAAATATCTGAAAGAATGAAGACATATTGGGCAGACAGAAGAGCAAAACTCCTTTCATATAAGAATAAACGCTAATAATTATATTACTTAAATATCATATTAAGTTATTGTTGAGCCAAATTGTATCCCTGTGTAACAACTTTTTTATAACCTTGTATTTTTGACTACAGTGGTCCAATGAAGGCCATAAAGTAAATAATAATAATTGCGTATCCCACTTCTTTGTTTATTGATTCTTCCTGACTAATATCTTAAACTTCAGCCTACTCTTCATCACTACTGCATTGTGATCTCTCTATCTGTTCCTGGGTACGCCTTACAATCCAATATCTGAGTTCGGAAACTCTGCCTGATCATTATGTAATCTAACTTAAATCTTCCTGTATCATCCGCCTTTTCCAAGTGTACCTCCCACTCTCGTGCTCCTTGAACAAAGTATTCGCTATTACTAGCTGAACTTTATTACAGAACTCAGTCTTTCTCCTCTCTGATTCCTTGTCCCAATCCCATACTCTCCTGTAACATTTTCTTCTTCTCCTTCCCCTACAACTGCATTCCAGCCCCGATGACTATTAGATTTTCATCTCCCTTTGCGTACTGTTATTACCCTTTCAGTGTCCAGTTTCAGCTTGCGACGTCGACATGAATACCTGAACTATCGTTGTTTATGTTGTTTACTATCGATTCTGATAAGAATAACCCTACCACTATACTGTTCACAGTAACACACTCACTACCCAAGCTTCGTATTCACAACGAACCCTACTCTTGTTATACCATTTTCTGCTGCTGTTGATATTACACTATACTCATCTGACCAGAAATCCTTGTATTCTTTCCATTTCACTACATCTAGACTGAGCCTTTGCATTTCCCTTTTCCGATTTTCTTGCTTCCCTACCACGTTCAAGCTTCTGACATTCCACGCCCCGACTCGTAGAACGTTATCCTGCCGTTGATTATTGAATCTTTTTCTCATGGTAACCTCCCCCTTGGGAGATCCAAATGGGGGACTATTCCGGAATCTTTTGCCAATGGAGAGATCATCATGACACTTGCTTCAGTTACAGGTCACATGTGCTGTGGATACACGTTATGTGTCTTTAATGCAGTTGTTACCATTTCCTACTGCATCTTAATGCCGTTGATCATTGCTGACTCTTCCGCCTTTAGGGGTAGTTTGCCACCCTTAGGACAAGAGAGTGCCCTGTACCAGTGTTCGCTCTCCCACCCTCTTTAACAAGGCCGTTGGCAGAATGAAGTCTTCGGCCGCCAATGCTGATTATTTATCAGGGTAGAAGCAGTGGCGGGTTTCGAACTCGGGACCGAGGACGTTTTGATTACTAGCCACAGACGCTACCCCTAGACCATGAGTGCAAATTCCAATGTGGCTTACAATATCAATAACGTTTTCATATCAATTTTCCCAGTTGTCACACTTGTAAATTTTGATGAAACAGGCATTAAAACTGGCTGCCGCGTTTCAAACGCACCGCAAACCCTTGTGAATGTGGTTCAGTAGACATCCAGGCGAAACTGACTGTGAGTGTGTTATTAGACAAGGTAACGGTCTACAACATGATAAGAAATGAAGTATGGCACAAGCTGAACTTCCTGAAAACTAAAGTTTCACCTCATAATCTGCAAGCCTACATGGCCGAAAGACGCAAGAAGAATCCATATACCCTGACAACGAAACGCAAAAAATGGTTCAAATGGCTCTGACCACTATGGGACTTAACATCTTAGGTCATCAGTCCCCTAGAACTTAGAACTACGTAAACCTAACTAACCTAAGGACATCACACACATCCATGCCCCAGGCAGGATTCGAACCTGCGACGGTAGCGGTCGCATGGTTCCAGACTGAAGCGCCTAGAACCGCTCGGCCACTTCGGCCGGCCCAACGAAGCGCACTACGGCAGATCATCTACATGCAACAATCTTTCGGACACGGTAAGAAGTTGTGCCTCGTGGAAGATCAGGAAGCATTTCCAGAAAACCACGTGATCCATCTTCCAGTCTCTACACCTAGAGTGGCACAGCAGCATAGCACGTCAGGGGCTAACTATCCAGACAAATGAGGAATCTGTCTTGTGGCTGATGCCAAATACACTAGTGTCGTGTATTGTAGTTCCCTCTACTGTAGTATAGCTTTGTGTAATAGTGTAGTCAAGAATTATAAATTATAAAATTTGTGACCCAGCAATACAGCATAGAGCAATAAAGCAATAGGATGTGTCTTCTGGGCTGTGGATGAACAGATATCAGTGCCCAAGACAACCGAAGTGTAGTATGTGGCATATTTTTTCTTTTTTTTGTATAATTACTGTGATTTTTTCAAAATTTAGATTCCCCTTGAACACCACAACGCTTAGAATTTGAAATTATGTTATAATATTATACATGCCAATTGATGTACAACATCTCGTCTGTTCTTGAACGTATGTAACAGAATAAAGGAAAGTAACAAGTACAGGGCTATTACAAATGATTGAAGCGATTTCATAAATTCACTGTAGCTCCATTCATTGACGTATGGTCACGACACACTACGGATACGTAGAAAAACTCATAAAGTTTCGTTCGGCTGAAGCCGCACTTCAGGTTTCCGCCGTCAGAGCGCTCGAGAGCACAGTGAGACAAAATGGCGACAGGAGCCGAGAAAGCGTATGTCGTGCTTGAAATGCACTCACATCAGTCAGTCATAACAGTGCAACGACACCTCAGGACGAAGTTCAACAAAGATCCACCAACTGCTAACTCCATTCGGCGATGGTATGCGCAGTTTAAAGCTTCTGGATGCCTCTGTAAGGGGAAATCAACGGGTCGGCCTGCAGTGAGCGAAGAAACGGTTGAACGCGTGCGGGCAAGTTTCACGCGTAGCTCGCGGACGTCGACGAAGAAAGCAAGCAGGGAGCTAAACGTACCACAGCCGACGGTTTGGAAAATCTTACGGAAAAGGCTGATGACCTTGCTGTTTGGTCCCTTAAACCTCAACCAACCAACCAACCAACTCATTCGTATCTATTCCCATTCGGCATAGCTTCAAAGATCGTATTTAGTAGATTGACGGTAGTTTACTGGATTCGACTCTTATGAGTCAACATCAGGCCGAGTATGTCATTACGGAAGTAACAGGTCAAATACTCATCTAGCGCCTGCAGGCGCGATAAGTGTCAAATGAACGCAGGAAAGTACTGAACACTTGCAGATGGCAATGGATGAAAGTTGTAACAGTGTGTGTGTGTGTTTGTGTGTGTGTGTGTGTGTGTGTGCTTGCGCGCGCACGCGAGTGGGTGTCAGAGTGAGAGAGAAAGAGAGAGAGAGAGAGAGATTTCAGGCTCCCTTGGAAACAAAGTACACAACCTGAAAAAAAAAAAAGTTGAGCACCCAGAAGGGGTGGAGGAAATGAAATGAATCTTCAAATATTGGGAGAATATTTGATGTTACTTTAGTTATTGCAGAGTCGAGTCAAATTCACAATGAAACCGCTTATCAGCATGACGCCGAACCTCCTCTGGGCTGGATGTTTGCTTTATTCCGGTTGTATCCTCCCCTGAGGCAGCCTGGACCACAACATTTGCAAATGGTCCTTGCCATACCGGTGGTCGGATGACTGTGACGTCTGAGCTGGTTCCGCATACGTTTTGTCAGACAGATCTGGGGCCTTGCTTGCCACCGGAATACCGCAGCATAGAGACCGCGCTGTGTGTGGAGTCAGGATGTCGCAGGGTGTCATTAATTTACCGTAGTGCCGTCAGAGTTCCATGTATTACTACCGCTCGTGACCTGAAGTGACACCTGATGGCTCCGCACAAGATGACGCCATGAGTAATACTGCTGTGCCTCTCCAAAAATTGCAAGACGGGGCATCACCCCAGCTCCCCGTCTATCTCATCGACGGAGGTCATCCGAGATTGTGCAGAATGGCGATTTATCACATTCCCATGCAGTCCACCACCGTCCCTGGTCACGGCAGGCACCACTCCAAACGCAGCTGTTTCTCTTCTAGTGTTAACGGCAGACTACTAATGGGACAACCATTCTCTGGATGCTGCTAGCCTGTTGACAAACGTTGCAGGATTACGTAGGATGCTGTAGTCCACTATGTGTTCAGCGATGGCAGATGCGAGGTGTTTATGATGTGCTTGGTACACAGTACAGCGATTTTCTAGTGGTCAGACGGTGTTGGCCGGGACCTTGATGGCGAGTATGCTAACCCTCATGTTTGGATGCTGTCCAGAATTAGGCAGTTCTCATATACGAATCCCCCACAAATCTCAGTATTGAGTTATTCAAATAGCTGGCCAAACAAAGATCCAAAATGAGGACGCTTTCAAATTTTATCAGATGCTGATTGCTATGTCACAAAATTACACGGAATCTCCGTGTCCTACACCACGGCCACTCAAAATCTGACGCTGCATATATCCAGTACATACCCTACCACACCCGGTAACAACATGAAATGTACGAAACATTAATGCAGTGTTGTGACCATACTGCCTGTCACAGAACTACAATTCTAATCCTTTATATACCCATCAAAGTTGGCGTGTACGTCCTTGTATGTACGTTGACACACAACCGTCTCTTGGATTGGTGATCCCGATTTTATTTCAGGCAGTGCGTACCTGCAAAAGTTCACATTTTGTGGAATCAGTGGGATCTGATTTGATTGTTTCATAAGCGCAGAGGAATTCAGAAACTGGTAGCAAATCAGTTACACAATGGCATGGAGGTACTGTTTTGGTACACCCCTTAGACACCGAAGACGTTAATGTTGAAGAGGTAGGGAGCTGGTTGGAAAGTGGGAGGGTAATGAGAGCACATAATAAAGTATAATTTATTAAAAATATTTATAATCATACACTAAAAAATACATCAATAAGTGGGACATAGTTATGAGCGGTTAACAAGGAATTAAACCAAGAACAATGGAACGAATGGCTTAAGGGTAAATACCAAGTGCCTTTCACAACAACACTTAAATTTTGAAATGTTGCTGTGACAAACAAATAGTCACAAATCCAATTGCCACTAGATAGTTTGTTCATATCCTGGCAAAGGAAACCAAATGACAAACCTAGAAACTGCAAAATTAGCATTTAGGCCCAATGAAAGGTATGTTTGATCGGAAAGACAAAAAAAAATATTTTATTACACTCAAGTACAGTTACTTGTAACGGTACGAAACAAATCCAAAACTGGCCGGCTGGGGTGGCCGAGCGGTTCTAGGCGCTACAGTCTGGAACCGCGCGACCGCTACGGTCGCAGGTTCAAATCCTGCCTCGGGCTTGGCTGTTTCTGATGTCCTTGGGTTAGTTAGGTTTAAGTAGTTCTAAGTTCTAGGGGACTGATGACCTCAGAAGTTAGGTCCCATAGTGCTCAGAGCCATTTGAACCATTTGAATCAGGTCCAAAACTATTCTTAGCAGCTGCTCAAGGCTTAACGGCAATTGAGGTGTCGTCCAAAGATCACGGCGCTACACCAAAGTCAGTTACACATCGACACCACAGACACTAGCAATGTCACGTTGCACTCCGCAACGACGAATGGGAGTCGCTGAAGAAGACATTCTCTCAGGACAGCAGCCCCCTTGCACGGAGGGCAATACAGAGCCGAGCATGCAACTGGTCCGTCCAGTTTGGGACCTCAGGTGAAGCTGTGAACATCGAGTAGGACTAAAGAATTATTTATGCCTCAGATAGAATATAAATTTGTAAATGTTGAACACTGTGATTCAAGAGTAAAGTTTGTTAATGGTATTCATTATGTTATGCGTTAATATTTACGTTAGTTGTAAATTATCAAGCAAGCAGTCCTGTGGCAAAGGATTGCCTCAAGTTAAGTAAATCTGTTTTATTAATTATGAAATAAAGTTCACTAGTGCATTATACACTGATAAACCAGAAAGTTACGACCACCTGCGTAATAGCCGGCATGTCCATCTGTGGCACGGGTAGCAGCGACGACGTGTCGTGGCATGAAACCAATAAGTCCTTGATAGGTCGCTGCAGGGAATGGCACCAAATCTGCACACACAGGTCACCTAATTCCCGTTAATTCCAGGGACGGATCCGATGATCTCTGACGCCACGTTCAATCACATCCCCGACGTGTTTGATCGGGTTCAGATTTGGCGAGTCTATGTTCCTCGAACTACTCCCTCACACTCCTGGCCTTGTGATGTGGTGCATTATCTTGTTGAAAAATGCCAATGCCGTCGGGAAACATGAAGGAGTATACGTGGTCTTCAACCATTGTACAATACTCCTTGACCGTCATGGTACCCTTTCACGAGGTCCACTGTTCCCATGGATGACCTCGAGAGCATAATCGAGTCGCCGCCAGCTTGTCTCCGTCCCGTAGTACAACTGTTCCCCTGGAAAGTGACGAATTCGTGCCCTCCCATCAGCGTGATGAAGAATGTACCGATATTCATCAGATCATGCGACGCTCTACAACTGCATGAATGTCCGGTGCCGGTGGTCGTGTGCCCATTTCTGACGTAGATGCCGATGTCCTGGTATTAGCGTTGGCACATGTAAGGGTCACTGGCTGCGGAGGCCCATCTTTAGAAGTGTTTGGGGCACTGTGTGTTCAGACACACTTGTACTCTGCCCTGTATTGAAGTCCGATGTTAGTTCCACCACAGTTCGCCGCCTGTCTTGTTTTACCAGTCTGGCCAGCTACGACGTCCGACATGTGTAATGAAGGGTGGCCCTCCAACCCAGTGACGTCTGCACGTGATTTCACCTTGGTTTCACCATGTCTGATAACCACCCACCACAGCGCTGTTCGAACCCCGCGACGAGTTACGCAGTTTCCAAAATGCTCGTGCCCCTCCCGCCCATCACAACCTGCATTCGGCCAAACTCAGATAAATCAAGCGTGTTTCCCATTCTACACACAGACAGCACACTCACTGGATATTCACTGCACCGTGTGTGTTTGTGTGTGTGACTAGCAGCCATTCCTCGTCAGGTGACGCTGCTACCTCCTGGAAAAGCTTATATATATGGAAAGTCGATGGTCATAATGTTCTAGCCTTTCAGTGTATGTTGCAGTTGAGATGAGCTGTCTCCCACTGCAATCAAAGGACCAACAGTTGTCGAACGATTGTAGTTTCATCTCGTTATAACGAGAAGTTTTGCAAGTACAAAGAACAATTACAGATTAAAAATGTGAAACGTGAAACCAGTAATTTACACCTGATAGTTTCTTCAAAGGAGATATGGCCCAATATACGCCGAGTGGTTCTAGACGCTTCAGTCTGGAACCGCGCGACCGCTACGGTCGCAGGTTCGAATCCTGCCTCGAGCATGGATGTGTGTGATGTCGTTAGGTTAGCTGGGTTTAAGTAGTTCTAAGTTCTAGGGGACTGATGACCTCAGATGTTAAGTCCCATAGTGCTCAGAGCCATTTGAACCCAATAAACGTACTAACAACAGTCAAGGCAAGACGAAATATTAAACAGACAACAAACTTTTCGAACACTGAACTTCAGTTGTATTTAAATGCGTTAAACTGACTTAACGGCAGGTGCCAAGGCAAATACGCTGCAGTCGGGTAAAGCACGTTGGAGTTTGCCTGAAATTCCTCTAAAATGCTAGGACTACGTTAGCGAGTATAGTGAAGTTCAGAGCACAGTGCTCACTCAAGCAATAGACGAGGCTTATATCACATGTTTCCTCTAAGCGGTGCTCCTTTTCATAGCTTTTTTTTTTTTAAGAAACTTTATCATATAGTGGCGTGCTATTTCGATAACTGATAAGCGCGACAGGTTGCTACAGTGAGTAGCAAGAACAGCTACAGGTTAAGGACACGAATGCTAAAAGTTAAATCACCGTCATAACAAAAAATTATAATTCCACTTACGTGAGCTGTAGCAGCGACCCTTAAAATAGCTTTTCAATTGGCTTAGTTGCCTTAGTTTCCGCCCAAAAATGTGATGTAAATTCAAGCAATGATACAATAAGTTCTTACGGCCCACACGCCAAGCGACGAAGCTGGCTAAGTTAGTACTACAGGGCGCCCCTAGGCGAAACCGCCGCTTAACTTCAGTGGCAGTGTACAACGGCAGTAGCCGCTCAAATCTACAGAGAAACTAATACGGTCTTTATCATGCTCTCACAACTGGAAGCCTGTTATCCTGCAAAATTATAAAATATGTGCTGGGATGATTCCTTTGAATACACTAATGTCGATTTCCTTTCTCTGTTAGTCTCCTATAGCTAGAGATATCTCTCTCTCTCTGTCTGTCTTTCTCTGTCTCTCTTTCTATTTTTACGAGAAAATGTACATAACTAAACTGCTAAACCGATTACCCGGTCACCCGATTCTAGTTGCAGTTTAACTATCTAATGGCTCCCAGAGGGAAAAAAAGCTTTGATTTTCACCATGTCTTACCATTATTAACGAACTGTTAAGAAATTGCAATGCTATCATAATGTAATGATTAGGAGGTGTAGTTTTGCGTTAAGGTTTTAATACCATAAGACAGGTACTACTGTTAGAAACCGTTTATATGTCTTGAGGCTGAGTAAGTCACTCTGCACACATCACCCACCCCACATTCATCCAGTAATTGAGAATGAGAACACTTAGCGATTTTCAACAAATTTTACGCACAAATTCAAAGCTTTTGGAAACATTTTCTCTCTCATACCTCTCCCCTATCCTACCCTCCCCCTCATTCACAAGCCGGTCAAATGAAAAATGATTATCAAGATCTACATGACTACTCTGCAACTCACACTCAAGTGACTCGAAGAAGTTCATCGAATCACTTCCAAATTATTTCTGTACTGTTCTGCTCTCAAACAGCGCGCAATTAAAATTTTCCTTACGTACTCTGATTTCTCTTATTCTACTACAACGATAACTTCTCCCTTCGTACATGGGTGTCAACGAAATATTTTCGCATTCGGATGAGAAAGTTGGAGACTAATATTTCGTGATAAGATCTCACCGTAGAGGAAAACGCCATTGTTTTAATGATTACAGCCCCAAATTATGTATCGTCTCCGTGACGCTATCTCCCTTAATTCGCGATAGCAAAAAACTAACTGCTTGTCTCAAACTTTTTCGATGTGCTCCGTCAGTCCTATCTGGTGACGGCCCCATGCCGCACAACAGTATTTTAGCTGAGGACGGACAAACTTAGCGTAGGCAGCCTCCGATATGCTGCATCTTTTAAGTGTTCTGCCAAGAAAACGCGGTCTTTGTTTTCCTTTCTTACAATATTTTCTATGTGATTGTTCAAACTTAAGTTGTTCGTAATTGAAATTCCTAGCAATTTAGTTGAATTCACATCCTTTAGATTTGTCTGATTTTTCGTGTCACCGAGGGTTGAGGGGTTCCTTTTAGTACTCACGTGGTCTGTTGTATTCTGAGGTAGACTACACGAGTGGACAGGTGAATCAGTCACTTAAATCAACAGTAGAATATCTGCATCAGCAATTAGTTGATGCAGAAAGTACGCTTATTTTTAGTTTTCCACTGCTGTGGCTGTGTGAACACACCTGGAATTAATTATGCAGTTAAATGACCTGCTGCGCAAATGCAGAAGAGGTGGCAGAATACACTGAGCTGCGTGAAGGCACAAGCTTGTAGTTAACGAACTCTGAATGGATACAGATATCTACTGTACTCATTTCGGTCACCACACTGTACATTGGAAATGGACATCCTCTTCTAACATTGCTTTTCCTCAATAGTAGTAGTCGATACCAGTAATATTTTTCGAATTTTGGACTGCTCAGTATTACCTCAGCTGTTTTACTGAACATTTTCATGTAACTTTATACACAATATGTTACATTTTAAGCTAAAATTTATGAAAAGGAATTACTTTATTTTCGTTGTAACAATCGATACGTGCTACCTCTGAATGTGCAATTGAAATGGTTTTTCTAGAAACATTTGAAACTACGAAATATTTGGCACACTTAAAATTTCTATTATTAATTATGCAACTTAGTACTGATGTGAGTAGACGTATTTTTGTGTTTTCGACGTTCAGTGTAATTTCATCTTTGTTAATGTGAAAATTATTCAAGAAAAGTTGTAAAGCCTTTGGAATATTAATATTACCGTAGAGTGAAGGAGTAGTAAGCATCCATCTGATGTGATTAGACGTATTTTTGTGTTTTGGACGTACAGTGTAATCTCGGCTTTGTTAATGTGAAAATTCGGAAGAGTGGGATGTAATAAAATGTGAGATAAATTATCGTAGAAACGGAAATTCTGCAACGACATTCTTCGCAATTATTTAGATCAATTGAACCATGAGAACCTAAAATGTGAAAATTTTAGCTTCAAGAATTATATCCCTACACATGAAGAACTGGAGCCATCTGTGCGAGAAAAAATAAGTAAATTGTTTGTTGTAAACCTTTCTCCTCTCGAATCTTCCGAAAAGACTTTATCATAGTGGATAGTAGCAACCACAAAGAAGGGAGGGGTAGATGCCGGCCGGGGTGGACGCGCGGTTCTAGGCGCTACAGTCTGGAACCGAGCGACCGCTACGGCAGCAGGTTCGAATCCTGCCTCGAGCATGGATGTGTGTGATGTCCTTAGGTTAGTTAGGTTTAAGTAGTTCTAAGTTCTAGGGGACTGATAACCTCAGCAGTTAAGTTCCATAGTGCTCAGAGGCATTTTTGAGGTAGATTACAACATTAATAGCTGTCACTGGGATCGAATGATACGACGTTTCTTGCTACTGGAGGCGGGAGTGGAGCCTTTGGTCGGAACTCACTATAGAACTGCGGATCTGACAGAACTTTCAGACTGACAGAACTGCCGCGCTTTTCCTAAGCAACTGTTGGTGACCTCCACGAGACGGTAGCCCTCGCGGCCTCTCGGAAGGCGTGACTTATTGCTTCTTCCTGATTGGCGCCTGAAGAAGTTGCTTGGGCATGCAGCATCTGTGCGGTGATCGACTACTGATGAGCTGCGATCGACTAGCGATGTCACCGCATTTCTCTCCCCTCCCTCCCACAAACATCCGCATAGGCGTCGTGTACTGACACGGCACACGACGTTGGGCGCGAGGAGGAAGACAGAAAGCCGATGCAACTGAGGAGGTAGGTGTCGAGACTGCAGTGGGCGAGAAGCACCCACACCCTGGCATTCGCCCTGAGCATGGCCGAGAACACCGAGCGGTGGCAGCTGCTGCAGCAGGCCCTGGCAACGTACTGGGTCTGCTTATAAAATGAGGAGCGGCAGAATCTTATTGATAGGCCGAAGCTGGCCAACGCGGCTCTGTTGTGGAACGTGATAGCGCCACAGACACCACTCGACGTCTCATCTGCAAACCTTATGGAAGCTCTAAACTCGAAGTTGAGGCCGAAACTTTGAAGAGGATTGAGGGACGTCGATCCTCGAGTCAGAGGCGAATACCGTAGCTGAAGATAACACCTATGACGACGGCCATGAAGCAACCCATATGGCGACTTGCTATTCCTGGGCAAGGAGCGATATGAAGACTGCAATAGCTTGAGGACCTGGTCCCGTGGGCGGGTTGTCCTTAACTTGTCTAAGAGCGTTTTGAATGTCCTGACGAATTGTTTTACCTCTCCATTGGACTGAGGAGGGAAAGGTGCCATGAGCGTTTTATCGATGCCATTGTCACTACGTAACAGTCCGCATTCAAGTGACGTGGCTTGAGCCCGTTATGTAGACACTGAAGTCCGACAAACCTTCAATGCACAAAAGTGAAGCCATGGTCAACACAGTACATGCTGACGTCGTGGAGGTCATGAGTCCGGCGAAGGGGAAATTGCCTAAGCACGTACCACCATTAACCAGTGAGTAATCCAGAATGGAACAGTAAAATCGATGTGCAGCAGCTGCCATATTCCAGCAGGAGTCACCAGAATAAAGCTGACGTGGAGCACACTGATGCTCCACACACACAAATAGCACCCTGTGAAATCTTTGCTGCTATTTGTGGGACCAATATTGACCAAGTACAATGTCAGCTGGCTAACGTCTTGCTGTAGACGACACACCAATGTCCCTAGCGCAGCAATTTGAAGGACTGAGGTACAATTACGTGGGCATCTCCTCCATCCGAATGCACTAGCAGGACATCAGAGCGCAAAGTAGCGGTGTACCACAAGGCGGCGAATATCCTTTAGATTACGGGAACACCTACTGCAAAAGGAATCTAGAATCACACTCAAATTTGGGTCCGAAGATCTTTCACTTGGCACATGGCGGAAAGTCACTGGGAAGTCTTCCAAGAGACCAATACCTTTAGAGTGAATATGAAAGCAGGAATTCCTCAAAGAATCAAATTTGGTATCAGAGCCCACTGGTAGCCACACCAGGTCAGCATTTCACTACTTAGTAGTGAGTTGATGATACATCAAATCCTACTGCTAATTGAACAAAGGATCACAACTGTAACTTCTCTGCGTCCAAGCTGGGACATGCTATGAGGAACTTGAAAGTGCTGTCAACGGACTGTGGTCTGTACCACTACTGGTGGAAGTGAATGACACCTAAATGATAACCAAATCCTGTTTCTCTAATTGGCTGTAATTGGGTTGTGTCTTTTTCAAGGTGTTGGAGACAGACGCAATTGGTCTGCCATTGGAGCCCACCCAGTATGACTCCATTGCTCCGATACCATACGCGGAGATGTCCAATGTAATAACGACAGACACAGATCACGTAAAGGTCCTCCTTTTAAGTGCTGGAAAGCGGGCTGACAGTCACTGGACCAAACAAATGGACTCCCTTGCAATGCAAATTTTTCAAAGAGAAGCGATCCGAGTGGCATGAGGAATGAAGCGAATATAGTATATTAACATCCCTAACACTGCGTGCAGTTCTGATACATCCACCGGGGAAGACAAGTCACGAATGGCAGCTAAATGACTTGTAATTGATGAATGCTGTGCGTATTAGTTACATGCCGCAGATACTCTACTTCTGTGTTGAAAAACGAACACCTGGAACAGTTACACCTTCAACCTGCCTCCGATAACAAATTAAATAATGCTTCCAGGTTCTGTAAATGTGCTAGCGTATCGCCAGAAACGACCACGTCATCCAAGTAATTGGCCGATGACGGTACTGGTGACGTAAAGTGCTCCAAATACCACTGAAAAATCGCTGGGACTAATGTGCTACCGAATGGCAAACGCTGAAATAGAAAACAAGACCAAGATGTACATTGATCACAAAAATGTTTGTGGATGTCTAATACAAATGCACTTGCAGGCATGTCCTAGCCTGGGTAGGGCCAAGTAAAAGAATCAGTTACAGTTTGTGGGTTAATAGTAGTCTTGAAATACGCACAAAGTCTCCGCCCACACGGTGGCTTCGACAGAACGACAGAAGAGGACACCTACTGGCTGCAGACACTGGTTTACTTACACCACAGTCCTGTAACCTCTGCTGCTCTCCTGCTACCCGGTCCCGTAAAGCATTTGAGACAGTACCGGCACGAAAACATTTTGGCTGTGTATTGTCTGTTAACATGATATCGGCCTCAAACCCCTGTCCCTTGCCTAAGGACGGCCAGGGTGGCCGAGCGGTTCTAGGACTACAGTCTGGAACCCGCGCGACCGCTACGGTCGCAGGTTCGAATCCTGCCTCGGGCACGGATGTGTGTGATGTCCTTAGTTTAGTTAGGTTTAAGTAGTTCTAAGTTCTAGGGGACTGATGACCTCAGAAGTTAAGTTCCATAGTGCTCAGAGCCATTTGAACCATTTTGAGCTTCGCCTAAGCTATCATCGAACAGAGAACTACACTCCTGGAAATGGAAAAAAGAACACATTGACACCGGTGTGTCAGACCCACCATACTTGCTCCGGACACTGCGAGAGGGCTGTACAAGCAATGATCACACGCACGGCACAGCGAACACACCAGGAACCGCGGTGTTGGCCGTCGAATGGCGCTAGCTGCGCAGCATTTGTGCACCGCCGCAGTCAGTGTCAGCCAGTTTGCCGTGGCATACGGAGCTCCATCGCAGTCTTTAACACTGGTAGCATGCCGCGACAGCGTGGACGTGAACCGTATGTGCAGTTGAAGGACTTTGAGCGAGGGCGTATAGTGGGCATGCGGGAGGCCGGTTGAACGTACCGCCGAATTGCTCAACACGTGGGGCATGAGGTCTCCACAGTACATGGATGTTGTCGCCAGTGGTCGGCGGAAGGTGCACGTGCCCGTCGACCTGGGACCGGACCGCAGCGACGCACGGATGCACGCCAAGACCGCAGAATCCTACGCAGTGCCGTAGGGGACCGCACCGCCACTTCCCAGCAAATTAGGGACACTGTTGCTCCTGGGGTATCGGCGAGGACCATTCGCAACCGTCTCGATGAAGCTGGGCTACGGTCCCGCACACCCTTAGGCCGTCTTCCGCTCACGCCCCAACATCGTGCAGCCCGCCTCCAGTGGTGTCGCGACAGGCGTGAATGGAGGGACGAATGGAGACGTGTCGTCTTCAGCGATGAGAGTCGCTTCTGCCTTGGTGCCAATGATGGTCGTATGCGTGTTTGGCGCCGTGCACGTGAGTGCCACAATCAGGACTGCATACGACCGAGGCACACAGGGCCAACAGCCGGCATCATGGTGTGGGGAGCGATCTCCTACACTGGCTGTACACCACTGGTGATCGTCGAAGGGACACTGAATAGTGCCCAGTACATCCAAACCGTCATCGAACCCATCGTTCTACCATTCCTAGACCGGCAAGGGAACTTGCTGTTCCAACAGGACAATGCACGTCCGCATGTATCCCGTGCCACCCAACGTGCTCTAGAAGGTGTAAGTCAACTACCCTGGCCAGCAAGATCTCCGGATCTGTCCCCTATTGAGCATGTTTGGGACTGGATGAAGCGTCGTCTCACGCGGTCTGCACGTCCAGCACGAACGCTGGTCCAACTGAGGTGCCAGGTGGAAATGGCATGGCAAGCCGTTCCACAGGACTACATCCAGGATCTCTACGATCGTCTCCATGGGAGAATAGCAGCCTGCATTGCTGCGAAAGGTGGATATACACTGTACTAGTGCCGACATTGTGCATGCTCTGTTGCCTGTGTCAATGTGCCTGTGGGTCTGTCAGTGTGATCATGTGATGTTTCTGACCCCAGGAATGTGTCAATAAAGTTTCCCATTCCTGAGACAATGAATTCACGGTGTTCTTATTTCAATTTCCAGGAGTGTATATACATCACACAAAGCACTGGCACCGGCAAGCGACACAGACGAACTGGTTTGCAACATATTTCCATGAACTGATATCCCAAAGAAATCAAAGTTGTCCATACCACAAATTTTTGTACAGCCACGTGAACATAGAACATGAAACAGAACTGTCCGTGCTGAGCCACGGAAAGTGACAGGCGAACTACACACACTTAGAACAGGAATCTTCTGTCCATTGAAAGCTGACAGTGTGGTACTTAGCTGTTGCAGCTGATGGCTACCAAACTGTTCGAATGTGGCACGATTAAGCAGTGTAACAGTCCCTCCAGTATCTAATCGAAATTTCACATTTTTATTCGCCACACGCAAATGTACGAACAATTTATTAGATTGCCTATCGATCACTGCAGAATGTTTGTCGTGGCAGACAGGTTGAGCTACGAAATCATATGCACTCACAGACCCAGCAGAAGCGTCATATACGTCTCGATGGACAGAGTCTGACATTGACTTCGGAAACTGCAGTACACTACATTGCTGCAGAAGCACTGTGCGTATGTGGCCCGGCCTTGTTTGCCGCTAGCAAAACACAGCCTGCCGGCACGGACACCTGTGCTCGGTTATGCGCACGACAACTTAAGAACACGAATAAGACTTCGGCATTTTTGCTGGCTGCGACGTGCTCTGACGGTTAGACCTGTCAGCACGAAACTGAGACGTTGGGCTACGTCTTGCAACCCCGTTCCTAATCAACCTACTAGATTGTGCTATAATTAACCGTGATCGCATATGCCTGATGAAATTTTACAGTGAGTAATACTACCGTTACCGAAGAAAAATAATACTGATACTGATTAGTATGAGAGAAGTGTACAACTGACCCTTCTGAAGGAAGGACCTATTCTAAATCTAATTTAAATTCTGATGATAATTTTGAAATGGGTCGAATATAGTGCAATCGCTCGCAAACCACAGGGGGGGGGGGGGGGAGGGGGACCATGTAATGTTTAATACAAAAAGTATTGATCAGCATAGAAGAAAGGATAATTAAACGGTCGCCAGCCCACTAGGGCAATGAATATACAAGATCTTAAAAACGCTAATGGCAAAGAAAATGAAGCAAAAAAATCACCAACGTGGCAACAGAAGATCGTCACCCTTTTCCACAACACAACAGTTCACAATAAAAAATATGAATCAGAAAGCACTGAGTTTGCAATTACTCAATCTGCAATAGTAAATTTTGAAAGTAAAGTTAAATGAAGTTGCTGGTTGAGTAAATGACTGACCTTTGGTTCGTAAAGAATGACTCTCAGTAACTTTAGCATGGCGTGATGCAAAATTTGGAAAAAGGCAAGCATTTTACTTTTAATTATTGGAAGACTGAACTGAATTTACTTTGAGCAAATGAGCTGCTGAGTTACTTTTAACATAACAATATGTACATACCAAGCCAGCAGAAGTCACTCGATAAGCTGAATACAGAATAAATGAAATTGTACACTCTAAATTCGTGCTGTATGTTTAGTATTTTTCCAGTAAAATTTTACATTAGTTAAAGTGAGTGAAGTTAATATTCAAACTTTCGAATTAGTTAAGTCTCTGGTACGCAGTACAAGAAGAAATTGTTGCTGAGGCAGCAAAATTTAAATTGAAACTGTTCATTCGCAAACAAACAAAAAACTGGCAGTAACTAGTAAATAAATTTTCCTATTTTTACAACAATCAGTGATTACACGGAAAGGGGCCCAGCTTAGTAATAACGTCTGAGGACAATGACACCACAGCTGTCGTACAAGTATGAATTATTGCAAATTATTATTGACGAAAATTATTACAGTTTGTGAAAGAAATGCCACTTGGTAATGCCTGTATTAGTTAAGAGTCTTGCAATGTTGAAGCTGTGGGGATGGCGAAGTATGTAGCCGACGACAGTGCTGAGCTGCTGCTGTTGCTTCTGCTGCTGGTTGAGAACCACGAGTCGGCTCCTGAGATACGGATTGTTATTAATCATACAATTATATATTAATTACAGCGCAGTTATACTTAGAACTGCAGCTTCCTCCACCCATTCAAATTCTACCGTGTTCTCAGTATTCGCGGATTAACGTATTAGATACGGGTACACAGCCGCGATCATAGCTGCACAACGAGTCTACGGGAGCGCCCAAGAATCACTTCCGCGCACTTTCATGACTCATGCTGCTCTGCTTCCTCCGTGCTCGCAGCACGACAGAGACTCCACTGCCGGCCGGGGTGTCCGAGCGGTTCTAGGCACTTCAGTCTGGAACCACGCGACCGCTGCGGTCGCAGGTTAGAATACTGCCTCGGGAATGGATGTGTGTGATGTCCTTAGGTTGGTTAGGTTGAAGTAGTTCTAAGTTCTAGGGGACTGGTGACCTCAGATGTTAAGTCCCATAGGGCTCAGAGCCATTTGAACCGTTTTTGAGACTCCACTTGCACAAAGATAAACAACGGTACAGCTACTGCTATTTCATCGTTGCTATCGATACACTTGAATTAAGTTCCCTTGGCTACTACACAGAAATTTACAATATTTACGTTAGAATTACGGTCAGTTGTATACATTCAGAAATAAATCCACGGTTACATCTGTTACATATTGATTATAGTTTCTGTAAAAAAGCTTACAGATTGAGACTCAGGAATACCATAAAAGTTATCAGAGGTTATTAAACGGCGAAAATCTTGGATGAGGCAGAAAATGTTTCGTCTGCATTTTCGTTGTTACAGTCTGACCCGAGCATAACGAGGAGAGGAAGGAGCCTTGGCGGGAAGCGGACGTTATATGTCGACTTGAATAACGTCAATTATGTCTTGTGACTAAATCACTGAAACTTTCAGGATCCGCTATGTCAGCCCAAGCAGTTCTGTGAATGATTCTTTGTATGTCTGTTGTTTAAGACGAAAGAACTTAACGCATACCAGCTGCCACGTGCAGTTGCGATTGCAGTACGTCCACTCGTTCATCATACGGGACTTCGACAGGGCGGAAGTCAGTAAATAATTTTACCGCGAGCCTGTATACTTCGGCACTATCGTGGACAAGATATGATGAGTGCAATGGCTACCACGTACAGACACGTAAAAGTGCTGTAATCTGGGCCACATACTCTGTCCAATCTTCGCCTTGTCCCACAAACTCTCGAAGTTTAGGCGTTTGCGCCACCTTCTGCATTACGATATATGTGCAAAGGAAAAGGCACTGCGGCGTCAGCAGCCATTACGAGATACATTAAACGTACTCGCAACTGCGAATAATGACAACCATCAGCTGTACAATGGAATGACGACAGTGAACATTTGTGCTGGATCGGTAGTCGAACCCAGATTTCCCGCTTATCAAGAGCGGTCGCCTTACCATTTGGCTATCCGTGCACGACTATCGACCAGTCCCAAACTTCCATATGTCGTCGATCATGCGTCTATGACCTGGACTCGTACATCCATTATGGATATTCCCGAAAAGGTCAGACGTTGTACTTCAAATTCGCTGGCCGGGTATCGGCAAAGAAATAAGATATTGCAGTGCTTGTGTTTATTCTGGTTACCATTTGGCTACCCGTGCACAACTCACAGCCAAGCTCAACCTTCAGTATGTCGCCGTCCATGAGTCAGAATAACATAGGCACTGCAATATCGTATTTCTCTGCCGAAACCAGACAAGCGACTTTCAAGTACAGGGTTATTACAAATGATTGAAGCGATTTCACAGCTCTACAATAACTTTATTATTTGAGATATTTTCACAATGCTTTGCACACACATACAAAAACTCAAAAAGCTTTTTTAGGCATTCACAAATGTTCGATATGTGCTCCTTTAGTGATTCGGCAGACATCAAGCCGATAATCAAGTTCCTCCCACACTCGGCGCAGCATGTCCCCATCAATGAGTTCGAAAGCATCGTTGATGCGAGCTCGCAGTTCTGGCACGTTTCTTGGTAGAGGAGGTTTAAACACTGAATCTTTCACATAACCCCACAGAAAGAAATCGCATGGGGTTAAGTCGGGAGAGCGTGGAGGTCATGACATGAGTTGCTGATCATGATTTCCACCACGACCGATCCATCGGTTTTCCAATCTCCTGTTTAAGAAATGCCGAACATCATGATGGAAGTGTGGTGGAGCACCATCCTGTTGAAAGATGAAGTCGGCGCTTTCGGTCTCCAGTTGTGGCATGAGACAATTTTCCAGCATGTCCAGTTACACGTGCCCTGTAACGTTTTTTTCGCAGAAGAAAAAGGGGCCGTAAACTTTAAACCGTGAGATCGCACAAAACACGTTAACTTTTGGTGAATTTCGAATTTGCTGCATGAATGCGTGAGGATTCTCTACCGCCCAGATTCGCACATTGTGTCTGTTCACTTCACCATTAAGAAAAAATGTTGCTTCATCACTGAAAACAAGTTTCGCACTGAACGCATCCTCTTCCACGAGCTGTTGCAACCGCGCCGAAAATTCAAAGCGTTTGACTTTGTCATCGGGTGTCAGGGCTTGTAGCAATTGTAAACGGTAAGGCTTCTGCTTTAGCCTTTTCCGTAAGATTTTCCAAACCGTCGGCTGTGGTACGTTTAGCTCCCTGCTTGCTTTATTCGTCGACTTCCGCTGGCTAGGCATGAAACTTGCCAGCACGCGTTCAACCGTTTCTTCACTCACTGCAGGCCGACCCGTTGATTTCCCCTTACAGAGGCATCCAGAAGCTTTAAACTGCGCATACCATCGCCGAATGAAGTTAGCAGTTGGCGGATCTTTGCTGAACTTCGTCCTGAAGTGTCGTTGCACTGTTATGACTGACTGATGTGAGTGCATTTCAAGCACGACATACGCTTTCTCGGCTCCTGTCGCCATTTTGTCTCACTGCGCTCTCGAGCGCTCTGGCGGCAGAAACCTGAAGTGCGGCTTCAGCCGAACAAAACTTTATCAGTTTTTCTACGTATCTGTAGTGTGTCGTGACCATATGTCAATGAATGCAGCTACAGTGAATTTATGAAATCGCTTCAATCATTTGTAATAGCCCTGTACAACGTATGACCTGTTCGGGAATATACATAATGGATGTACGTGTCCAGATCGTAGACGCATGGTCGACGACATTTAGAAGTTTGGGGCCGGCCGAAATGGCCGTGCGGTTAAAGGCGCTGCAGTCTGGAACCGCAGGAGCGCTACGGTCGCAGGTTCGAATCATGCCTCGGGCATGGATGTTTGTGATGTCCTTAGGTTAGTTAGGTTTAACTAGTTCTAAGTTCTAGGGGACTAATGACCTCAGCAGTTGAGTCCCATAGTGCGCAGATCCATTAAAAAAAAAAAAAAAAGTTTGGGTCTGCCCATGTGTTTTTTGATGATAGGCAAATGGTAAGGTGACGGCCCGCGATATGCAGGCAATCCGGGTTTGAATCCCGGTCCGAAGCAAATTTACATTGTCGTCATTTCATTCTACAGGTGATGGTTCTCATTATTCGCAGTTGCCAATACATTTAATGTACTTACCGTATTGGTTGTAGTTATGTAAATGGGATTGCTGCTGCTTATAACATTTCTCGCAACGTTTATTACAACTGATCAACTGGATCACTGGTGGGACGGTATACTTATCAGCTGTTTTGTTTAAACTTTAAATCTGAAGGGGGTGGAAGGTCTGACCCAATAAAGTAAACATTTCAATTCCAATGGGTTTATTAATCAACCAAAACAATCTAACTTAACACTTAACATTTGACAAGCGCCACTCGGGCAAAATTATTTAAGAGGCATACATTACATAAATCATGAGCAAGTTAACAAATAACTTTAACAAACAACTTTAGCTAAGACACTTTATGTAAGACCCTTTTAATTAACATTACACGTAGAATAACATTTGACACCCAGCCTCAACTTTAATACCAAAGCTTAAATGTATTTATTAAACTTAACTAAGATGGACTTTTAGGGCATAGATAGTTACAACCCTGTACAGTGATCAGTGTGGAATAACAGAAGCAAGGTCCAAGCTTGTAAGGCCGAAGTTTAACCACGAACGATGGAACCGACTGAGAGAAGTAATATTTAACTCCGAACCAAGACATGGCTCCGTTTGAACCCCACGTGGAGTAGACCACCAAAATGTGAACCAAGCAAACGCTACCGAAGCGGAATACCCGAGCTCAGGCGAGGTCCACCACCCGTAAGCCAGTCGTGTAATCTAAAGTGAACCCCTGCGCTTCGGTTGCCCGCTGCCTCAGCTTACTGAAACACAGACCACACCCGACAACAGAAGGCAGAAAAACCTCTCTTAACGTTAACATTTACGACTGATCAGTAACTCTACAAAATTAAGGCTAAACAACAACTAATTTCATTAGGAAGTGCTTCCTTTAAGTGAAACAGTACTTGATAAACACTAAGAGTGGGAAATGATCTGGCTCACGAGAAGCGGCACTAGAACTTAAGATCACACATCTGCAAATACATCAATATTATGCGGAAGCAGAGCACACGCTTAGTAGGAGGCCCCAAATGAAATCTAACAAGCATCACATCACACGTCGTGCAACGTCTTACTGTACCAAGAGCAATCACAGCTGGGGAGATTTTGCAAAGATGCGGGACAATCACTTCGCAAGACCATAACAGCGTGTCCCTCCAAAGAAGCGGGCACATCCACAGCTCACGAGGTAGCCGGAGAATGCACAGCGCCGGCCAACTCCCGCCGACTCCAGTACAAGCACGCGACAACCGCCGTCCGGCCGCAGGCACACCGTCATCGCTTCTGTCCGCCAGCCAATCGCTGACGCGCGCATCGCCGAGTTCCGTTCTCACAGCGTTGTGTCCTCTCTCTTTACTCGCGATCGGCACTTGTAATCAAACGTACTCTCAGATACTACTGGCGGCAGTCCCGCCACTGCTTAACTGGAGCGGGGACAGATATCATTAGGCACACTTACGTAGGTAACAGACACGAAAACACAATACTGAAAGAGACAAATAATTGGACCCAACTGCTACAGAGAAGGACCACCAGTTGAGTCGCCAATATTATGTTCTGCTTTAGAAGACACAAGTGGTAAACTGAAACAGACAGATGAACAGTTCAATAGCAACACTTCATTTGATGTGCAAAATACACTTATCTTTAGCTCTTCGGTGCTGCGCCTGAGAGATCACACGGAAGATTAATTACGCAATTAAATTACATGCTCTCGAAATACACAAGAAGTAGACGAATTCACTGAACTACATAAAATACAAGTTTGCACTAAATGAACTCCGAATGGTTACTGTAGCTACGACAAAATATGCCTTTGATGATACTACAATGAAGAGCCAAAGAAACTGGTACACCTGCCTAATATCGTGTAGAGCCCCCGAGCACGCAGAAGTGCCGCAACATGACGTAGCATGGTCTAGACTAATGTCTGAAGTAGTGCTGGAGGGAACTGATACCATTAATCCTGCAGGGCTGTCCATAAATCCGTAGGAGTACTATGGGATGGAGGTCTCTTCTGAACAGTACGTAGCAAGACATCCCAGATATGCTCAATAATGCTCATGTCTGGAAGCCAGCGGAAGCGTTTAATCTCAGAAAAGTGTTCCTGGAGCAGCTCTGTAGTAATTCTGGACGTGTGTGGAGTCGCATTGTCCTACTGGAATTGCCCAGGTCTGTCGGAAAGCACAGTGGACATGAATGGATTCAGGTGGTCAGACAGGATTCTTACCTTCGTATCACCTGTCACAGTCGTAACTAGACACATCAACTGCACACCCCCCCACACACGATTTCAGAGCCTCCTCCAGCTTGAACGGTCCCCTGCTGACACGCTGTTTCCACGGATTCATGCGGGTTTCTCCATACCCGTCCACGTCCATCCACTCGATACAGTTTGAAACATAAGTCGTCCGACCATTTGCATGCTTCCAGTCATCAACATTCCAATGTCGGTGTTGACGAGCCCAGGCGAGGCGTAAATCACTATGTTGTGCAGTCATCAAGGGGTACGAAAGTGGACCCTCGGATACGAAAGTCCATATCGATGATGTTGCATTGAATGGCTCGCATGGTGACACTAGCATTGAAATCTGCAGCAATTTGCAGGAGGGTTGTACTTCTGTCACGGTGAACGATTCTCTTCGGTCGTCGTTGGTTCCGTTCTTGCAGGATTTTTCCCTGGCCACACTGGTGTCGGAGATTTACTGTTTTACCGGATTCCTGATATTCACGGTACACTAGTGAAATGGTAGAACTGGAATATCCGCACGTCATCGCTACCTCGGAAATACTGTGTTCCATCGGTCGTGCTCCGACTATAACGCCAAACTCACTTAAATCTTAATAACCTGTCACTGTAGCAGCAGTAACCGATCTAACAACTGCGCCAGACTCTTGTCTTATATAGGCGTTGCTAACCGCAGCGCCACATTCTGCCTCTTTATACAGGGTGATTCAAAAAGAATACCATAACTTTAAAAATGTGTATTTAATGAAAGAAACATAATATAACCTTCTGTTATACATCATTACAAAGAGTATTTAAAAAGGTTTTCTTTCACTCAAAAACAAGTTCAGAAACGTTCAATATGGCCACCTCCAGACACTCGAGCAATATCAACCCGATACTCCAACTCGTTCCACACTCTCTGTAGCATATCAGGCGTAACAGTTTGGATAGCTGCTGTTATTTCTCGTTTCAAATCATCAATGGTGGCTGGGAGAGGTGGCCGAAACACCATATCCTTAACATACCCCCACAAGAAAAAATCGCAGGGGGTAAGATCAGGGCCTCTTGGAGGCCAGTGATGAAGTGCTCTGTCACGGGCTGCCTGGCGGCCGATCCATCGCCTCGGGTAGTTGACGTTCAGGTAGTTACGGACAGATAAGTGCCAATGTGGTGGCGCTCCATCCTGCTGAAATATGAGTTGTTGTGCTTCTTGTTCGAGCTGGGGGAACAGCCAATTCCTGGGTTGCGAACAAATGCCTGCTGGATGCGTGCTACATTTTCATCACTCGTTCTTGGCCGTCCAGAACTTTTCCCTTTGCACAAACACCCATTCTCTGTAAACTGCTTATACCAACGTTTAATACACCACCTATCAGGAGGTTTAACACCATACTTCGTTCGAAATGCACGCTGAACAACTGTCGTCGATTCACTTCTGCCGTACTCAATAACACAAAAAGCTTTCTGTTGAGCGGTCGCCATCTTAGCATCAACTGACGCTGACGCCTAGTCAACAGCGCCTCAAGCAAACAAATGTACAACTAAATGAAACTTTATAGCTCCCTTAATTCGCCGACAGATAGTGCTTAGCTCTGCCTTTTGTCGTTGCAAAGTTTTAAATTCCTAAAGTTGTGGTATTCTTTTTGAATCACCTTGTACACTTATCTTTAGCTCTTCGGTGCTGCGTCTGAGAGATCACACGGAGGATTAATTACGCAATTAAATTACTTGCTCTCCAAATACAAAAGAAGTAGACGAATCCACTGAACTGCATAAAATACAAGTTTGCACTGAATGAACTCCGAATGGTTACTGTAGCTACGACAAAATATGTCCTTTGATGATACTACAACGAAGAGCCAAAGAAACTGGTACACCTGCCTAATATCGTGTAGAGCCCCCGAGCACGCAGAAGTGCCGCAACATGACGTAGCATGGTCTAGACTAATGTCTGAAGTAGTGCTGGAGGGAACTGATACCATGAATCCTGCAGGGCTGTCCATAAATCCGTAGGAGTACTATGGGATGGAGGTCTCTTCTGAACAGTACGTAGCAAGGCATCACAGATATGCTCAATAATGCTCATGTCTGGAAGCCAGCGGAAGCTTTTAATCTCAGAAAAGTGTTCCTGGAGCAGCTCTGTAGTAATTCTGGACGTGTGTGGAGTCGCATTGTCCTACTGGAATTGCCCAGGTCTGTCGGAAAGCACAGTGGATATGAATGGATTCAGGTGGTCAGACAGGATTCTTACCTTCGTATCACCTGTCACAGTCGTAACTAGACACTTCAACTGCACACCCCCCACACACGATTTCAGAGCCTCCTCCAGCTTGAATGGTCCCCTGCTGACACGCTGTTTCCATGGATTCATGCGGGTTTCTCCATACCCGTCCACGTCCATCCACTCGATACAGTTTGAAACATAAGTCGTCCGACCATTTGCATGCTTCCAGTCATCAACATTCCAATGTCGGTGTTGACGAGCCCAGGCGAGGCGTAAATCACTATGTTGTGCAGTCATCAAGGGGTACGAAAGTGGGCCTTCGGATACGAAAGTCCATATCGATGATGTTGCATTGAATGGCTCGCATGGTGACACTAGCATTGAAATCTGCAGCAATTTGCAGGAGGGTTGTACTTCTGTCACGGTGAACGATTCTCTTCGGTCGTCGTTGGTTCCGTTCTTGCAGGATTTTTCCCTGGCCACACTGGTGTCGGAGATTTACTGTTTTACCGGATTCCTGATATTCACGGTAAACTAGTGAAATGGTAGAACTGGAATATCCGCACGTCATCGCTACCTCGGAAATACTGTGTTCCATCGGTCGTGCTCCGACTATAACGCCAAACTCACTTAAATCTTAATAACCTGTCACTGTAGCAGCAGTAACCGATCTAACAACTGCGCCAGACCCTTGTCTTATATAGGCGTTGCCGACCGCAGCGCCATATTCTGCCTCTTTATATACAGGGTGTTTCAAAAATGACCGGTATATTTGAAACGGCAATAAAAACTAAACGAGCAGCGATAGAAATACACCGTTTGTTGCAATATGCTTGGGACAACAGTACATTTTCAGGCAGGCAAACTTTCGAAATTACAGTAGTTACAATTTTCAACAACAGTTGGCGCTTCGGTCTGGGAAACTCTATAGTACGATATTTTCCACATATCCACCATGCGTAGCAATAATATGGCGTAGTCTGTGACAACCTTTGACAACGTGTCTGGCGGAATGGCTTCACATGCAGATGAGATGTACTGCTTCAGCTGTTCAATTGTTTCTGGATTCTGGCGATACACCTGGTCTTTCAAGTGTCCCCACAGAAAGAAGTCACAGGGGTTCATGTCTGGCGAATAGGGAGGCCAATCCACGCCGCCTCCTGTATGTTTCGGATAGCCCAAAGCAATCACACCATCATCGAAATATTCATTCAGGAAATTAAAGACGTCGGCCGTGCGATGTGGCCGGGCACCATCTTGCATAAACCACGAGGTGTTCACAGTGTCGTCTAAGGCAGTTTGTACCGCCACAAATTCACGAAGAATGTCCTGATAGCGCGATGCAGTAATCGTTTCGGATCTGAAAAATGGGCCAATGATTCCTTTGGAAGAAATGGCGGCCCAGACCAGTACTTTTTGAGGATGCAGGGACGATGGGACTGCAACATGGGGCTTTTCGGTTCCCCATATGCGCCAGTTCTGTTTATTGACGAAGCCGTCCAGGTAAAAATAAGCTTCGTCAGTAAACCAAATGCTGCCCACATGCATATCGCCGTCATCAATCCTGTGCACTATATCGTTGGCGAATGTCTCTCGTGCAGCAATGGTAGCGGCGCTGAGGGGTTGCCGTGTTTGAATTTTGTATGGATAGAGGTGTAAACTCTGGCGCATGAGATGATACGTGGACGTTGGCGTCATTTGGACCGCAGCTGCAACACGGCGAACGGAAACCCGAGGCCGCTGTTGGATCACCTGCTGCACTAGCTGCGCGTTGCCCTCTGTGGTTGCCGTACGTGGTCGCCCTACCTTTCCAGCATGTTCATCCGTCACGTTCCCAGTCCGTTGAAATTTTTCAAACAGATCCTTTATTGTATCGCTTTTCGGTCCTTTGGTTACATTAAACCTCCGTTGAAAACTTCGTCTTGTTGCAACAACACTGTGTTCTAGGCGGTGGAATTCCAACACCAGAAAAATCCTCTGTTCTAAGGAATAAACCATGTTGTCTACAGCACACTTGCACGTTGTGAACAGCACACGCTTACAGCAGAAAGACGACGTACAGAATGGCGCACCCACAGACTGCGTTGTCTTCTATATCTTTCACATCACTTGCAGCGCCATCTGTTGTTGAAAATTGTAACTACCGTAATTTCGAAAGTTTGTCCGCCTGAAAATGTACTGTTGTCCCAAGCATATTGCAACAAACGGTGTATTTCTATCGCTGCTCGTTTAGTTTTTATTGCCGCTTCAAATATACCGGTCATTTTTGAAACACCCTGTATCTCTGTATTTGTATACGCATGCCTATACCTGTTTCTTTGACGCTTCAGTGTAAAAACACTGTACGTTAATAACCGTCACTGAGCTCGACTGAGCAACGATACGAAGACTCTGTCTACTAGAGGCGGACGTAGAACCTCTAGCCACAACTCATGGTCGAACTGTGGAATTTACAGAACTGTCGAACATACAGAAATGCCGCGCTTGTCCTACATGGCCGTCGGTGAAGACCTTCGCACACCGGTGGCACCTGCAGCCTCTCGGGAGGCGTGCCTTATTGCTTCTTCCTGATTGCTGCCTGGTGATGTTGTTTAGACATACAGCATCTATGCTGTGGTCAACTACTGATGAGCCGCGAACAGCTGTCGACGTCACCAAATCTCTATTATTTATTTAGGGTAAATTGCGAGATTTCGTACGATACAGATAACTTGTCTAAATTATTTTTCAATTACTTTTTTATTTTTTGATGACTTTACAGGACAGTAAACAGCAGCATCTTCTGCAAACATTCCGAAGGAGTAGGCGCCGGCCGTGGTGGCCGAGCGGTTCTGGGCGCTTCAGTCTGGAACAGCGCGACCGCTACGATCGCAGGTTCGAATCCCCCTTCGGGCATTGATGTGTGTGATGTCCTTAGGATAGATTTAAGTAGTTCTGAGTTCTAAGGTACTGATGATTTCAGCTGCTAAGTGCCATAGTGCTCAGAGCCATTTCAACCATTTTTTGAAGGAGTAGTCAGATTATCTCCTTAATTGTTTATGTAGATTAGGAACAGTTGTGGGTAAGTCAATTACTATCGGCAGTTTAGTTATATTTTTGGTTGTTTTGCTAGTACTGTCATTTTACGTTGGTGAAGCATGCTTTGTTTATTTGTTGTTGTATCTTTGCAAATTTCAACCAGCTGGGTTAGTTTTGTTATCGCTGCCGTGCTGTTAATCATGGCTGCTCCGCTGTCTATTTGCACCAAAGAACAGCAACGTTCATTTATCCATTTTTTGTCGTCGGAAGGCGTATCAGCGGCCGAAATTCATCGAAAGCTCTCGGTACAGTAGGGGAACAGTGTTTTTGCTACAACAGAGTGTCTACGAATGGATTTAAAAATTCCGAAATGGTCGCACAAATGTTACGTACGATGTAGGAGCCAGACGACCGTTTACAGCCACAAATGAAGAAACCATTGAGCGTTCACTTCAAATGATTCTCTTGACAGACGATTAACTATCGGCGAGGTGACACATCGTCTGCAAATTAGTTACGGTTCTACCTACGTAATCATCCACAACAGACTTGGGTTTCATAAAATTTGTGCAAGATGGGTCCCAAAACAACTCACACAGTTGCATAAATAAACGCGCTTGCAAATCTGCAAGAAACGTTTGGATCGCTATGATAAATAAAGGGACAACTTCTTAGACAGGATCATTACTGGTGACGAAACATGGATCCACCATTACGAGCAGGAGAGTAAACGGCAGAGTATGGAATGATAACATCCAAATTCACCGTACAAGAGAAAGTTCAAGACCCAACCGTCCGCATGAAAACCGACGCTTACGGTTTTTTTTGGACGCACAAGATCCAGTACTGGAAGATTATGGCGAAATGGGCACAACAATAAACAGTGACGTCACAGTGAGATGCTTACTTCCAGGCTAAGTCCTGAAATTCGAAGCAAATGCCTAGGATTGCTGTCAAAAGGAGTCGTGTTGTTGCACGACAATGCCCGTCGGCATACTGCTGCCCACACTGCTGAAAAGCTCCAGAGACTCAAATTTCAAGTACTGGATCATCCTACATATAGTCCCGTTCTTGCCCCTTCTAACACTCAAACAGTCATTAAGGCGCCGTCGACTTGCCTCGGACGAAGTAGTGAAAGAAGCTGTGCATTCCTGGCTCGCAGCTCAACCGAGAACCTTTTTGTATGAGGGCATCAGGAAGCTTGTCCAACGATGGACCAAGTGCGTTGAAACGCAAGGAGACTATGTCCAAATTAATGTTCTTGTAAGTTTCCTGCTTGATTACAATAAAATTTTATAACTAATTAGCGGATAATAATTGACTTACCCTGGTAAAACCTCCTTGTGGAACGCCAGATATGAATTCTGTTTTACTTGATGACCTTCCGTCAGTTACCACCTTCCTGACACGAAAAAACAAGTCTATTCGCACAATTGAGACCATACGCACGCAATTTGATTCGAAGGCGCTTGTAGGGAGCTGTATCAAAAGGCTTTTGGAAATCTAGAAATGTGGATATTTTAGAATTCCTGTCCATAGCACTCATTACTTCCTGAGAACAAGAACGATATTTTCTGAAGCCGTTTCGACTGTGTTTCAGAACCTCGTAATCTCCGAGGTACCTCATAATATTCGAACACAGTATATTTAGCAAAATCATGCTGAAATTAAGTAATTTAAGTGGATTGCTACACCGAAGATATGTCTATTGCTCTGTGTAATAGAGTGCACGGTTAGAACACTTGAATGTTTCCTTCGTCTCCTTTCGTGAAGGAATTTCTGGAACTGTATTTAGCAAAGATGCTTTGGTGGCACTATCATCCGTGACATCACCATCGCTACCGCACTTTGAAGGTATTGATTGCGCCTTGCCGATAGTGTACTTCACATACGACCGGAATCTCTTTGGATTTACTGCGATATGTCCAGCCAGAGCTTCGTTGTTGAAACTATTAAAAGCACTAAATTTCGAACTTCTGTAAAACTACGCGTGTCTTGTGGACTTTGTATACTATCAAATTTGGCACGCTTTTGTCGTTGCTTCTGATCAGTTTTGTGGTCCATGTAGGGGAAGGGGAGGGGGAGGGGGGAGGGTTTCGGTTCCGCTCTTATTTATTTATTGGGACGAATTTCTCCATTGCTCCATTGCTGCCGATACTACTGCTTTAAATTCATGCCATACCTTGTCTACGCTTCCAAAATTACTTTGTAAGAAGTGGAAGCTGTTTCTTAGGTAGGCACCAAGCGAATTTTTACCTGCTTTTGAAGTAGGTATATTCCGCGTGTATTTTTGGTGGGTTTGGATGTTACGGTATTCAGTTACTGCAGTTTCGCTGTTCACACAGAACAGCTTCAGCACGAGGCACGACTTTTAATTTATTGCTTGTTTACTGCGACTCAATTAGCAGCGAAGTTCGCAGATACTTTTCACATACACTACTGAATCCACCTGCAAAATTATATCATAGTAAGACACATTTTCAAGAGATAAGACGTTATAAAAATTGAGATGCGTAGAAAATTAGATGTGCGACGAGCTAACTTTTCTTAAAACTGCACTCAAATATCCACTAAAATCATTCTGTTTTGCTTTTGATGTTTCCCTTAGTCTGTGTATTAATAATTCGAAACTAAGAAAATCATCATAGTTTTATGAGTAGTTTTCCCCTTCAAACACAAAATAATTTCGCCATGCTTGTACAGTAATCAGACCTCAAAGTTGTTTTGTACCTGGGACTTTAACTCTTTAAAGAATCGGTTGTGGATAGGGAGGGGGAGGAAGGGTGTTACTGGTAAATTCTAAGCTCCCTCCCTAATTTTCTTCGTAGATCCTAATCATCATTCGCTTCACTTACAATATTCTTAAATGGCATAATTAATGCTTTTTTGTAGGTTAATGTGATACACAATTTTTCATGGACGTTATTCTCAGTTGATAAGATATTCCGGTTGTTCCGTGGGACGACCTTGTTATCTCTAAGGCAGGAAATATTCTACACATACTGGACTACATACTTACAAGCAGAATCACTACGGATCGCACTTGTTATCCGGTCTGTTCTTCGTTCCATAGCACCTCCATAAAGTTTCCTAATATTAAGGTTTTTACGCCAGTCAGAACCAAGGTTTCAGACTGCTTGCATTTTATCTCTGAAATACACATGTTAGTTCTGCACCATGCTCTGCAACTTGCAAGCCTTCGGTGGCTAATTTCTTCTGTTAAGACCTCTCCTTAATGTTATTTAATATTAATTACAGTGTCCTGTTAATGTTGTGGCATCTACACTAACGCATAGTTGAAATGGCCATCCGTATGGAGCTTGGCAAGCTGACAAAGAAGAGCGTCTCAGTAATCTTGTCACGAAACTAGATCTCACGAGGATATATACTGAAGAGACTCCTTTACTCCTTCGTAGGGAAATGTCTCTCGTATTGAGGTGCTGTCAAGTATCTCAAACTATCACGTGAAACAATTCCAAGAATTAAAATTGGGATCGGATAATTTAGTACTGGACACGTTCAAAAATAACTAGCACTAGAGTTTCTTTGTGTTCGCAGGAGCCATTCACTGAACGTATGAATTCAGATTATACTGCAGATACTCTCCACCAATGTGAACACACTACTGCCGTCTTTCTAGCGGCTTCCTTATTTGCATTGCAAACTATTTTTTGGCGATATCCTAGCGTCGCTGTTGGACAACTCCATGAAGTTCGTCATTGGTGGTGAACTTCTTACTCCTTATTACCTCTTTCATGGCGTCGAATAGGGCACAGTAGCTAGGAACCATACTGGGCAAATGGAGGATGTGGCAGCACAGCAGACCATAATTCAGACACGTTGGCTATGGTCTGGTGACTGGCATGCGGTCACGCATTGTTGCGTTGGAGCAGAGCGCCACGGCCCCGTTTTTCGTGGAGTGTTGTTGAATACGTCGGCAGAGTTGGTGCAGTGAGCTGCAGTACCTGTCGCTGTTGAGGATTGTATTGGGAAGGAGCAAACCAACCAGCAGTATCCATTCCTAACCCTAGAACACATTCGCCATTTGTTTCTGCACGAATAGTCCCAGCCGTTATAATAGCTCATTCCGTTTATTAAATTGTTAATATTGTTTCTAGTGAATACAAAAAGCAAAAGAGGGAAGCGGTGATTGCGATGATGAGAGGCCTATTTTTAACACGATGATGCGTGACTGTGGAAAGAAGAATAATCAGTTTTGTACGTCAGATCTAATATTTATAATAAAATGTCGCTCATAAACCTCCACCGTATATCATTATCATGCAACAGATTGAAGATAGGCCTGTTTTCTGGAACGTACTTTGAACTCTAGATGCGTCATAGAAAAACAATCAGCAACGAATATCTGCTGAAAAACATTACACATTTCAAATGGTTCAAATGGCTCTGAGCACTATGGGACTTAACATCGATGGTCATCAGTCCCCTAGAACTTAGAACTACTTAAACCTAACTAAGGACAGCACACAACACCCAGCCATCACGAGGCAGAGAAAATCCCTGACCCCGCCGGGAATTGAACCCGGGAACCCGGGCGTGGGAAGCGAGGACGCTACCGCACGACGACGAGATGCGGGCATTACACATTATTAGATGAGGAAAAGGAGTACTTTAAGTAATACAAATGAATAAAGTAAATACTCATAGCATTGTAAGTCACTTTATTTAAAATAAGATCATAAGACATCACGTTTGATACCGCTTTTCACTAAGACCGCTACCAAGGAAGAGAGTGCAAGATAGTATTGAGACATTTGCATTTGTCTTAAAAGCAAATTCGGAGCCAAAAACGTCATGAGACGTACACTGATCAGCCAGAACATAGTGGCCACCGACCCACTATCAATATAAGCCAGTCAGGCGATAGCAGTGTCACCTGGCCAGGAATGACTACTAGTCAGACACATGCACGGTGCAGAGTATCAGCGTGCATAGAGTGGAGAAGGCGCGTGATCTATTTGAGTTTGACCGACGGCAGATTGCGATGATAAGAAGGTAGGGCATGAGCATTTTGAAAACTGTATGGCTTGTCGGATCTTCGAGGAGTGCCGTGGCATAAATGAACCTAGTGGAACACATCTGTGGTGTGATTGAACGTGGAAGAGTTCATCGACCGCCTCCCCGGAGTTTACGGAAATTAGGTGAGCCGCTTTTGCAGATGAGGTGCCTCTCCCTCCATGGATCTACTAAGGCCTCACTGCTTCGATGTCACGATGCGTCCCCGCTGTCATACGTGTCAAAGGAGGACTTACCTGCTATTGGATAGGTTGCCATAATGTTTCTGCTGATCAGTGTTTCCCTGAGATCGGAAAATTTGGAAATTTGTGGTAAAGTTTTATGGAACCAAACTGCTGAGGTCATCGGTCCCTAGGCTTACGCACTAGTTAATCTAACTTAAACCAACTTACGCTAACGACAACAAACATACCCATACCCGAGGGAGGGCTCGAACCTCCAACGGGGGGATCCGCGCGGACCTTGACAAGGCGCCACAGACCGCGCGGACCGTGACAAGACGCCCAGACAGCGCGGCTACACCGCACGACCTAAGCTATGATGATAATAATAAATTGTGGACCGTGACTTGGTGTATCAAAGACTGCCAGTATACTTACACTGCATAGATTGGGGTTTCTTTTCCAGAATCTCTTGAAACAACCACGAGTCGTCGTCGGTGGCCAGTCGGACAAAGAACTTCGATCGATTTGCAGTGTACATAATACCAACTTTTGGCATATCTCTATCCGATTCTGTTTTTGCGCAATGGTGAGGGAATGGGGCACCCGTGATAGACCTGTTGCTTTCTCTAGTTCATCTGATGTGATTACCTGTGCTCCACTAGCAAGTGGTTGACACGTTGGGTTAAAAAATGGTTCAAATGGCTCTGAGCGCAATCAGACTTAACATCTGAGGTCATCAGTCCCCAATAACTTTGAACTACTTAAACCTAACTAACCTAAGGACATCACACACATCCATGCCCGAGGCAGGATTCGAACCTGCGACCGTAGCGGTCGCGCGGTTCCACACTGAAGCGCGTAGAACCGCTCGGCCACAGCGGCCGGCGACACAATGGGTTTTGTTTGGTTTCTGTGCAGGTGCAGTACGTCCGTTGCTTTCACTTTTGGAGGTCTGAAGCTTTCACTCCTTCCATCGAGAGAAAATACACTGTTCACCGTTGCCTATACTTGTCTGCTTACCTGTTGTCTTATCGATGTCCACCAACGTACGAGCAAGCCAGAACAAATGCTGCTGCACTGTGCTACCTCTGGGCAGTAGCAACACCATCTGATGGTGATAGACAGTACTATAGTCTGCCTTGATGCGTGACTCGAAACACTTTTGAAACTGCCACTTTCCTGGATTTCTAGGAGAAGCGCAATAAATATTGGACGAATTAAATTGAGCCGGACAATGCCAGCTTTCCAAATGCAAGAAGCACGAGTGCAGAACGTTAGCTTCAACGCCTCACTGTCAGTATGATAACTGGGCTGACTGGGTAGGGACTCCAGGGAGAGGGGTGGGATGGCCGCCAGAAAAGGAAATGCCAGTGGAGAGTCCAGCGCAGCGCGCAATTATCACGGCCTGGCCGAGCCGACCTTTAACTGGGCCGTAGGGCACAATGGGCCGGACAGCGGCGCCTAACTGATGGCCGGCACGCGGCCGTTTTGTTAATGGCGCCGCATAGTCGGCCGCCGCTGGCACGCGTCGGGTAATGAACCCCGCACCTGCCCCGGAGAGAGCCGCGCTATTAGCCGCCTGCGACTGCAGTCGTAACCACAATGATCAGAGCCAGGTGACGGCCAATAATCCTCCATCTGTATGAATCTCACTAGGCGGTAATATGCACATACGAAGTATTGGTGAGAGAAGAATGTGAAGCATTGGTGTAGCAGATAACCCACATATGTTAGTTTAGTCCGGCACTGAAGTATCAATTCGAATATTTATTCTTCTTCCCTTGTCCACGACCGCTGAGAGCCAGGATTGAGCCTGGGGGCAAGATATAATACAGCAGCTTATTGTTACTTTAAACGAGGTTTAACATGATTTATACGTTACACAATTCGGAGAATACTGAAAATACACAAAAATACTAACTAGGATGAAATACAATAAATATGAATTCTTATTGAAATGTACATATTGGCACTATACGTTGCTCGAGACTTTGCCAGTGGAACTCGAAAGAATTAGTAGTTGTTCACACAGCATTACCTTGATCCGATGTTGGTTGGGTTGGGTTGTTTGGGGGAAGAGGCCAGACAGCAAGGTCATCGGTCTCATCGGATTAGGGAAGGACGGGGAAGGAAGTCGGCCGCGCCCTTTCAGAGGAACCATCCCGGCAGTTTAGGGAGATCACAGAAAGCCTAAAACAGGATGGCCGGGCGCGGGACTGAACCGTCGTCCTCCCGAATGCGAGTCCAGTGTGCTAGCCATTGCGCCACCTCGCTCGGTCATCCGATGTGCACGGTAGTATACACACATATATCATCGAGCACACGTTCGGTTGCATGTCGGCTACAGTATTATCCTGTATTACAGAGCCTGAAAACATTCGAGGAAATCATGGAGACTGCGACATATCACTGCATTGTATTTAGAAGGCCTCCGAGGAAATTGTTCCAATGCAGACTAAAAGATTTATTTACAGGTGCATGGACGGCATGATCATAAACACTGCGTACGAATGATACAGTGTCTGCAAATGCTTCATTTCCTGTACAAAAGCCGGTGTTCATTACTTACAAGAGGAGGCCACGGCTCTGAGATCACAGATTTACTTCAGACTTTGCACACTGAAACAACATAATGTGCAAGTATTAGGTTCACTGTTCTGGAAATTCCGAGAAAACCGCAAGAGAAGTTTTATGCGTGTGTTATGTAGCTTGTGTGTCTGTGAATAGGTGCTCGACATTATAGTTCATCGTGATCAAGTGGTTAGCGTTCAAATGGCTTTGAGCATTAGGGGACTTAACATCTGAGCTCATTAGTCCCCTAGAACTTAGAACTACTTAAACCTAACTAACCTAAGGACATCACATACATCCACGCCCGAGGCAGGATCCGAATCTGCGACCGTAGCGGTCGCGCGGTTGCAGACTGAAGCGTCTAAAACCGCCCGGATACAGTGGCCGGCAGTGGTTAGCGTTCAACGGTTGTAATTCGAACGAGTATGAGTAAATTTTTTTTTTCATCATTGGTCATATCATTTAATTTATATGACATTTGAGAAGTACTATAATTAAAAAAACGTGCATTTGCATGGAGTATTACTGAATTTCATGTTATTTTACTAATTAATGTTTTTAATTAAATTTATTTGCTGGAAGAAAGATGATTATAAGTGTCGACAAGTAAACGAAGAAACGCCTAGAGTTTTCACGAGACTGTTTGCCTGTCGTGATTTATGAAATCCTTTATCCATACAAGCTGGTAAGGTACCCGGAACTACTTTGCGCGTCGACGCTTCGAACTGCAAACACAGAGGCAGACCCCTTTTGGCATTTAACTTGCGTAGCGGTGAGACGGTGCTAATGTCGCAAGAACGAATGGGGTAGAGGCAAACTTTTGGATGTCACAGAATTTAGACTTGTACTACAAAAATGAAGGTCACTGCCTCTTATTCGTCTACTGCAGATAATAAATGTCATGACGATTCGAACTGTCGCCTCGTTTACAACCATCTTACACACCGCGAACGCTAACCACATGACCACACTTCGAACGGATACATCCTTTACGTAACACAAGCGTAAAACTTCTCTTGGCGATTTTCTCTGAATTGGCGGGTTATTGCACCTTACTACATGCACATTATACTGTTTTATTGGCCTACCAAATGTGTTCGAATAGTTCAAATGGCTCTGAGCACTATGGGACTTAACATCTGAGGTCATCAGTCCCCTAGAACTCAGAACTACTTAAACCTAACTAACTTAAGGACATCACACACATCCATACCCGATGCAGGATTCGAACCTGCGACCATAGCGGTCGGGCGGTTCCAGACCGAAGAGCATAGAACTGCTGGTTCACACCGGCCGGCACTACCAAAAGTACCACGGAAACAAGAAACTACTGAAGCTGTTCGTTATTTAAGTCACAGATTACCTTCTATTAAATTTCTCTACTTATTTTCGGGTATTGAAATTCATAACATCGTTTTTCTATTAAAGTGCGGGAAGACTGGCTTCCTAATTAAAGAACTGATAGTGAAAGTTAAATTTCCTGCCTGCACTGCGCGATTTTTTCCGATCACATTTGTTTACCTTCACCTTTCTGATTTCCACACTCATTTTCAATCAGAATTAGAATTAAAAAATGGCTCTGAGCACTATGGGACTTAGCATCTGAGGTCATCAGGCCCCTAGAACTTAGAACTACTTAAACCTAACTAACCTAAGGACATCACAAACATCCATACCCGAGGCAGGATTTGAACCTGCGATCGTAGTGGTCGCGCGGTTCCAGACTGAAGCGCCTAGAACCGCTCTGTCAATCTGGCCGGCAGAATTAGAATAGATCACAGTAGCCACAAACTAAAGTAATGTTTATAAACATATTTGCAGTTTTCATTATATTTAAATACATTGGCGGAAAGAGATCACAGCATCAAAAAACCGTTAATATGGAGTAATGATATTTCGGACATACACTTGCCTACGCAACATTTTTAAGTCATTAATATTGCAAGATCACAGGTTACTGTAACTTCGAGATAATCCATTCCAAATGTGGATGCTCCTAAATTAATAACCGGTGTAATTACCGGCATGTTGAATGCAAACGCACAAACGCATGAATTCTCTTGTACAGGCGCCTTATGTCATTTTATGGGCTGGAGTTCCATGCCTGATACAATTGGTCGGTCAGAACAGCGATGGCTAATGCTGTTTGAGGATGACACTGGAGTTGTCGTCCGACTGTGTCCCATATCTGCCCCATTGGAGACAAGTGCAACGTCTGAACTGTACTGGAATATACATAATGGATGTACGAGTACAGGTCGTAGACGCATGGTTGACAAGATGTGGAAGTTTGGGTCTAGCCGTGAGGCGTGCACGGTTAGTCAGATACTAAGGCGACCGCTAGCGATAAGCGAGAAATCTGGGATCGAGTCCCGGTCCAGCACAAGTTTTCAATGTCGTCATTCCATTCTACAGCTGATGGTAGCCCTTATTCGCAACTGCGAATTCATTTGATAGCTCTAGAGATCGAGCAGGCCGCGCGGGATTAGCCGAGCGGCCTAAGGCGCTGCAGTCAAGGACTGTGAGGCTAATCCCGGCGGAGGTTCGAGTCCTCCCTCGGGCATGGGTGTGTGTGTTTGTCCTTAGGATAATTTAGGTTAAGTAGTGTGTAAGCTTAGGGACTGATGACCTAAGCAGTTAAGTCCCATAAGATTACACACATTTGAACATTTAGATCGAGCAGTTCAAGGCAACATACCAACACACTGTAGAGCGTAGTGGGTTACAATAGCGGTTATTTGGACGAGCGTTACCCTTTTGGAAACCATCTCCTTGAAAGCTGTTCATGAATGGCATGGATAACTGGTCGAATCTTCAGACTGACATACATAATTGCAGTCAGGACGTGTGGAATTACTATGAACGGGCTCCTGCTATCATACGAAATCGTAACCCAGACCGATCCACGTGTAGGTGTGTCTAGCACTCATAAAGATTGGTTGTAGGACCTCAACCGGACTGCTTCTAACCAATACATGGTCATCACTGTGCACTGAGGCAGAAGCAGCGTTTATCAGAAAATAGAACGGATCTCCATCCTTTCCCCCAATGATCTCTGGCTTGACGCCACTGGAATCGCAAATGGCGGTGGTTTGGGGTCAGTGGATTGCACACTACAGAGCGTCTAGCTCCGACCTGCCCTTGAAGTAACCGAATTGTAACAGTTCGTCGTGTCACTGTGGTGCCAGCCGCTGCTCAGATTGCTGCTGCGGGAGCAGTATGACGCACCAGAGCCACAAGCTTAACACGATGGTCGTCCCTCTCGGTAGTGCCACGTGGTCGTCCAGAACCCGGTCTTCTTGCGATGGTACATTCTGGTGACCACCGCTGCCAGCGATCATGTACATGGTGTTTCAAAAATGACCGGTATATTTGAAACGGCAATAAAAACTAAACGAGCAGCGATAGAAATACACCGTTTGTTGCAATATGCTTGGGACAACAGTACATTTTCAGGCAGACAAACTTTCGAAATTACAGTAGTTACAATTTTCAACAACAGATGGCGCTGCGGTCTGGGAAACTCTATAGTACGATATTTTCCACATATCCACCATGCGTAGCAATAATATGGCGTAGTCTCTGAATGAAATTACCCGAAACCTTTGACAACGTGTCTGGCGGAATGGCTTCACATGCAGATGAGATGTACTGCTTCAGCTGTTCAATTGTTTCTGGATTCTGGCGGTACACCTGGTCTTTCAAGTGTCCCCACAGAAAGAAGTCACAGGGGTTCACGTCTGGCGAATAGGGAGGCCAATCCACACCGCCTCCTGTATGTTTCGGATAGCCCAAAGCAATCACACGATCATCGAAATATTCATTCAGGAAATTAAAGACGTCGGGCGTGCGATGTGGCCGGGCACCATATTGCATAAACCACGAGGTGTTCGCAGTGTCGTCTAAGGCAGTTTGTACCGCCACAAATTCACAAAGAATGTCCAGATAGCGTGATGCAGTAATCGTTTTGGATCTGAAAAATGGGCCAATGATTCCTTTGGAAGAAATGGCGGCCCAGACCAGTACTTTTTGAGGATGCAGGGACGATGGGACTGCAACATGGGGCTTTTCGGTTCCCCATATGCGCCAGTTCTGTTTATTGACGAAGCCATCCAGGTAAAAATAAGCTTCGTCAGTAAACCAAATGCTGCCCACATGCATATCGCCGTCATCAATCCTGTGCACTATATCGTTAGCGAATGTCTCTCGTGCAGCAATGGTAGCGGCGCTGAGGGGTTGCCGCGTTTGAATTTTGTTTGGATAGAGGTGTAAACTCTGGCGCATGAGACGATACGTGGACGTTGGCGTCATTTGGACCGCAGCTGCAACACGGCGAACGGAAACCCGAGGCCGCTGTTGGATCACCTGCTGCACTAGCTGCGCGTTGCCCTCTGTGGTTGCTGTACGCGGTCGCCCTACCTTTCCAGCACGTTCATACGTCACGTTCCCAGTCCGTTGAAATTTTTCAAACAGATCCTTTATTGTATCGCTTTTCGGTCCTTTGGTTACATTAAACCTCCATTGAAAACTTCGTCTTGTTTCAACAACACTGTGTTCTAGGCGGTGGAATTCCAACACCAGAAAAATCCTCTGTTCTAAGGAATAAACCATGTTGTCTACAGCACACTTGCACGTTGTGAACAGCACACGCTTACAGCAGAAAGACGACGTACAGAATGGCGCACCCACAGACTGCGTTGTCTTCTATATCTTTCACATCACTTGCACCAGTCATTTTTGAAACACCCTGTATGAACACACTGTAGAGCGTAGTGGGTTTCAATGGCGGTTATTTGGGCGAGCATTACCCTTTTGGAAACCATCTCCTTGAAAGCTGTTCATGAATGGCATGGATAACTGGTCGAATCTTCAGATTGACATACATAATTGCAGTCAGGACGTGTGGAATTACTATGAACGGGCTCCTGCTATCATACGAAATCCTAACCCAGACCGATCCACGTGTAGGTGTGTCTAGCACTCATGAACCAATACATGGTCATCACTGTGCACTGAGGCAGAAGCAGCGTTTATCAGAAAATACAACGGATCTCCATCCTTTCCCCCAATGATCTCTGGCTTGACGCCACTGGAATCGCAAATGGCGGTGGTTTGGGGTCAGTGGATTGCACACTACAGAGCGTCTAGCTCCGAGCTGCCCTTGAAGTAACCGATTTGTAACAGTTCGTTGTGTCACTGTGGTGCCAGCCGCTGCTCAGATTGCTGCTGCGGGAGCAGTATGATGCACCAGAGCCACAAGCTTAACACGATGGTCGTCCCTCTCGGTGGTGCCACGTGGTCGTCCAGAGCCCGGTCTTCCTGCGATTGTACATTCTGGTGACCACCGCTGCCAGCAATCATGTACATGGCTGCGTTCCTGCAAAATCTTTGTGCAGAATCGCAGAAGCAACACCCAGCTTCTCGTAGATCGTATCACACAAACCCATTCAAACTCAGACGAGGTGTTGATAATGGCGTCTTTGTCGCCTTAAAGGCATCAACTAACCACGCCCATTCTCGAAGGAAAATGACGCTCGCGACCATTACAGCAAGTACTTAAATAGACCCGATTTCCATCCTCATACTGGCGCTACTAGTGCCACTCTTATTCTACTGACATGAAATTTTAATAGACGTCATCTTTCAGGTGTAGAAACACGCCTACGAACTTTCTTTCATGTGGCACAACTCCTTCTTCGCGTTGATATTTTCTTTGTATGTTTATAATAATTTAATACTAAGAAAACTAGGAGAAAATTTAAACATAACAACCAAGAAAAGAGTTATAGCATACTCGCGCGACGTGCTATTGCTAAGTTCGTGCTCTAAGTTCCACACTCACTTTGCAATGAAGTCCTTCCAGCATTTTTATTACGATGTGCAATTTCCTTCATTCCAGTACTTGCTGGACATGGCTTTATGACGAAAAATGTATGATTTCATGTCCACTGTTTTTTTTAGAAAACTATAAATAGTTATTACCATACATATAGTATAATGTTCTATTACAATCAAAATAATTTGGAGCTTCGAAAAACAAACATTGTCACAATCCATATCTCCAATATCCCTCTGCGGCTTTGAGAGAACACACCATTCGTGGCAGAGATGGAACGCCAAGAAAAAAAAAAGAACGTAACAAAACTATTTTCCTGGATGCTAGAAAACACGCTGCAAAGATCATACGGGGAGTGAAGAGTACATTTGAGAAAATGGAGTTGGCACAAATTGAACAAGACTTCCAGAAGACAAATACACGAAACTTCTATAGAACATTTAAGTCCAATCTCACCAAGTACATTCCTCCAAGCCTAGACTTCAAAGCTCCAGACGGGAACCTAGCTCACAATGATAAACTGCCAGATGTTATCGAATCTTTACAGCTCTTCTGAATTGTGAACCTCCAAACTGCACAGTTCCCTTTACCAACTACGTAGAAGTACATCCAAATTCATCACCACCTACGAAAGAGGAAATCAAGCTAATAATTCACTCGCTTAAAAACAAAGAAAGCACCAGGGCAAGATTCTTTAATTGCTGAGCTTTGGAAGTAGCAGGGGATAAGGCAGTAGATAAACTAACAGAAATTATCAGCCATATTTGGGAAACTGAAAGACTGTCACATGGCTGGAACTGTGCTCTAATTCATCCTCTTTATAACAAACGCGACAGAACAAATGTAAATAACTATCGTGTTATCTTTTACATATCAACAACCTATAAGATTCTGTCGAAAGCTCTGCAAACTAGGACAGAAAAACAGCTAGACCCACAGATGAGACAGTATCAAGGAGGTTTCAAGAAGGGGCGATCATGCAACGAACAGATAATGAACGTCATATCTATCCTTTTGTACCTGAAGCTCAGGAAAAAATTTTGTTATGACCCTCGTGGATTTCAAAAAGGCATACGACTCGATTGATCGGAGAACCCTGATCAGAATTCTAGAAGAACTTGGCCTAGACAAGAAGACGAAAGCGATAATCCAACAAGCAGTAACCAACACAACCTCGAAAGTGAAATGTAGAGGAGAAACATCAGAAGCTTTTGAGGAGAGAGGCAAAGAGATGGGCTCCCACAAGGAGATGGGCTCTCACCTCTGCTCTTCAACTGTACCCTGGAGAAGGTGATTCGTGAGTGGCACAAAGAACTGGAAATCCAAGGAATTAAAAATGGTGTCAGGCTGAGTTACAAGAAACAAAATCTTGAAATCGATTGTCTCGCTTTTGCAGATGATTTTGCAATTTTTTCTGATTCCATGGAAACAGCTAAGAGACAGAATAATGACCTTAGCGCACAAACGAAGAAGACTGGCCTCCATATTTCAATTGAGAAAACCGAGTTTATAACGAACATACATTCACCACCAAGGGAGCTTGTAGTGGTGAAGGTAAAATTAACCGAGTTGAAAAGTTTAAATATCTAGGAGAATGCATAACAGCCACCTTATCAGAGAAAGAAGCCTTCATATCATGCATGAACAAAATGAAAATGGCATTCCATTTAACCAAAAACATCTACAACAAAAGATCAGTATCGTTCAATGCAAAGTTAAGGCATTACTGCAGTGTTTCCGTCCGGAGGTCTTGTACGCTTCTGAATGCCTTTTAATGAACAAAAAAGGCCTAATCCAAAAACTGGAGGCCAAGAAACGGAAGATTTTGAGAAAGATCTTAGGTCCCATCAAAGAGAATGGGGAATATCGAAGGCGTCATAATCACGAATTGTTTTCCCAATAATTATGTTTTATGGACATATGACCCGAATGAGCCCTGGAAGACTCGCTAATCGTATGTTCACCTACTTTCAGGAAAAGAAAACAAAGTGGGCCTCGTTCACAGAGATGGAGAAAGATCTTAAAGAAGTGAGGATCACCCATGATGACATCTTGGAACTTCTCCCACTGAAGCAGAAACTTATGGCACGGTAGGGTTTCCAAGAAAAGCCAAATTGAGAACAGGAAACGCTTGGATCCAGGAGAGGAAGGAGCAACATCGAGAAGGAATGCGGGAGCACTGGGCAAACATCAGAACACGTAAGGAAAGACAATTGAAATAACGAGGTCCTAAGATAGCCTATACGAAATGAATGAATGAATTTGTTTGAAAAAGTAATGATGAAGACAGGTAGCAGGAACCGAAGACCACCACAGTTAGAAGATTTGATGATAGCTCGACCGAGACCTGGATGGCAATAGAGAAAACTGATACGACAGATGACTATAGTTGCTATTCAGTAATGAATTACTACTCGTATAACATGCATTTACGAGTCATTTAATTTTATTTTCAATCGGTGAAAGCTAATTTAAATTCACTGTGTAACAAAATGCTATGTATTATACTGCTTTGTACACTGACCACATTTCTGGTGCCAGTAACGCTGCTATATGGAGTGTTCTATACACTCTCATTCCCTGGCATGCGCACGCATTTCTGTAAACAGACATGGCACCCTCGTAGGTGAACTGGAATGAGTTTTTGGTTTTTGGTTGATTCCGGGGAGGGAACCAAACAGTCAGCCGTTCCCTTCCACAGGAACCATCCAAATATTTACCCGAAGCGATTGTGAGAAATCACGGAAAACCTAAATCAGGTTGGCCGGTTGCGGGTTTGAACTGTCGTCCTCCCGAATGCGAGTCGACGACAGTTCAAACCCGCAACCGGCCAACCTGTGCTAAAGAGTGCGCCACGTCATTCGGTCGCAGTAGAGTTGTGCATGTTCCTGCCTATGACACTGTCAAACGGGCTTAGCGAGACTTTCATTTAACGCGAGCCAGAGTCCTGAATACATAGCGCAAAGCAATACGTATGTTCGGGAATGGGCTTGAAATTTTAAGTTCGTGCATCTTAGTCGAGAGGTCTAATTATTTGAAAGCAAGTAGACGTGTTTGGAGGTATGAATAGTTTTCAATCATTTAATTTCTTCTTCTGAATCTGTCATAACATCATTGAGGTTTTCACTGATGAATAAGTTGCATGCCTCAGCGACCTGATCATCAGTCATCTTTGTGTATGTCCATAAAAACCCAAATGTTTCATCTATAATCTTTGCCGTTTCACGCCAGGTTTTTTAAGTACGACATTAGATTGTCGTTTACGACATAAAAACCTTTTATCTTGAATAAATCTTCTGAATTTACATCTGTCACTTCATATCTCGTTTCATCATGAAATTGTTTCCTCTTCTTAGAGCGGATCTCTGGAAATTCAGGACCGGTATTAATTACACTTGCATGAACTTTACATCCAGGGAGAATGGTATCTCTATTTTCGCAAAGATATTTTTAGTTATTTAATAAGCTCTCAATGGGTTTTACCTCAGTATCGATGGTAGTACATCGAGCTTGCGTAATTTGATTGTGTAATAAATTGGTACCAACAACTGTACCCAAATCGATATCGTGAGTAAAGAATTGAAAAATCCCCCATAACCCAGTGCAACCTGCACCACAGAACGTGTTTCAGCTGACAAATTTAACCTAGCGGGAGATTCAACAGCAGTGGCAATCTTGTCCAAGTCAGCTCAAATTGGTCTTGCAAATTCAACCTGAACATTCCAGAACATATGACATGGAATGTGAAGAATTTCCATCATACTGTTTCAGAATACCCCATCGTTGAGGACCGCAACTGACCAGGTCATAAAGAAGTTGAATTACTCCGAAAAAACAAACTGCTTCGTGACAACTCACAGCTGCATGCACGCCACAATGGGCGATAATAATGACACATAGAGAACGTTGCAAGAGGATTCCACTGAAAGTAATGTGTCTGAGTTATTTTACAACACCCTCTTATATTCTTGTCCGCGGCATACACTGATAAGAACTGAGTGTTTCATATTGTTTATACTCATAAATTTCCTTTTAAAGTAAATTTAAGGCTGGATGAATGTTGCCTGTTCAGCTGCATTTGAATGAGGACATGCATCAACAGTGGCTGAATAACGCTTCTCATTTTCCCTCTGTTTCAAGATGCACTCTTGATGTAATGGGCGCAACTAGAAAAAAATCCCTTCTGAGTATCATTTTACAGATAACGCACTTATAGCGCTTTCCATCTTCTTGCCAGTCTCTGACCTGCTAAAGGATTTTGCGACAAATGTATCCTAGTGACTGAAGAGCTCTAATATTCCGAGGAAATTTCCACTATGTGGATTTCCAATTTTCTTGGATGAACCACTGAAAGCCAAACCTCTTTGGCCAAAAAATAATGTCTGTTTGAGTTATTTGATGGCTCTCAACGAACAAAACAACATTACCTATTTACCTCCCACCATTAGAATGGTCAATGTACCTTTTTTCTATCATTCCATTTTTCACTTTTACAATTCTGCCAAGACAAGTATACACATACAGATATATTTTACCTTGTATTTAGTCTTGAATGCAAAATATAACGACGTTTTGCAATGTTGCTGTGTACATTTGATAGGGAAATGTTTTGGTCTGTTTCCCAACAACATTTAAACAAAGCCTAGTTTAAACTGTGTAAGTAGGCTGTTCTGGTTTTTATATTGGTAACGCCACGTAGCGCTCTGTATGAAAATCACTGGCTGTGCTGTGTGCAATCTGTGGCTGGTTTACATTGTCGTAATATTAGCCATTGTAGTGTTGGGCAGTTGGCTGTGAACAGCGCGTAGCGTTGCACAGTTGGAGGTGAGCCGCCAGCAGTGGTGGATGTGGGGAGCGAAATGGCGGAGTTTTGAAATTTGTAAGACTGGATGTCATGAACTGCTATTTATATTATGACTTTTGATGACTATTAAGGTAAATACATTGTTTGTTCTCTATTAAAATCTTTCATTTGCTAACTATGCCTATCAGTAGTTAGTGCCTTCCGTAGTTTGAATCTTTTATTTAGCTGGTAGTAGTGGCGCTTGCTGTATTGCAGTAGTTCGAGTAACCAAGATTTTTGTGAGGTAAGTGATTTGTGAAACGTATAGGTTAATATTAGTCAGGACCATTCATTTGTAGGGATTTTTGAAAGTCAGATTGCGTTGCGCTAATAATATTGCGTGTCAGCTTAAGCACAATCTTGTATAATTGTTCAAAGGGGACGTTTCAACTGCATCACAAGGAAGGTGGTTTCAGCGCACAGTGTCTAAAGAAAAGACTGTGCATTCAAGATTAAGCATGAAGTAGAACTGTATGTAAATCACCTGTAATAACCTTATAAGTGAAAAGCAAAAGCTATAGTAGCTATCCTGGAGCTGGGGAGCTGTTCTTTTATTTTACAGCAGGAGTCTGATATTTTCCAGCTGAGCGTTGGGGGATCCCTAGAGAGACTCAGGCCCCCATGACGCTTGGGCCTCAGGGATTTTGTCGTCCCCCACCTGCCCCTCCCCTTTCTCTTGAGGCCTACCCACCTACTCATAGCAATTCCTACCCGTGGGGGTCTTCGTGTCATCAATCAATTCCTTCCAGTCTACGCTCCCCAGTTCTTTCCTTTGTGATCTTCTGATCTGTTGATGTTTTTGTACCTTCTTTCCATATAGTCTTTTCACCGCTTTCTGAGACCTTTTGTCTTATTTCTGTTGGCTTCCATTCATAAATATCTTTTTTCATTGTTTGGATGTTTTTCTGGCACACAACATTTTATGAATCTTAAAATATTCCGAAGATGGCTGCTCTTCAAGAATAGTAAATGAATCTGAGGCAGCGAACCAGTTGCAAAAAGAGAGGTTCTTAAAACTTTGAAAACAGTCAAAAAATATTGCATGTATTTCTGAAGAAGAGTTTACATCTGTCGAAACCGTGGTTAAAAGTTGAATAAAACCACGTTTTTCTGCAACTGCTTTGGATTCAATTACTAATTCTTAAAATGTCATATCCTAGTATAAGATGGTCCAGCTCAGCTTGAACTTATATCATCTTGATTTGCCCACACATATTATGCAGCACTATGCATTCAAATACTCTGAGCTACTGCTTCTCAGCACTGGTTTATGTCTACTTTCACAGTCTGAAGTTACAGCACAGATAATCATAAGCTTGTGTGTTCCTAGTTTCATCTCTGTCATCAATAAGTAGAAACAGAAAATTAAAAATCTGAAATAGAGAAGAAAAGAACGACTGAGAGTGAAGAAGTGGAGAAGCAGAGAAAACTTTTTAAAAAGTCTTATTCAAATGAATGCATCTACAATATTTTAATTGACTACATAACTTCACATCTCATAACATTAACAGGTATTGAATTTTTTCATACTTCCTATATCTCTATTTACTATTTACTTTTAATTATTTATTCAACCTTATCAGATTAGGGCCATCAAGTCCCATCTTATGTTGGACCAGGGTTTCACACACACAGTACAAGTTTACATCGTTGTTTCCTAAGAAATAACAATAATATGACAAATAGTATTAAAGTGACTTGAGTATCTGAAGTGACAGTGTGAGAAAGTAACACTGACAGTAAACTAGCAAAGTTAATGTTGTGGCGAAACAAGACAGCTACGCCACACTGAAGTAGCCGAAAGGCACGCGTAATCTCACTTAGGCTAGAGAGAGATCTGAAACAGGATTCGTAATGAATGGCAGCAAGAAAAGAACGTAGCTGCTTTAATACTTAACTTTTAATCCTTCATGTGAATACAGTATTCCTTGATGATACAAGTGAGACTCTACCTTAAAATGGTTAATGGCGCCTTGCTAGGTCGTAGCCATGAACTTAGCTGAAGGCTATTCTAACTGTCTCTCGGCAAATGAGAGAAAGGCTTCGTCAGTGTAGTCGCTAGCAAAGTCGTCGTACAACTGGGCGAGTGCTAGTCCGTATCTCGAGACCTGCCTTGTGGCGCTCGGTCTGCGATCACACAGTGGCGACACGCGGGTCCGACATGTACTAAATGGACCGCGGCCGATTTAAGCTACCACCTAGCAAGTGTGGTGTCTGGCGGTGACACCACATTCCTCCCCCGCAAATCGGCGAACGGTCGTGTTATAAGGCTTCCGCCCGCCGTGGGGAGGACCCCATGTTGACGTATGCGATGAGGTGGGGAGCCTAACAACAGGCGAGGCTGTGCCACCCGCACCCGGCCATTCGGTCCGAGGGGATCTAGGAAACGCCTGAAAACCTAGTCCAGGGTGCACGTCAACATGCGGTGTATGCGCCCGTAAAGAGACAGGAGGGGCCGAAGGGTCGACCTCCATTGCGTCGGGGCATCCGACGCGCGATGACGTCATGTGGTCCGGAGCGGGCAAGAGTTCCATGGCGGAGGACAGCTGGTCACGAAGCGATCGGCGGCGCGTGACCCAGGGAGGCGCTTGGCGGCTGCAGCGAAGCGTCCACTGCGGGCGGCGCCGGCTGGAGGACAGGCGGCGGCGGCGGCGGAGGCGGCGGCGGCGGCGGCGGAGCGTCGCCATGGGCCAAAATGGAAAGCATCGTCGGTAACACCTGGGGATGAGGCGAGCCAGTAGATGGGTCCCCAGGGCGCTGACCGGACGGCACCGTCGCTGAAAGCAGACGGGAGCGGCAGAACCCGTGCGACGACAGAGGCGCAGCTGATTGAGATGCCGACGCACCTCACCAGAGGCCCCCAAAACCAAATACATCGCGCGGCCGAGGCAGCGAAGAATACGCCCTGCGAGCCAACGCCGTGAACCGCGATAGGTGCGATAGAATACAACGTCGCCTGGAGCAAAAGCAGGAGTCTGCCGCTGCACAGGAACCTGATGCCGCGGGTGCAGCAAAGACATCAAGGTTCGATGAGGACGACCGTGGAGCAACTCAGCCAGCGAGCGACCATCTCGGGGCTGAGAGCGATACGAGGACAAAAAGAGCAACAACGCGTCCTCCCGAGAATGCGACTCTTTCAACTTCAACATCTGTGACATGAAAGTCCGGACCAATCGTTCAGCGGCACCGTTTGACTGAGGCGAAAACGGCGCGGATGTCAGATGTTGAATACCATTGGCCCGGCAGAATGACTGAAATTCTGCGGACATGAATTGTGGGCAATTGTTGGAAACAATAGTCTGCGGAAGACCGTCAATGCAAAAGATAGCAGACAACGCTTGGATGGTGGCAGAGGACGTCGTGGAAGACATCCGGACAACAAAAGGAAAATTACTGAAAGCATCTACCAGAACCAACCATCGAGCATTCCAGAATGGACCAGCAAAAGCGATGTGCAAGCGTTGCCAAGGGGAAGTGGCTTTTGGCCATGCAAAGACTTTCCGCGGCGGTGCGGATTGTTGTTCGGCACACGCCATGCAAGAAGAACACATATTCGTAATCGCAGCATCGATTCCGAACCAAGTACAGTGCTGACGAGCAAGTTGTTTCGTTCGCACTATACCCCAATGTCCTTGGTGAAGAAGCCGTAAAACAGAGGACTGTAACGAACGTGGGACCACGACTCTGGACTGATCATTATCAGAACGCAACAACAAAACACCACGTCGAACAAAAAGTCTCCTCTTGTGAGCAAAAAATCGGCGAACCAACGGATCCTCGATCTGAGACTTTGACAAAGGCCATTGCGTAGCAACAAAACGCTAAACGGTAGCAAGGACCGGGTCAGCAGCTGTGGCGGTAGCTACACGACGAAAATCAATCGGAAACGATTCGACCACGTCATCGGTTTCCGAATCAATGAACATGCAACCAAGTTCGGAAGAATCGAATGCTTTATCCTCAGCAACAGGCAAACGGGACAACGCATCGGCGTTTCCGTGCTTAGCAGTGGACCGATACAAGATATCGTAGCGGTACTGCGAGAGGAAAATAGACCAGCTAATGAATTTCTGCGCTGTACGCGGAGGTACAGGCTTGTTCGGATGAAAAAGCGACGTCAAAGGTTTGTGGTCAGTGATGATGGTAAAGTGACGACCATACAAGAAATCTTGGAACTTAGTAACACCAAACACGAGAGCCAAAGCTTCTTTCTCTATCTGTGAATAATTTCTTTGCGCAGACGAGAGCAATTTGGACACAAAGGCAATAGGGCGATCATGCAACCCATCTTTGTGCGCAAGCACAGCACCGATCCCGAAATCCGATGCATCTACCATCAACAAAAGGGGTTTCTGGGGAGCGAATGGCGTAAGGCAAGTAGTTGAAAGCAACGCCGATTTCAACTGGCGAAAGGCGCGTTCGCATTCCGTCGTCCAGACGAACGGAACACCCTTACGGCGTAAGCTATGAAGCGGAGCTGAAATGGAGGAGGCATTGCGCAGAAAGCGATGATTATAGTTAATTTTACCCAACACACTCTGTAGCTGCTTCATAATTCTTAGCGCAACCAAGGCCCGGTGCAAAATTCTTCACATAGACGAGAAACACTGTCTGAAGGCACAGTCTGATTCACTGATAGTACCTGATTGACTATAGACATGTTAAACAACTGAAATAAATCGAAACCAAACAAGTTCACTGCAGTAGAAGAACGAAGAACATAAAATGGCACAAGTTTTGTTTGTCCCTTGTATGTTGCAAGAATAGTGCACTGTCCTAACACAGGGATCTGCTGTCCTGAATATGTATTTAACTTAACATGTGCGGCACGCAACGGAGGTTTACCCAGTTGTTTGTACATGTCGTGATTGAGCAATGAAACTGCAGCTCCGGTATCGAGCTGGAATGGTATGACCTTGCCATTAAAGTCCAAATCTACAAAAAGTTTATTGACCTGCTGACGACAAGAGCGACTGTCTCGTGCAATTGGAACTGATACAGGTACAGAAGCACTTGCGACTTGACGCGATTTCCGGCGACGTCGACGCACAGTATTTGTGGGACGAACACAGTCACTGTTGAAGAAAGTGGCATTGGACGAAGTGGAATTAACTACATGAATGTCCATGGGTGAAGGTCCACGAGCCTGAGTGTCCTTGGTTCGATTCTGGCGCAAAGCAAAAGGCCTGAAATGATTAAGAGTGTCTGATCAGAGCTTTTTCTGCAAACACTTTGAACATGTCCTTTCTTATTACAGTAAAAACAAATAGCTTGGCGTGACAGGCAATTGTCACGCGAATGTCTAGTTGCACACCGCGGGCATGATTTCACTGCATTTGTGTGCTGGCGCGGCACACCTGGTTTAGAGCGTGGCGGCAGCTGCGTGGACGTGCGCGAGGGCAGTTTACCGGGCCGCGCAGCACGCCCGGCGGGCCGGTTAATGTTACACACGGCTGGCGAAGTTGCAAATGAGTCCTGTGCAAAGTCAAGCGTGTCCTGCCGATCCAATATGTCTATCACTTGTTGAAGGGAGGGATTGACTAGTTTCAAAATCTGTTCCCGCATGCGAACATCAGAAACGTTCTGTGCTATTGCATCACGTACCATTGTATCTGAATAAGGGAGTCCACATTCACACTCAAAAGCACAATCCCTTGGAAGGCCTTGCAATGTTGCAACCCAATCCCTATTAGTTTGACTGGCCGTACGTTTTGTACGAAAGAACGTATACCTTTTTGTAACGACATTGACTGTTTCCTTGAAATAGGCATCTAAAGCAGATAAAATGTCCTCGTAGGACAGAGTTGCTACGTCACGTCGGGGAAACAATTTCACTATCACACGGTAGGTGGACACACCGACACAGGATAATAAGTGAGGCTGCCGCTCATTACCTTGAATTCTGTAGGCGGCGAGATGAAATCCAAATTGGCGTGACCACTCAGTCCATGTCTCTTGGGTTGGGTCAAACTTGCAAAACGGCGGTGCAACTGCATGTTGTGGCTGCGGTAGCGGTGAAGCGGCGGCGGCCGCATCGGTGTGCAGTGCACGCTGATTCAGGACGAGCTGTCCAAGGGCATCCAATAACGCCTGCGTCTGCTGATTCTGCAAGCGATAAAATTCGGACAGTACATCTGGAGATTGTGGCGAAGCCATGACACAAGTAAATGTAAGCAATTAGAAAGAACAAGACCCTTTTCGCTGTCTCGTCGCCAACTGTTGTGGCGTAACAAGACAGCTACGCCACACTGACGTAGCCGAAAGGCACGCGTAATCTCACTTAGGCTAGAGAGAGATCTGAAACAGGATACGTAATGAATGGTAGCAAGAAAAGTACGTAGCTGCTTTAATACTTAACTTTTAATCCTTCATGTGAATACAGCATTCCTTGATGATACAAGTGAGACTCTATCTTAAAATGGTTAATGGCGCCTTGCTAGGTCGTAGCCATTGACTTAGCTGAAGGCTATTCTAACTGTCTCTCGGCAAATGAGAGAAAGGCTTCGTCAGTGTGGTCGCTAGCAAAGCCGTCGTACAACTGGGCGAGTGCTAGTCCGTATCTCGACACCTGCCTTGTGGTGGCGCTCGGTCTGCGATCACACAGTGGCGACACGCTGGTCCGACATGTACTAAATGGACCGCGGCCGATTTAAGCTACCACCTAGCAAGTGTGGTGTCTGGCGGTGACACCACAGTTAATACCGGCAGTACTTGTACTACTGCAGCTGCTGCCACTAATAGTGATAATAGTAGTAATAAAAATAACAATAATGACAACTGAATGGTTGTAATAATAATAATGGTAGACGCTGATGTAAACAGAATTTATAGGTGTGCAAGTTAGATTTTTTCCTGTATTACGTGTTCTGGGAAAAGAAAATTTAAGGGGACTGTGTCAGCAAAGAAAATTGCAAAACGAGAAAGATCTTGTAGGAAAGAAGGATATATAAGGGGTAACATGTGGGTACTGGGAGAACAGTAATCCTTATTGTTGCTTTAGTAGATATGTCACTGTCTTCTGAAGCTGGAGATATTACTCAGTTCTTTGAAATAGAGTGGGTGGTTACGTCAGAGTCGGGTTCCCACTACAGATAGAGACTGTGTGAAAGTGGCAGAACGATGGAGAAGTAGAAAAAGGATTTTGCTCCGATGGGAACGGGTGTTTCTGCCATGTTGTTAAGATAAAAGCATTAACAAAAAAATGGTTCAAATGGCCCTGAGCGCTATGGGATTCAACTTCTGAGGTCATTAGTCGCCTATAACTTAGAACTAGTTAAACCTAACTAACCTAAAGACATCACACACATTCATGCCCGAGGCAGGATTCGAACCTGCGACCGTAGCGGTCTCGCGGATCCAGACTGCAGCGCCTAGAACCGCACGGCCACTTCGGCCGGCAGCGTTAACATCAAGGAGAGATAGGAGGGAGAGTGTTCGTTGGTAATACAACAGAGAAGACAGAGTGTACGGAAATCTCTGCACTTGTCTGCACGCAGCCACGATAACTGCGCATATGACAGTGAAATATGATCAAAGAGTCGAAGGTCACAGATTAACGAACTCACGCATTCATAATCTGTTCCTGGCGCCAAAAGAAAGGTGTTGCAGTATAACATAATTGTTATCAACAATTTGAAGTATAAGTGATAGAACAAGTTAGATTTCAGATCAAGAGGAAATAGCTGTTTATATTTTTGTATAGCATGAAGCGATGCTGATTCCTCCTAGCACAATGAATTTGCGCGCTCAGTCTAATTTAGATTTTCGTCTATGACCACTCCTGGATTCCTTGCTGAAAGAGAGAAGTTGATATTGGACCCATTTAGGCTTAAAGATGGTAAGGATTCGCGATATCTCCTGCTAATGAGCCTAGAATGACTTACAAGTACCGATTGCGTTTTCAGTGCGCTGAGCTTTGATGCTGTATCCTGCGCCCATGTTGATAGTCCACACTGGTCGATATTGGGAGTTTACTGGCGTCCACAGTGCTCCAGTATTTTAGTGGTGACTGGAACAACTAAAGCGTAGTTTTGAAAAGTATATTGTTTGGATTTGTTGGGTATAGTGTAGCCAAAGTGTAGTATATAAAAGAATGACTGTGAAAAATCTCCCAAAACCACACCCAAATTGGTCGACAGAACTGACTTTTTACAGAATAGTAGTGAAGAGAGATCTAAGGCAGTCTTTGATGTGTTGGCAGAAGAGCCAACACCGTGTTGCTAGAGGAGGCCGAAATGCACGCGTTTAAGCTCACGCAGACTGGCGTGAGGTCTGGAACAAGGTAAAGTAATTATCCTATCAAGAAAAGAACGTAGTTGCTTGAATACTTAACTTTAATCCATAATTGGTGTACATCGCCCTTGACGGTACATGTTTTGCAATCTCAATATAAACTGGTAATGGCGCCTTGCTAGGTCGTAGCAAATGCCGTAGCTGAAGGCTATGCTAACTATCGTCTCGACAAATGAGAGCGTATTTGTCAGTGTAGCATCGCTAGCGAAGTCTGCTGTACAACTGGGGCGAGTGCTAGGACGTCTCTCTAGACCTGCCGTGTGGCGGCGCTCGGTCTGCAATCACTGACAGTGGCGACGCGCGGGGCCGACGTATACTAACGGACCGCGGCCGATTTAAAGGCTACCACCTAGCAAGTGTGATGTCTGGCGGTGACACCAAAGTCTTCACCACTTCAGCTTGTTACATTATGGTGTAGCCATTCCGAATGGGCTGCATACATCTACATATCCACGTGAAAGAAGCCAGTGCGTTCCCGGCAGGCCACTGCCGTGGTAATACCGGTCAGGCACTTACCCTTTTAATATGTTTTGGTGATTATCATACAATTTCATTTTCCTTTGGTGTATCTAAATTTTCCCTGATTGATATTAATCTGATGGACTGTTAGGGTTAGGATAAACCATTGATGATCTCACAGTAACTGCATGACTTGAGTAGCAGTATTACTGTAGAATTTTCGGCTCTAGAGACAGATTTTTGGGTGCTGCAGATGACCATTGCATTAGGGGCATCTTTAGAACTTTCCTCGAGAAGCAAGCCAGTTCACTTCCCTTTGTAGTCACCGAATTCGGCCGTGGGCCCTGCAGGGCAGTGGTTTATGGGCCACCATTCTGGCAGCCAGGCTTGATCCGCTAGCGACCGAAGCAAGAGGGTGGGAACACCGTGGCTGATTGCGAAATGACAGCGCCGGGCACCTTGGCGCCGGCCCAACCACCTTATTAGTGAGTGGGCATGGTGTGGCCACCGCACCTCGCCAAAACGGCGCCCACTAAATCGCTTTATGGACGAGACAGAGTTTGTTTTCACTAGGAAGCTTCCTTCATCTTTTCATCTTCTAAAATGCGCCTGGGGTTTGGCTGCAGGACCTCCAGCATTCGTGTGCAGTTTCTTCGGAGAACAGAATGCGTACTGCACTGCTGTGATTGGCCCCTTGCTAGGAAACGTGATTGGCACGGTAACCACTGCTGGCCCATGATACGTTTATTCAAGAACATCGGGGGAACATCTGTTTTTCAGAAGGTTCTGAGCAACGGAAGAGGAAGAACCTTGCTTCTCGGCCATCATGGAGTACAGTCGCTAGAGCTCTTCTTTTTCTATGAAGAGGGCAGTTAGTTGTAAACACGTCTGGACACCTGGGCGAAACATTACATTTTTGCAGACGTAAGACAATCACCGGTGGATGTGGGATCATCTCCCACAGTACGACAAGCCACAGAACCTAGCAGAATCAGCAGCGCCCGCATGCAGACGACAGCATCTCGTCTTTCCCCGGCTATATTGGTAACGTTGCGCAACTTCGACAAATTCAGAAGCCTATCAGTCGTTTTCACGGCCATCTCTTTTCATAGCAGCCTTGTTCTCTCTGTAGCCACTCCCAGTGTCTGTTACATGTTTAGTTATATTTTGACATGAGAGACGTGCAGTGGAATAATACAGCAGTGTGTGCTTGCCTAGAGTGGCATCCTTCCACTCACAGTAGCCAGTCTCATGTACACGTAAATTCCAGTTAGGTTCCCCAAGTCTATTGCCAACGAACCTAAGTTAATGGCCTGCATCTCGTGGTCGTGCGGTAGCGTTCTCGCTTCCCACGCCCAGGTTTCCGGGTTCGATTCCCGGCGGGGTCAGGGATTTTCTCTGCCTCGTGATGGCTGGGTGTTGTGTGCTGTCCTTAGGTTAGTTAGGTTTAAGTAGTTCTAAGTTCTAGGGGACTGATGACCATAGCTGTTAAGTCCCATAGTGCTCAGAGCCATTTTTTTTTTTTGAGTTCATGCTAACAAAATATTATACAGTTGAATTTTCTGTTTATATGTTTGTTCTCTTTGACCTTGATATTAATTAATAAATATCTTTGTGACACCATAGGCCCTTGTCATTAATTATTCAATGACACTCATTCTCATTCTCTAGAATGGCATTTTTCTGTTGTGGGTTTGAAGGAATTAAATCAGTTTTATGTCAAGCTAGTCAACTCATTAGGTGACCCACACAGGGGTCCCTATTTAATGAATGTCTGATTTCCTTGTACTATTGATAAATGTGGCACCTCTTGGGTTTGAGGGTTACGACGTTTTAGTCGTTAGGTAGACAGAGAACTGCCGCCACCATAGGCTAGTTATCACAGCTACATACACATGAATAATCTACAATTCACACTTAAGTTCCTCTCTCTAACGGCACACAAGAAAAATGAACATTAAAATCTTTTTACACTAGCTCTGATCTCTCTGATTTTATCACGATGATCATTCCCCCTATGCAGAATGAGGACAGAAAAACATTTTCTCATTCAAAGAAGAAAGTTGGTCACGGAGATTTCGCGAAAGGCTCACGCCGCAACGCGAAACGTCTTTAACGATTCTCGCCTCAGTAGTAGTATGGTATCCGTGACACTCCCTTCCTATTTCCCGGTAATACAAAATGGGCTTTCACTGTTTGGACTTTTTCGATGTCCAACGTTAGTCCTGCCTGGTAAAGATCCCACACCGCGAAGTAATACTCTAGCACAGGACGGACCAGCATAGTATTACCAGCTCTTTAGTAGACCTATTGCATCTTCTAAGTGCTCTGATATTAATAATCCAGCCGGCCGGTGTGGCCGTGCGGTTCTAAGCGCGTCAGTTTGGAACCGCTACGGTCGCAGGTTCGAATCCTGCCTCTGGCATGGATGTGTGTGATGTCCTTGGGTTAGTTAGGTTTAAGTAGTTCTAAGTTCTAGGGGACTGATGACCTCAGTAGTTAAGTCCCATAGTGCTCAGAGCCATTTGAACCATTTTTTATTAGTAATCCTCTTTTGGTTAGCCTTCCCCAGAACGCTATCTAGGTGATTGTCCCAATTTGAATTGTTCTTAATTGTAATTCCTAGTTATTTAGTGGAATTGACAGCCTTTAAATGTGTGTGATTTATCGGGTGCCAGAAATTTGACCCGTACCTCTATGACTGAGTGATGTGTTGTTTCACATAGTTAGAATGTCTCATTTCGAGGAGAGAACATGTTCTCGGACTTGAATTTTCCCTTTTTTTGCCACTCTTCTAAATCAGAAAATTATATTTTGTTTCACTCACTCTTGTAGCAGATGGATTAAACATAAATGTCCACACCTTCATGACCGTGTTCTAAAAGGCTACTGCAATAACTCTGATACGTAAAACTGAACCCAGAATTAGCAAGCCGCCTTGAGTTTTCTTTGTATCCAGGGAAATAACAGAGTACTGTCGTGATTCCGTTGTACAGCAAGGACAGGGGCATCATAGAAAGAACTGGGGACGAATGATGTGAACGTACACTGCCGCCGTATTTACCTTCTGCTGGGAATAAGCATCTGAGTATGGATCGGTTACTTTTTACATCTCTGTCAGGGCTGTAGGAGAAAGCGAAAGAGAAAAGGCTGAGGGCTCTGTTTCTGCACTATCACCTGACTGCAAAATATCGCCAAAAATGTAGCCACAGCAAGTAATCAATGTAATTTCCGATGATGAGTGCAAGCAAAAAGTTATCAGCAAACAACGTGATATATAGTAATTGCATAAGTTACAGAAATTCGAGCCGCGCTCGGCATTGTTAAATCCAATTTTGTTGAGTGACGCATTGTCATTGCTAAATATTCTGAACTCAGTAAGAAGCCTGTATCCGGCTGAGCGGATACAACCTTTCCCCTTTCACTTCTGTTCACTCTGAATAGACCTGCACGCAATGTTTTCTGCGTGTAACAATCATGATTTTTCGTAATAGTTATACACATGGACAAATTTTTTATGTCATTTTTCATTGTGTACCCCATTATTTTCCTCAAGGGTCCTCATCGTATCGGTGATTTTCTTTACATTATTCATTTCTGTCTACTTTTAGTGACTGGTTACGAATTTTGAATGATACTGAGTTGGTCATCTGCTGAGATGTTAGAAATAGCTTCCACAGATACTACATGTGCAGTCTCAGGCAGCTGGCAACTTGGATTTTCTCTCCTGGATAGCAAAGAAAGCATGAGAGGCAAAGGTGGGTGGGGATGTACAGGTTTGGGAGGCCATGGTTCTTAGATAGTCCTTTGCCTCAACACTTTCGGAAAGAGTGTCTGGTCTTTGCTGCCACCATGCTATGCACTCGTACGATGACACTGGAGATGTACGGTAGAATTTTGTCTGTGCTCCATTAATTATGTCTTGTATAAGGTTATTTTATGTCAGATTACGCACTTATCCATTCTAAGGGGGAGTATATCTAATAATCACTGTCTGCAGCAGACCTCGTGGCTGCTGGCTGCACAGGAAATGAGGAGAGTCCCGTTTAACGTGTGAAGAATTACAGTATCTAGCGTGTGTCTTGTCGAAATTGTTTGTAGACTTTATTTTGAGAGGTAAATACTTTACTGAACCTGAACTAAGCATGTGCATGTGAAAGTACTTACATTGATGAAGACTGGTTCGGATTTACAAAATTGACTGATTAATTACCTGACTGGACCTTTTTATCTGGGGTTATCATGTTGTTATGATCTGAGAGTGTGATCATTCCTACTCTGCTATGCCAGTCTGCATGGGGTATACAGAAGTTAGTTGCTAGAATTTGTCTGTATGTGAATGATTAATGACGGCACCTCATATCCCTGCTCCATGTACAGAGGTATTATTACTTACATTCGAAAGAAACAATTTTGTTCTTTTTGTTCTCCTCAGAGTTGTTGGATGATCTCTGGCACGTTATGGTAGTGGTGTTGCTTGAGCGAGGTACAGATTAAGAATGCCTGTCTCAGAATGCTTAGGACGCTAAGGGGCAGTGGACTCGGTGGTGGGGCAAGGACCAATAGCAGCAGTCATAGTGAAGGACCAATAAATCCACAGTGGGGGAGGCACCATTTTTCAGTTCCATAAATAATTGCCATTAGCATTGCATTTATGACAGTAAGTTTGAAGCATTCAGTCACAAACGTAAGCATGAAACAGAGACTCCTACCAGGCCTCCATTTTACTATAAATTACAGTAACCATCTCGACAGGAGAAGAGAATTAATTTTCTTCATCAGAACAGTAATTGCCCATTAACTACATCCAAACAAACCAAGGGCTAGAACAGTTAGTTGTTATGTTTACAAACGAGAGCAATTGGTTCTTTGTTCCGGAAACGGTGCATAACCACTACTTATAGAGTTATAAGTCGACAAGATCATTTTAGGCGCAGCACAAATTGGAATAGGGCAAAGAGGGAGAAGGAAATTTTCAGTGTACTTCTCAGAGAAAGCATCCTGTCATTTACTTTAAGAGTTTAATTAGGGAACCTACAGAAAGCACAAATTGGGTGTCCGAACGAGGATTCGCCACCGCCACCGTCCCCCCCCCCCCCCTCACCTCCCACCACAACAACTAGTGTACTGTGTACTGCCAACTACTGAGCATTCTATTTTGGTACTGTACTTCATAACAATTTAGTTTAGGCAGGAAAACCATTTTTAGCACAAAAGCAAGCCGCCTGCAGCGTGTGTGACGTTAAGACATCAAGCTCTGATCTCTGTTTAAAAACGTCACGGACTCTAAAACTAACTTCGTTTTATAGCTAGCTATTCCTTTATGACAACCGTGGTTTACGAAAAGAATTTCTTTACAACAAACGGCGGTATCAACACAGTAAGCATATGACGGTGGAACACACGTTATAAGTGTAGATCATGGCATATACATTGTAGTTTTTCTTAAATTTATAAAAAGAAGAAATTTCTTTCACTGAATGTTGAAATTCCGGAATACTAATAACACTATGAGTACGTTACGTTTTTCACGGAGAAATCAAATAGTCTGCTGTTGCATAGCACGACTGCTTCTGTAGTTGTCAGCAGAGCGAAGACTGCAGTATCAGATCCTGTAATCTCTTCTCGGTTTGCTTTGGAACCACGCCGATGTCCTACATTACCACTACGACGGCTCACACAATATTGTATCTCCCCGCGGAATTTACTCCGTTTAACATATCCATCGTCTCACTGTAGGTGGTTTGCGAATTGTGAATATTTGGTACAGCGTCATTTGTGACGAAAAGGGCTTAGTCAGACTTGTTTATTATTGTTTTTAGTTTGATATTTATTTATCAGTTTCTGTAGCAGTAATTGAGCAAAGATGTGGATACATTTTTGTTATTGTTATTATGTTCAGTTATTTACTTCTTACAATGGTGTGCGCTGCTATTTCCTTATTCTTCAGTGATCTCTGGATCTGTTCCTCATATTCCATTACAATCCATGCCATAGATCGAATACATAAAAAGTAATAAAATAAACAATAAAACGTGGTTTTTGGTCTAAATTCAAGCAAAGATGATGTAAGTAGTTGAAAGATAGGACAGCCTCTGTCTCAGAATGCTTAATTGTACTGAAACATACCTGTTCCTCTAATTTTCAAGTACAGAAAATGGAGTTTGATCGCCGTTCATTACAGCTTCCACCCAGCTTCGAACGATTTAGAAATTTAACAAGACTAAACTAAAATTGACGTCTGATTATTGCTCCGCCTTTGCTGGGAGGCATCCATCCGATTACAGGCCTCTGGTATGAGGATGCAAAAGAGGCGCTCATGATAACAAGAGGTCAAGCTGAGCCTGAGCTTCACATTCTGACATTCACACCACACATGTTTCCAACAACCTATTCCTAGGCTTCCCAGGTGCACCTACTCGCACAATGACATAATACCAGAAGATGTAATAGCGCGAAGTTACACCAAGTTTAGGTTTTGTGTTTCAGTGTCATTGTGGGATAACCCCATTACAGTTATATTAAAAAAAATTATTTTGATGCAGAAAGAGAATTACTTCATTTAGTAGTAGCCAAAGTGTTTCTAAATTCCTATTACGAGTCTTGAGAGCAAGTGATATGAGTTCAGTAGTTTATGATTCACAGACACAAACACCCTATGAGGTCTGTTGCGGCGGAGGTAATTCGCTCTGACCATGCGAAGTTTATTTCTCTTTCTAGGTGGCGCACGTCAGTCTTTTGGTTCCATGGGGCCCAATTACAACTTTCACTTGTGTCAGTCTCCTTATCTTGACCTCACACTTAAACAAAATGTCATATATTATTTTTTGTTTGTATTCCAGTACTTCCCTATAGTGCTTGTTTTGTACGACTCTTTTAATGCGGTTTAAATTAATCTTGGTGTGAAACATTGTGCCAAATAACACAGTGTTAGAAAGGTTGAAAATTTTAGTGACTGGGGAGAGATCAAAAAGACAGTCCTATATGGTTCAATTTTGGTTCCACCGATATTCCTTAAATATGTGGGTGACCTTCCACTTAATATTCAACAAGAAGAATAGGTATTTTTTTACAGACAATACTAGCGTTATAACAAATCAAGTTAGAGATAAATCTACGGAAGAGATTTTTAATCATGTTCTTAAAGGAATTATGATGTGGTTGTCTGAAGTATATTCTGGTTAAATTTTGAAAACAGAATTTATTGAGCTCTGTACAACAAAAAAAGGCCTAGCAACAATAATTAATCTAGCAAATGAACAGGAGTCGGTAAATAGGATAGCATAATCCAAATCTTTGGGTCTACGTGTTGATGAAAATTTGAACTGGAAGAAGCGTATTACTGAACTTCTCAGACAATTACATTCAAGTGCTTTCGCTCGTCATATAACTGCCAGCCTTGGAAACAAACTATTCAACCTCCTGACGTAGCCGGCCGAAGTGGCCGTGCGGTTAAAGGCGCTGCAGTCTGGAACCGCAAGACCGCTACGGTCGCAGGTTCGAATCCTGCCTCGGGCATGTTTGTGATGTCCTTAGGTTAGTTAGGTTTAACTAGTTCTAAGTTCTAGGGGACTAATGACCTCAGCAGTTGAGTCCCATAGTGCTCAGAGCCATTTGAACCATTTGAACCTCCTGACGTATTTTGCATATTTCACTCAATAATGCCTTACAGAGAAACTTTCTAGGTAAAACACTTAGAAAGAAATTATTGATTGGAAAAAAGCGCGGAGTAAGAATAATACATGACATCATTTAGGTAACTCTTCAAGGAGTTTGACATTTTAACTGCACATGCCTACGCTAATTTAATTCGGTACATACAATTCAATATAATTTGAGAGGAACAGTGATGTCCGAACTTAGAGCGCGAAAGGGAAAGTGACATATTTTACCCACTACTACAGCTGTAATTGGCTCCGAAAGGAATTCTATATGCACTGACCAAAACATCTACATCTACGTGATTACTCTGCTATTCACAATAAAGTGCCTAGAAGAGTATTCAAAGAGCGACCTTCATGCTGTCACTCTACCGTTCCACTCTCGAACGGCAAGCGAGGAGAAGGAGCACTTAATTTTTTCTGTGCGAGTCCTAATTCCTCTTATTTTATCGTGATGACCATTTCACCCTATGTAGGTGGGTGCCAACAGAATGTTTTCGCAATCTGGGGAGAATTAAATTTCATGAGAAGATCCCGTTGCAATGAGAAACGCCTTTGTTTTAATGATTAAAACTCCAATTCACGTTTTATGAGTGTGACACTATCTCCCCTATTTCGCGATTATACAAAACGAGCTACCCTTCTTTGTACTTTTCCAATGTCATCCGTCAGTCCCACCTTGTGCCGATCCCACAACGCACAGCAGTACTCCAGAATAGGGCGGACATGCGTGGTGTAAGCAGTCTCTTTGGTAGACCTGTTGCACCTTCTAAGTGTTCTGCCAATGAATCACAGTCTTTGGCTACCTGTACCCAGAATATTATCTATGTGATAATTCTAATGTACGTTATTTGTAATTGTAATCCCTAAGTATTTAGATGAATTTACAGCCCTCAGATTTGTGTGAGTTCACGTAATCGAAATTTAGCTGATTTCTTTTAGTACTCATGTGAATAACTTCACACTTTTCTTTATTCAGGGTCAGTTGCCACTTTTCGCACCATACAGATATCTTATCTAAATCATTTTGAAAGTTTTTTTGATCATCTGATGTCTTTACAAGACGGTAAATAACAGCATCATCTGCAAACAATCTAAGACGGCTACCCAGGTTGTCTCCTATGTCGTTGATATTGATCAGGAACACTTCCTTGGGGAACGCCGGATATTAGTTCTGTTTTACTCGATGACTTTCCGTATATTACTACGAAATGTGACCGTTCTGACGTGAAATCACGAATCCAGACGCACAACTGAGGCGATACTCCGTAGGCACGCAGTTTGGTTTGAAGACTCTTGTGAGAAACGGTGTCGAAAGCTTTCTGGAAATCTAAAAATATGGAATCAATTTGACATCCACTGTCGATAGCACTTCATGAGTATAAAGAGCTAGTTGTGTTTCACAAGAAGGATATTTTCTGAATCCGTGCTGACTATATGTCAATAAATCGTTTTCTTCGAGGTACTTCATAATGTTCGAATACACTATGTGTTCTAAAACCCTACTGCAAATCGATGTTAGTGATATAGGTTTGTAATTCAGCGGATTACTCCTACTTCCCTTTTTGGATATTAGTGTGACTTGACCAGTTTTCTAGTCTTTAGGTTCGGATATTTCTGTGAGCGAGTGGTTATATATAATTGCTAAATATGGAGCTATTTTACCAGCGTACTCTGAGAGGAACCTGATTAGTATACAATCTGGATAGGAGGCCTTGCATTTATGAAGTGATTTAAGCTGCTTTGTTACACCGAGGATATCTACTTCTATGTTTCTCATCTTGGCAGTTGTTCTTGATTGATTGATCATTTGCCCATTATCGTAAAACGTCTAACAACTAGCAAAGCAAATTTTAAATATAAACTGAATCATTTTTCCTCGGCACCGTCCTCCATCCCGTGGACGAATAAAACAAGTGATAGTCTGGAAAAAATAAACTATTTTTAAGTGTAGTTGCTTGAGTTGGAGAATAAAATTGTGTGTCCATTTATGTTAACACTAATAATGTACGTATATTCTGTAAACTGACTCGTTCCGCGTCATGTCGATAAAAGAAATATTCAAATGATGTACGGAACATAATGGAACTTAATACTCGTACATTCCCATATTCCAGTCATTGTTTGCCACATATTTATTCTCTCACCGATTCCGCAGAGGACTCCCTTATTTCTTACCTGTTCACTTAACTTTCAGCAATCTGCTGTAACAACGCTTCTCAGACGCTACAATTGTCATATGGTCTGACTTTCCTTCAATTCATGACTCACTGCCATACAACCCTCTGCTCTAGATGCACATTCTCAAAAATTACTTCCTACGGTTAATACTAGCAGTTTTCCTTTAGAGAGGTCTGACCTCTTTTCCTCAGTTAGTCTCCTCCCTATACCTCCCTACATTCCGCCTGAACGGGTTATTTTACTTCGAAGTGCAATAATTTCACTTCTTACCTTACGTAGCCCCCTGTTCTGATCTTCATTGTATCTCTAATTCCATTTTCCTTCTCCTCATTACTTACGTTTTCGGTTTACTCTTGGTCCGTATTCTCTGCTGTGAGGATGAATTATAGAACCTGTTAAACTGAATGAACTATGTGATTTATTATTCATTCCATTCAACATGTCTTGTAATTCTCCTTCACTCTAGTTGAGGATAGCATTGTCAGGAGCGAGTCTTATACTTAATAAACGTAAATATGGTCCGTAGTATGCTGTACTGCGATGTTTGTTTAACCGTGCGGTTAGCTAATTTCGACCACGCATTATTTTCAAGCACATTCGTAACATCTGCATTCCAGATGTTACATATGTGCTTGATAATGACGCTTAGTCGAAATTAGCTAACGGCACGAGTAAATAAACATCGCATTATGACGGACCATGTTTACTTTCATTAATCATCTGGAGGCTGTGGATTCCCAGAAATAAAAAAAATTTAATCTTATCACTGACAATCTATCACCGGAATTGTATACCTAAGCTTTACAATTGTATTTCCTTTACTGTTTCTTTGATGTAGAAGTTGAACAGTAGCGGTGAAAGATTTCCATCGTTTTTAATCCAAGCACTTCTCTCTTGGTCTGGTATTCTTATTTTTCCACTCTTAGTTCTATCCCAATAAGTTGCACTTAATTTCTTCAACATTTTGAACGCCTTGCACTGTTTTGCTTTGTCGAAAGCTTTTTATAGGTCGATAAATCTCATGAGTGTTTCATGATTTTTTATATGTGTCACCTCCTATGTCAAGCTCCACATCAGAAATATCTGTCTGGAGTCCTCTTATTTCAATCCCCAAAGCCAAACTGATCGTCATCCAACAGATTCTCTGTTTTTCTATTCTTCTTGATGTTATCCTTGTTAACAACTCGGATGCTTAAACTGTTAAGCTATCAATGCTATAGTTTTCACATTCACCTTTGTTATCCCAGGGATTCTGTTGATGACATTCTTCCGAAAGTCTCAAAGTATTTCTCCAGTGTTATTGGAGCAACCACTAACTCGAACAGTCGTTTGACTGCCACTTCCTCCATTTCCTTTGAAAATGTCTAAGAAATGTGGTCTGTTCCCGTAACATGGGAACGTAACCTTTACGGACGTTACTTCCTGCTTTTTTTTTCTACCACAAGCATTCAGAATTTATTGCCAGATGTATCAAAATACACGTTTCGTGCGAGCCTATTTCAATAAGTAAATAAACATGCACAATAAGTCAAAATCTAAGGCAGGTAACTGAGACTTTTGCGTTAGTTGGCAACCTTGCAAATAGTGAAAATCTTTGACCGATTAATTTTTATGTAAAGATAACATGTAGCGTCTTAGTTACGAGTGTACGCTAGAACAAAGTACAAGTACTTTGGCGAACAACGTTCTGTGATCTGATCTTTATTTCCGGAAAGCGTATACCGACAGAAATATCCCCTCTGACGAACACAGAATACGGCAGTATTTGACTGAACCCTGCGAGTTTTTACGGGTGTCTAGAAAAGCTCAAAGATGCCCGAAAAGCGTATCCGACGAGCACCGTTTAGATTGAGTTAATGAAGAAGACAGACGATTTACAGATGATTAGGTTACTTAAAAATGTCAGGTAGGTGTTAACACAACGTAAGTCCATCATTAAAGGCAAAATGAACTGCCGAAACGTAGTGTCTTACAAAGACTCGCACCCATAAGGAAGACTAGAGATTTCGCATTTGCACCGAGTTCATAAATCGTTATAACAGTTTAGATGATTGATTTTTGGTCAGGATTTTAACCTGTGATGAATCTTGGATAGCACGCCATAGTCCAAGCATCAAGGAATGCAGAGGACGCATCGATAATCCCTGTTTGTAAGAAATTTCAAACGCTGCTCTCAGTTCATAAGGTCAGGTTAACCGCCTTTTTTTAGTTTCCACTGCCTGATTTTCAATGATTCGTTTGTGGAGTAATGCACTATCAACAGTCCATATTACACAGGTATGATTGAGGTAAAGTCAAGCCCACGATGAAGAGAAAACGTCGGGATGTCAGGGAAAAAGCATGATTTTTCTTCAGGACAATACTGGCCTTTATACGGCACAATTGAGACCGGAAACTATTGGCAAACTGCACTGGGAGCTCCTGCCTTGTCCATGTTTCGGAGCTGAACGTGTGCCTTTGGATTGTTACCTGTTTGGTCAGATGAAAGAAACTTTGCGTGGCATCTAGTTCAACGGCAAGGAAAAGGTGGAGAAGGAAGTACAAAACTGGCTTCTAGATGAAGGTAAAGAATTACTGACAGAGGGAAACAAAAAGACTTGTAAGAGGCTGGCGTGGCTAAATCGAAAGTTGGTGGCCATCACAGGGAAAATAGAAGAAGAGTTATATTCATTTAATAAAGAATTGTTTTCTGTAAAACTACTTGTCTGTTTACTTATTGAATCATCCGTGTAACCATTTTATGATATACTGAACGAAACGAGTACACCTACTATCTCGTTCACCGTCGTAAACATTTTTTTTCTTGTGTGTTTTGAAATTTTCTGTGCTAACCTGTCTCTTCTGCAAGCGTCTAAAGCTACCGCTGCTGTTGATTCATTGAATATACACTACGTGATACAAAAACGGGAAGCACCCGGTGGTAAGGAAACAAAATGAAACATCATGAGTAGATGTCATGTTGTTTCACTGATTCAAAGTAGAGTGTAATCTATCAGGAAATGGCTGTATGGGCCAGTCTGTCAGTGTGACGTTGCAGATCCTCTAGCCTGGTTGCATGCGGGGACTTGGTCGGGGAGGATGTCGTAGAGTCGTTGCATCTTCTCCTGAGGAGAGTTGGCCCATAATTGTTGTAAGTGATCCTTGATATCCTTGATACAGGCACAAAACCATGAAACCAGGCCTCTATGAAATATTGGAAGAATGGGACTTCTCCCTAGATCTCTCCTACAAACGCCGAAGATTGCCATCAGAGGTAATGCAGAACCACGACTCATCGCTGAACGTAATGCTACAATGTTCGTTATCAGTCCATGCTTACCGGCCTTAAGGAGACTCCAAAAGCAGACGTTTCTGTTGTGGTGTTACGAGCGACCTTACGCTAGAGATGGTAACTGTCTAGTCCAGCTGCTGCTGGTCTCCGACCAATCGTGCAGGACGACACAGAAAGTTGTAGGCATTCCATTTCTTGTTGTCGGATGACAAGCGCATATGTAAAGAGGTTTCCATGTTCTCAGTGAATTGTACGGCAATTCTCCTTAGTGGTGGTGAGACGTGGTCGACCCGAACCCCACAACGAATATGCCTGCCCTCACGTTCAAATGCATACCAACAGCAAATTCCCCCTCAAATATGGATACCGCACGATTCTACCAGCCAGTAAAATCGAGAACCGTAGTGAGGCCGCTTTCTAACTCTGCCATGTGCTGATAACGTTGTCTCATACGAGTGCACAACACCTCCGTTTCCTCCACCACCCACGACGCTGTTCATACACTTGATTTACCCTGCCAGTCCTGGTAACAAGGCTGACCACGAACAACACTAATGCATCGGGAATTAAAGCTGTGAGGACAAGGTATGAATCGTTCTTGGGTAGCTCAGCTGGCAGAGCACTTGCCCGCAAAGGCAAAGGTCCCGAATTCAAGTCTCGGTCCGGTACACAGTTTTAATCTTCCAGGAAGTTTCAACACACTCATGCTTTGCACTTAACCACTTTGACAAACTCATAGTAGCTAACTACATGTACGTTAATCGACATGGACTAAGTGACATACACAGCACTTTATTTATACTCCAGACAGAAAACCATGGTATTAACCTAGACCTACTAGACTAATCAGAAATACTGTTATATACAGAAAATCTTCTGGAAACATGTTGAATGAACAAATGGTTTTTCAGTAATTTTAAAAGTTTATGTTTCCTTAAGGAAACAAATATTTAATAGTACCATCATTTAATAACATACAGCCACATTTGATATATCCATAATTATTTGTTTTGTATCTCTGTATAATTAATAATGCAATAGCTTTGTTTGTTCTTTGAAATAACAATACCTCTGTGTTTGTATAAGTGTAACATCTGTACATTTTTAATTTTTTGACTTGCGCTTACAAACGTGTTGTAAAAGGAAAAGTGTGTATATGTACATGAAGATGTTCACTCATACTGTTCCTCAAACCCAAATATCAACTTCTAAGAATAGTAAGTTAACTCTAGATTTGTCTTAGTTTTGTATATTTATATTCGCGAAGTGGCACTTTGTGATATACCATAATGATCTTACTGGGGCCAGAATTAAACCTAAATTTGAAAAAAAACTGATGTAGACTGTTGAATCAATTGAAGATGAATCCTCTGAGCTCGAAATGCGTTGTGTATTGAAATAAAATTACGATTTCACTGACGGCGGTTGTTTTTCATTTTACGAAAGTAATACAGTCATGGAAGGAACATTCGCAACAAAGGATAAAATTGTTGTTGTTGTGGTCTTCAGTCCTGAGACTGGTTTGATGCAGCTCTCCATGTTACTCTATCCTGTGCAAGCTTCTTCATCTCCCAGTACCTACTGCAACCTACATCCTTCTGAATCTGTTTAGACTACTCATCTCTTGGCCTCCCTCTACGATTTTTACCCTCCACGCTGCCCTCCAATACTAAATTGGTCATCCCTTGATGCCTCAGAACATGTCCTACTAACCGATCCCTTCTTCTAGTCAAGTTGTGCCACAAACTTCTCTTCTCCCCAATCCTATTCAATACTTCCTCATTAGTTATGTGATCTACCCATCTAATATTCAGCATTATTGTGTAGCACCACATTTCAAAAGCTTCTATTCTCTTCTTGTCCGAACTAGTTATCGTCCATGTTTCACTTCAATACATGGGTACACTCCATTCAAATACTTTCAGAAAGGATTTCCTGACACTTAAATCTATACTCGATGTTAACACATTTCTCTTCTTCAGAAACGCTTTCCTTGACATTTCCAGTCTACATTTCATACCCTCTCTTCTTCCACTATCGTCAGTTGTTTTGCTCCCCAAATAGCAAAACTCCTTTACTACTTTAAGTGTCTCATTTCCTAATCTAATTCCCTCACCATCACCCGATTTAATTCGACTACATTCCATTATCCTCGTTTTGCTTTTGTAGATGTTGATCTTATATCCTCCTTTCAACACACTATCCATTCCGTTCAACTGCTGTTCCAAGCCCTTTCCTGTCTCTGACAGAATTACAATGTCATCGTCGAACCTCAAAGTTTTTATTTCTTCTCCATGGATTTTAATACTTACTCCGAATTTCTCTTTTGTTTCCTTCACTGCTTGCTCGATATACAGATTGAATAACATCAGGGATAGGCTACAACCCTGTCTCACTCTCTTCCCAGCTACTGCTTCCGTTTCATGTCCCTCGACTCTTATAACTGCCATCTGGTTTCTGTACAAATTGTAAATAGCCCTTTGCTCCCTGTATTTTACCCCTGCCACCTTCAGAATTTGAAAGAGAGTATTCCAGTCAACATTGTCAAAAGCTTTCTCTAAGTCTACAAATGCTAGAAACGTAGGTTTTCCTTTCCTTAATCTAGCTTCTAAGATACGTCGTAGGGTCAGTATTGCCTCACGTGTTCCAACATTTCTAAGGAATCGAAACTGATCTTCCCCGAGGTAGCCTTCTACCAGTTTTCCCATTCGTCTGTAAAGAATTCGCGTTAGTATTTTGCAGCTGTGACTTATTAAACTGATTGATCGGTAATTTTCACATCTGTCAGCACCTGCTTTCTTTGGGATTGGAATTATTATATTCTTCTTGAAGTCTGAGGATATTTCGCCTGTCTCATACATCTTGCTCACCAGATGGTAGAGTTTTGTCAGCACTGGCTCTCCCAAGGCCGTCAGTAGTTCTAATGAAATGTTGTCTACTCCCGGGGCCTTGGTTCGACTCAGGTCTTTCAGTGCTCTGTCAAACTCTTCACGCAGTATCGTATCTCCCATTTCATCTTCATCTACATCCCCTTCCATTTCCATAATATTGTCCTCAAGTACGTCGCCCTTGGATAGACCCTCTATATACTCCTTCAACCTTTCTGCTTTCCTTTCTTTGTTTAGAACTGTGTTTCCATCAGAGCTCTTGATATTCATACAAGTGGTTCTCATTTCTCCAAAGGTCTCTTTAATTTTCCTGTAGGCAGTATCTGTCTTATCCCTAGTGAGATAAGCCTCTACATCTTTACATTTGTCCTCTAGCCATGCCTGCTTAGCCATTTTGCACTGCCTGTCGATCTCATTTCTGAGACGTTTGTATTCCTTTTTACCTGCTTCATTTACTGCATTTTTACGTTTTCTCCTTTCATCAATCAAAATCAATATTTCTTCTGTTACCCAAGGATTTCTACTAGCCCTCGTCTTTTTACCTACTTGATCCACTGCTGCCTTCACTACTTCATATCTCAAAGCTAACAATTCTTCTTCTAATGTATTTCTTTCCCCCATTCCTGTCAATTGTTCCCTTATGCTCTCCCTGAAACTCTGTACAACCTCTGGTTTAGTCAGTTTATCCAAGTCCCATTTCCTTAAATTCTCACCTTTTTTGCAGTTTCTTCAGTTTTAAAATTAAGAAGCAAGTTACACTCAGATCGAGCTCTCTTATTTTTTCAGGCAGTGTACACCGTCGTCGAGTAACTTGAAGCCCTTTCACATGCACGCACTTAATTTGTGCATTACTGCAATGGAATAACTTTGGTTATCGACAATAATACAAGATCTCAACCAGTTGCGTCCAGTTTTAAAAGCACCAGGACATTTGATGTTACGCCTGCCACACCGGCCACAGACTCTCGGTTTGATGACGATGCCGCCAGCGTCACCACACTGGTCTGGGTGTGGCCTGCCCGCTTTTCTGAATGGAACCCTGTTGGACGCGCTCTTGCCGCCCCACAGTGGAATGCCACGCCACGCGATCGCGATGTGGTATTTAGATAACCCGCAGCAGCGGCTTGTGTGGTCTGCCGGCGCACCGCGCCGCTCTGTGTCCACCGCAATGCGTCGCCGGCGCCCCGTCCTCGCATATCTAAACAGCGCATCGCACCCTATCAGAATGGAGATCACGCGCCGTCGTAAATACTGCGCTTCGGCGGCTCTAAAAACAGCCATCCCAACAGCGTTCAAGTCTAACGGTTGTAAACGATATTTGTAGAGCGTTAGAGCCGTTTTAATGAGTTGCACTAGTGGCTATGGAAAGCGCGTGGCACAATTCTCCAGCCTATACGCGGAATGAGGCAGTAAATGCGCCTGTTTTAAAAAGAAATACAGAGTAAACTCTTCTTCGCACATCAGGAAGGTCTTTGGCAAATGACGATCAAGTAGGTTAATGGTCATCCAGCCGCACAGAAAACATAAAAAACTTTACTCAGTATTGGCTTCAGATGTCGGATTAGCTTTTATATATTCTGAATAACAGCGGATATATGTATATTTTACTTATTTATTTATTTGCTACCAGTAAATTTTTACCTGATTCCTAGATGCTCTGAGAGGTCTTGTAATTTCTGTAGGGGAAGGTGAGGTAAAGTGGCAAATGAAATTGAATTTTCATGAAACCATGGGTATTAATTGAGGATTGTGGCATACACGTCTCGAATTTACATACTGTTAGGTATCACACCAAATATTTATAGCTAAGGTAAGAGTATATTTTTAGGATATATAATTTTCTGAATGCTTACAAAGTGGCCAATTTACCCTACCTAATAGGGTAAAGTGGCCTGACTTTTACCACCATTCTCAAATAGACCGTTTAGTTTCAAAAATAGGTAGGGTTATAGTTTTCGTTTCATCATTGTTAGGAGAACAATAATACAAATGAGAAAGAAGCGTGTTGCAATACATTGTTAGCGCAAAAAACTCAACTATTACTGATGATATAAATGCAAAAATAAACGATTAATTGTGCGTTACTATTTCAGCCCCCTCCCCCCCCCCCCCCCCCCCCATCCCCATTGACCATGGACCTTGCCGTTGGTGGGGAGGCTTGCGTGCCTCAGCGATACAGATGGCCGTACCGTAGGTGCAACCACAACGGAGGGGTATCTGTTGAGAGGCCAGACTAACGTGTGGTTCCTGAAGAGGGGCAGCAGCCTTTTCAGTAGTTGCAGGGCCAATAGTCTGGATGATTGACTGATCTGGCCTTGTAACACTAACCAAAACGGCCTTGCTGTGCTGGTACTGCAAACGGCTGAAAGCAAGGGGAAACTACAGCCGTAATTTTTCCCGAGGGCATGCAGCTTTACTGAGAGCTGCATCAAACCAGTCTCAGGACTGAAGACCACAACAACAACAACAACAACAACAACTATTTCAGACTTATTCATTTACAATTTATCCGCTCAGAAACAATATTAAGCCATGTACAAAATTCGCTGGTGAAGTTGTCATCGTCCTCATCATATACAGCGCACAGTTCATGATACCAGTGTTTACAGCTCCACATCTTATGCACCCATTCTTTGTCTGCCATTTCAGACTCTTTGTTAAAACGATGTGGTATATTGTTGCGCTCTGCCAACTGGAATACTAACCGACACACGTCATTCTCTGTAATTCCCTAAAATTGCTTTTCTATTTCTAAAACATAAATAACGCTTTCTTGGTCTTGTTCTTCACTGAACACTGCCGGTCAGCTACCAATAACCGTCTTACGGCCAACTGTACCTCTGTTTTTCCCTGGAACTCTTCGTTTTAGCGTATTACCTAGAATATAGAATTGTTTGGTGCTGTTGAAAAAGACATGTTATCATCTTGAAGCTCTTGCAAACCCTCGCAGGAGAGCAGTATAACGGATACTAATTTTGCGTATAAAACGATTTCTAATGCATTAATTTCAGTTGTTATACTCTGCATAAAATATGGACTTAGCTAATGCTCATTCGGATAAATAGACTGAAAATGAATTGTTGGGAATAATGGTCATCTGTCGGGAAACGTGGCCACATTGGCCAATCTTCCCTATTTGCAGCGTGGCCAGTTTTCCCGATCGAACGCCACGTCTGTATCAGTGGCGCACACTAACTTAAGTAAATACACTGACTTACCCCACATCAAACGATCGAAAAGCCTAAATGTTTTCACGGAAAGATAACGGAGAAAGCTTCCATTTTCAACGTCACTGACAACGCTAATGGTCTCTACTACAGACAGTTTGGCAGCTTCACAGTAGAAGCAGAACTACTGAACAGATCAAATGTGCTAAAGAACATAGGTATGCTACCTATCTATTAGTGGTACAGGGTTCCCTCCACCACACACCGTACGGTGGCTTGCAAAGTATCGATGTAGATGTAGCTACGTTACTTAAATGTAATAGTAAACTACTACTACGTTCCTTATGGTAGTATGGAAGTACCTTAATATAACAGAACGATTTAAAATACACTATAAGCTAAATCCTTGTAAATGTAATTATTTGCGGTCAGTTACAGAGTTTTCTGAAATTAAAACAAATCCTCTACAACTAGTATAAAAAGTTGGAAAGAGGACTGAATATTAAAAAGAAAAAATATTCCCTAACAAAAAAAAGACGAACCACGAAGGATTTATCCGAATGGATTGCCAATCGGAATATGTGACGTACATGTACAAACAATGGTTATAATTTAAGAGAAATTGGATGATTTATTCAAGAGAAATAGCTTCTCAAATGGAGCAACTCAATAAGACGATTTATTCAAGAAATTATTCGTCTTCTCATTGACTGATAGAGATGTTGGATGTTATTACGGATACCGTGCCAAAGTTTGTCCAGTTGGCGTGTTAGATCGTCAAAATCCCGAGATGGTTGGAGGGTCTTTCCATGATACTCGAAACGTTCTCGGTTGTGGAGAGATCCGGCTACCTTTTTGGCCAAGTTAGGGTTTGGAAAGCACGAAGACAAGCAATAAAAACTGTCTCCGTGTGAGGGAGGAAATTTTCTTGTTGAAGAGCAAGCCCGGGATGGCTTGCCATAAAGGGTAAATAAACGAGGCGTGTCGTCGATGTACCTCTGTGCTGAAAGGGTGTAGCAGATGACAACCAAAGCGGTTCTGCTACGAAGTGATACCAACCTGTCACCCAACAGAAAGTGACAACCAGAAGTGATGATCTTGGCCGCCATTTCATTCCATAGCAGGGACCCTTGGATTGTCATCAACGGCACACTTACAGCACAGTGATATGTCGGCGATATTCTCTTCTCTATTTCATCGTCCTTCAAGGCAAGCAATGCCGGGCTTACATTTCACCAACATAATTCCCGCCCGCATACGGCGACAGTTTCTGCTAATTGTTCTCGTTCTTGCCAGACCCGGCCTTGGCCAGCAAAGTCGCTGGATATGTCCCCAAATGAGAAAGTTTGTACCATTACGAACAGGGCCCTCCAGTCATTTCGGGATTTTAACGATCTGGCATGCCGATGGGACAGTATTTGGCAAATCTCACAGGAGGACATCCAACAACTCTTTCAATAAATATCGACCCGAATAACTGCCTGTATAAGGGCTATTACCTTGCTCAGTTTGTGAAGCTCTTTTACTTGAATAAATCATCCAGATCTTCTGAAACTGTAAGCATTCCTTTGTCTGTACATGTACGTCGCAGCTATTGATTTGTGTTCCATTCGGATGATACCTTCGTGGTGCCCCTTTTTTTTAGTGTATTAAGGTGGCTACAGACGATACAGAGGAAATTCGCATTCGAATCACTCAGGGAACAAATATTCACGTATCACTACATATTGATTATTATACACATATGCTTACAGCAGGTTATGTTCACATTCGGTCACGTAGAAAAGAAGAGCAGAATTAGTTATTTACAAGAGGCCTTGTCCTCTTTATCTCTGAACATGGACCCAACCCTTCTTATTGACGAAGGTTTAAGTGTAAAGAAGACAGCGGCATATGTGAGGTAGCACTGGAACCTTGGAACAAATAATGCTTCACTACTCAAGTGTAGATCACGATACTTAGCTCTACAGATACGTTGCCCGTGCAATGTGTACATACGTTGTCCTGCAATTCAGGTGCAAGAAACTTTGGGAGATCTTGTGGATATTCGCTGGCTGGAAGATCTGTAGGCATATATCACTGGAAGCTGACCAACATTGTACTCTGAGGAAATGTTGTGCGACAGGGGCAGGAAATTCTAATTTCTGCCGCAACCAGTGCAAACATCAACTGTGCAGGTCTCGTAGAAGTGGAGCCCTAAGACCTGAAGCGAAATGTCCTCTCTCTTAATCCTCCTACTACCAAGATTGTTTAATTCCACTCAATACCACGTGTGTCCTAATGACCCCAAGTAATTTACAAGGCATTTATTGTCAGTATTTCAACGAAGTAACTTAAAAAACCTACGTTACAGCTGTTCAGCGTAGCAGTCATAATTGTATTTTCATAAAAGTTACATGCATGAAACAAGAACAAATAGAGAACCTGGTCGTATTGACAGCAGCGTCACTGAGTACAAAAAACCTCGAATAAAATTTAATGTGTTGTAAATATAAAACTGAAAAACGGCACTGGATAGAATTAATTCAGAGGGAGAAAGTCACATATTTTGAAACTAATAGCTTTGAAAACAAGGAAGGTACATATTCAGAATGTGCTTATCGCGTCATATTGGCTCCGGTGCTACTAGAAAGAGTACTACAACAGCTGAGGAAAGAAACTCTAGTAATGGGAACAAAAATAAGTGAGAAATAATATTTTCAGTGTTGCAACCGTTTCGTATAACAACCGTTCAACGAAGCAGTCATCATTCTGTTTTCATAAGTGTTACACTGAAGAATAAATAAACAATCCGAACTCCACTCAGTGCAAAAAACATGAACAAATTTTAATGTGTTGTAAACATAAGAAAGAACAAAACATCGTTGGATACGCTTGACTCAGAATTAGAAATTCAAAATAAGAGTATGGAAAATAAGGGACATATATATTTCCAATGTGCTTATGGGGTCGTATTGACCCCATTGGTACTAGGAGGATTCATCGGCTCAGGCGCAGACATATGGTGGCCGTGGAGCGACGGCAGAAGTAAATTCCGAGAACTCTATTCCCAGAGCTCGAGGAGACGGAGACCATGGCAACAGACGTTGATGTTGCTTGGTGGGAACTTGCATTGTAGTGAAGCGCTGCGAGAAAATCTAACTTACGATTTCACCGTGCAACATATACACATCCTCATGTGATCACCTCATAGTTCAATGCAATAATGAGACATGCACGTGGTTTGAGTACATGTTAATCGGGTATGGACTGAAATTGATTCACAAGTGTAGTAACATTTGCATACCTTATTTCTGCTCCTCGTGTACAGAAGGCATAACACACTACTGGCCATTAAAATTGTTACACCAAGAAAAAATGCAGATGATAAACGAGTATTCATTGGACAAATATATTATACTAGAACTGACATGTGATTATATTTTCACGTAATTTGGGTGCATAGATCCTGAGAAATCAGTACTCAGAACAATCACCTCTGGCCGTAATAACGGCCTTGAAATGCCTGGGCATTGAGTCAACCAGAGCTTGGGTGCCCATGCAGCTTCAACACGACACCACAGTTCATCAAGAGTAGAGACTGCCGTATTGTGACGAGCCAGTTGCTCAATTGGTGAGAGATCTGGAGAATGTGCTGGCCAGGGCAGCTGTCGAACATTTTCTGTATCCAGAAAGGCCCGTACAGGACCTGCAAAATGCATTATGCTGCTGAAATGTAGGGTTTCGCCGGGATCGATGGAAGGATAGAGCCACGGTTCATAACACATCTGAAATATAACGTCCACTGTTCGAAGTGCCGTCAATGCGAACAAGAGGTGACCGAGACGTGTAGCCAATGGAACCCCATACCATCACGCTGGGTGAAACGCCAGTATGGCGATGACGAATACATGCTTCCAATGTGCGTTCACAGCGATGTCGCCAAACTAGGATACGACCATCATGATGCTGTAAACAGAATCTGGATTCATTCGAAAATATGACGTTTTGCCATTCGTGCACCCAGCTTTGTCGTTGAGTACACCATCGCAGGCGCTCCTGTCTGTGATGCAGCGTCAAGGGTAACCGCAGCCATGGTCTCCGAGCTGATAGTCTATGCTGCTGCAAACGTCGTCCAACTGTTCGTGCAGATGGTTGTTGTCTTGCAAACGTCCCCATCTGTTGACTCCGGGATCGAGACGTGGCTGCACGATCCGTTACAGCCATGCGAATAACATGCCTGTCATCTCGACTGCTAGTAATACGAGGCCGTTGGCATCCAGCGCGGCGTTCCGTATTACCCTCCTGAACCCACCGATTCCATATTCTGCTAACAGTCATTAGATCTGAACCAACGCGAGCAGCAATCTCACGATACGATAAACCGCAATCGCGATAAGCTACAATCCGACCTTATTCAAAGTCGGAAACATGATGGTACGCATTTCTCCTCCTTACACGAGGCATCACAACAACGTTTCGCCAGACAACGCCGGTCAACTGCTGTTTGTGAATGATAAATCGGTTGGAAATTTTCCTCCTGTCAGCACGTTATAGGCGTCGCCACCGGCGCCAACCTTGTGTGAATACTCTGAAAAGATAATCATTTGCATATCACAGCATCTTCTTCCTGCCGGTTAAATTTCGCGTCTGTAGCACGTCATCTTCGTGGTGTACCAATTTTAATGGCCAGAGTTGTAGCATAAATACAGAAATAAGTAACAATAATACCTTTTTACAAGAGGAGGAAGTGACCGCATCCTACTGTAAGCATATGTACGTTATAATTACTACCTAGTGAAGAGTGAAAATTTCTTAGAGGACCACGACTTGAATGCTAAATTTCTGCTTATGGCTAGTAGCCGCCTTCACATTCACTTTTGTTTAATTCGTAAACAATCGAGCCTCTATTGAACTCTTAACTTTGTTTTAAAACACATCGTCGTCGTCTATCCTTTGGCCGGCCATTAAGTTCGTTATCCTTTATCTACAATTACGGACTTTGCTTCCAAATAATACCTCCTGGAAAGCTAAAACCGGAAAAGAAAGGAAAGCCTGAAATCATTGTCCTTCGTAATTTGATGTGCTTGCAACTGATAAAGTAAACAAACTAATCAAGAAATGCTCTTCTAGACCGATGAGGGGAAACTTAAGGAAATTTAATAAATGAATACTTCGTTCGTAAAAAATGGCACTATGAGGATTGTGAATGAAGATAAACTTAGAAAACCATTTTACTGCTTCAACCACTTATTTACGAATGAATGACGCAGTAAACTGTTTTATTTATAACTTAAAGATTCCGTCCTAACAAACTCACTTTATTGAGCGGAAACATTGTCTTCTGGAATGAGAACTGAAAATTTTCTATCTTCCTTTGGTAAAGTTTGTATTCTCATTTAACAATTGAAGAGATGCTTCAGGTTTCGTAGTCACTGAATTTAATCACTGGTTGGGTATTTACGTCAGAGCCTCTTGTGAGGTTCTTCCTCGTTACTCATTCCGTGGATAACTGCTTTTTATTGGCGATGGATTGTTTCATCGTCATTACTAACTGATAATCAATTGCATGGAGTTCGTTAAGCACAGTGCATTGAGGTTTCAGTATTAGATTGTTATATCTTTTGTCGAAAGGCATTTCTGAATAATAGTAACAAAATCATGCAACGATGACCGTAATAAAGCATTAACGTTCATGAATGCTTCAGTATTGAACGTCAGTACAGTGCTTGGTTGTCTTTTGAATCCTTTGTCCGACCAGATGCTCCTGACCGACCCCTCTTCATTAGCGGCTGCCACACTGTCGCCCTCTCAAAAACACTTTTTGATGAGCCCAGAGGTACTTAAACGCGCGTTGTCGGATCTCACACCGATTGCATTTGTTTTCGTATCGATCTAGATGCGACAACCGTGACTTCACACTCTAGATCGGATATGTTGAGTTCTCTTAGGTTCTTCGCAGATGATGCTGCAACTTACCGTCTAGTAAGGTCATCCGAAGACCAGTATCAGTTGCAAAGCGATTTAGAAAAGATTGCTGTATGGTGTGGCAGGTGGCAGTTGACGCTAAATATGGAAAATGTGAGGCGATCCACATGAGTTCCAAAAGAAATCCGTTGGAATTCGATTATTCGATAAACAGTACAATTCTCAAGGCTGTCAATTCAACTTAGTACCTGGGTGTAAAAATTACGAATAACTTCAGTTGGAAAGACCACATAGATAATATTGTGGGGAAGGCGAGCCAAAGGTTGCGTTTCATTGGCAGGACACTTAGAAGATGCAACAAGTCCACTAAAGAGACAGCTTACAGTACACTCGTTCGTCCTCTGTTAGAATATTGCTGCGCGGTGTGGGATCCTTACCAGATGGGATTGACGGAGGATATCGAAAGGGTGCAAAAAAGGGCAGCTCGTTTTGTATTATCACGTAATAGGGGAGAGAGTGTGGCAGATATGATACACGAGTTGGGATGGAAGTCATTAAAGCAAAGACGTTTTTCGTCGCGGCGAGATCTATTTACGAAATTTCAGTCACCAACTTTCTCTTCCGAATGCGAAAATATTTTGTTGAGCCCAACCTACATAGGTAGGAATGATCATCAAAATAAAATAAGAGAAATCAGAGCTCGAACAGAAAGGTTTAGGTGTTCGTTTTTCCCGGGCGCTGTTCGGGAGTGGAATGGTAGGGAGATAGTATGATTGTGGTTCGACGAACCCTCTGCCAAGCACTTAAATGTGAATTGCACAGTAATCATGTAGATGTAGACGTTATGTGATAGGGCTAACATCGAAAAAGATTTCATATTTTCCTTTCTGGTTTGGTTCCCTTCAACTTGTAAAATGTTAAGGTCTCGTATATTAAAGATAGTACCGGGGTTTCAGTTCTTACAACTGTGTACAGTACACGAAATACCCTATTTCGAATGCGTACGCATTATACAAGAAGAACATTAATAAAACCGAGAAACTACATAGACGGGCTCCTGACTGAGGAAAAAAGATCCTGTGAACATGTATCGGGAAATGCATCGTTGCCACTGTAGATGGCGCTGATGAATGCAGTTCCTCTAACAGTTTGCTGTGTGCTCGCCGAGCGGTTCTAGGCTCTTCAGTCTGGAACGGCGCGACCGCTACGGTCGCAGGTTCGAATCCTGCCTCGGGCATGGATGTGTGTGATGTCATTAGGTTAGTTAGGTTTAAGTAGTTCTAAGTTCTAGGGGACTGATGACCTCAGATGTTTAGTCCCATATTGCTCAGAGCCATGTTTTGCTGTGTGCTCCTTGGACGTTGCAGGCCGTGTGATTGATGCAGCTTACTGTAAGCAATAGACTGACCTGGTATTCGTTCCGGGGACAAGCCGAGATGGTGTCTGTGTATGGCCAAGCAGATGAAAACTGTACAGAGGCAGCAAGGTTATACCCTCACAGACACCAGCCACATCACACAACATTTCAAGCCCTTCTTAGCCATATGTGTTATCATAGGTTCTTTCGGACAGACAAACGTGCAGCGAGGCTGCGGACAGTGCGAACACCAGATTTAGAGGTCCAACGCAAGTTTACTGGTCCTTTTTTCCTCAATTTCTGCTCAGGAATCCATCTTGCATTTTTTTAGGTTTTATTAATATTCACCTTATATTTGGAGACAGAAAATAGGTCACAGCCACGATTAAATACGTAGGTATCGGCAGTTACGTTGATGGGGCACCTTTGCTACCTAACACATTTCTAGATATTCCGGTCCTTACGTACTAAATTATGGGGTAATGTTCAGTGCACAACACCTAGCAAGTATATGTTTATTTTCATTATTTATATGCATTCTGTTTCAAAATGTATATTTTGTAATATTCTTGTCCTTGAAAGCTACGCACACTCTGAACTTATCACAGTTTCGATCTCAAATATGTTTCTGTTATGACCAGACGAAATTGCAATCATTTGGTCACAGTAACGGTTCTTTGACTGAGCAAGGAGATGGTACAAGAAACTAGAACATTTGAAGTATTAGTTCGCTTTATTACATAAATGAGTGAAAGATTTAATTACCATTGACACAGATCTTTGTCACACAATCGCTTGATGTGTTACAACTGTTATTGACTATTAAATCATCGTTGGATGACCAGATCAACAAACTATTCTCTTGCAGTAAAATGGTCCACGTTTAAATGAGCAGGTCCTTCAGAAACTTTAACTATCACATTGGTCCTATACTGTGATGTCGGAGCCTTCACATGAGACACGTACTGGCCAGAGCTCTTGTTTGCTCGACACTATATTAACCTCAGTGTGAAGGCGCTGCTGTGCTCAAAAGGAGGTGTGGTTTTCTGGAGCGCCTCCCATACGTCGTTGCAGATTGCGAGTAACTCTCGCTATGTCTGTGGTACCGATTCCCGTTGCCCACAAATACAAATTCATACACGTCTGTCGATCACATCATTACGTATGTTGACAATCTACAGACAACATACAGGGTGTTTCAAAAATGACCGATATATTTGAAACGGCAATAAAAACTAAACGAGCAGCGATAGAAATACACCGTTTGTTGCAATATGCTTGGGACAACAGTACATTTTCAGGCAGACAAACTTTCGAAATTACAGTAGTTACAATTTTCAACAACAGATGGCGCTGCAAGTGATGTGAAAGATATAGAAGACAACGCAGTCTGTGGGTGCGCCATTCTGTACGTCGTCTTTCTGCTGTAAGCGTGTGCTGTTCACAACGTGCAAGTGTGCTGTAGACAACATGGTTTATTCCTTAGAACAGAGGATTTTTCTGGTGTTGGAATTCCACCGCCTAGAACACAGTGTTGTTGCATCAAGACGAAGTTTTCAACGGAGGTTTAATGTAACCAAAGGACCGAAAAGCGATACAATAAAGGATCTGTTTGAAACATTTCAACGGACTGGGAACGTGACGGATGAACGTGCTGGAAAGGTAGGGCGACCGCGTACGGCAACCACAGAGGGCAATGCGCAGCTAGTGCAGCAGGTGATCCAACAGCGGCCTCGGGTTTCCGTACGCCGTGTTGCAGCTGCGGTCCAAATGACGCCAACGTCCACGTATCGTCTCATGCGCCAGAGTTTACACCTCTATCCATACAAAATTCAAACGCGGCAACCCCTCAGCGCCGCTACCACTGCTGCACGAGAGACATTCGCTAACGATATAGTGCACAGGATTGATGACGGCGATATGCATGTGGGCAGCATTTGGTTTACTGACGAAGCTTATTTTTACCTGGACGGCTTCGTCAATAAACAGAACTGGCGCATATGGGGAACCGAAAACCCTATGTTGCAGTCCCATCGTCCCTGCATCCTTAAAAAGTACTGGTCTGGGCCGCCATTTCTTCCAAAGGAATCATTGGCCCATTTTTCAGATCCGAAACGATTACTGCATCACGCCATCTGGACATTCATCGTGAATTTGTGGCGGTACAAACTGCCTTAGACGACACTGCGAGCACCTCGTGGTTTATGCAAGATGGTGCCCGCCCACATCGCACGGCCGACGTCTTTAATTTCCTGAATGAATATTTCGATGATCGTGTGATTGCTTTGGGCTGTCCGAAACATACAGGAGGCGGCGTGGATTGGCCTCCCTATTCGCCCGACATGAACCCCTGTGACTTCTTTCTGTGGGGACACTTGAAAGACCAGGTGTACCGCCAGAATCCAGAAACAATTGAACAGCTGAAGCAGTACATCTCATCTGCATGTGAAGCCATTCCGCCAGACACGTTGTCAAAGGTTTCGGGTAATTTCATTCAGAAACTACGCCATATTATTGCTACGCATGGTGGATATGTGGAAAATATCGTACTATAGAGTTTCCCAGACCGCAGCGTCATCTGTTGTTGAAAATTGTAACTACTGTAATTTCGAAAGTTTGTGTGCCTGAAAATGTACTGTTGTCCCAAGCATATTGCAACAAACGGTGTATTTCTATCGCTGCTCGTTTAGTTTTTATTGCCGTTTCAAATATAACGGTCATTTTTGAAACACCCTGTACCTGTAGTGTTAAACACGAGTGCCACGATCTACGCTTCCATAATGAAGAATTAATTGTCGCGGCAGGAGATCTTTGCCGTTAATCCTCCGGCCGGATTCGATCCTGAGCTGGTGCACCTCTTCCTCCCGGAAGTCGGATTGGTCGGCTCCATGGTCTTTCTGATTTTGCTGATGTTATTTACTAAATCTGGCGACAGGTTACACGGGATTCTCAATAAGCGGTAATAATATTCCAGGTTTTGCTTTTTTACGTTCTAGTTAATGAAATGTTTTGTGTATTCGGTACAACATTAGATCCGGGCTGGAAACTTGGATTTCTTCTCGAGACATGTGTTCCTAATATTTTCCATTTTGAGTCCCAGTTCTTTGTCATTAAGGTAAGAAGCACATGCCGTGACCTTAGAAGATTTAGACTCGGAAGAATATCGTTGTGATTTGGCAGGCAGTATGGTCAGAGAAACTTACAGCTCATAATTCACAGTCTGAGAATTGAGATCTTCTTACTGCGAGTACTATCCGCTCTACTGCCCCAGACTCATGAAACACATGTGAATCTCAGAACATTTGGACTTAGCCATGTTTCGAGTAAGTCCAAGCTTTGTACAAAAGTGGAACATGCGTCGCAGTAATAGACTTTCGGTGTTTGGTCTTCGTGACATAATAGTGACTTAAAATCTGCCCCATTGATGACATTACAGAATCTGTATCAATAGTTGGTCGAAAGTCATTTTTATATTTTATTTCATTACTAATTTCGTACGTTAAGACCACCTTCAAACCTGGCGAGGTCGCGCAGTGGTTAGCACACTTGGCTCGCATCAGCGAGGAAGATAGATTAAACCCGCCTCCTGCCATCCTGATTTAGTTTTCCGTGATTTCCCTAAATAGCTACACGCAACTTCCTTCCCTAACCTTCGCCAATCTGATGGGGCCGATGACCTCGCTATTTGGTCCCCTCTCCCGAATAAACCAACCAAGTAGCCACCTTCAGATGGTTTTGATTTACAAAATCGTATATAAATATAAGGCATCAAACCAAAAACGGCAGTATTACAAAATATAAAACATGAAAATAAATACAGGTTTTAGTAATTTTTTCTCCGCTCCAGTCTGTTGGCTTGTTGTTGCAGCTACATTCGCGGACTTCGATAATCTTTGTGACGCACCGCTTATTATGGTTGGAGTTGTCTTTTGGGTCTGACAAGCGGCTTTGAATTGCTGACATCTAGTTCTTAAGTGTTTATCAGCTCCGAAAACGGCACACATTCTCAACTGTCTGTGGAATATAAGCAAGTCTGTATTAATACGATGTCGTATGTTTAGCCATGCCTGTTTTAATGTTGCTCAATCCACTAAAATGTTTTGATGCTCGACGTCCACTTCTCGCCATACACTTACAGAATTGTACCCTCACAATTTATAGTGGGATGTTTTATGATAGTACTGTTCGTAAGCGACAGCCAGCCTAAGTTTGAACGTGAGACTCACTCCGCCAGACCGCTTTCAACATGACATAGGGTTGTCTTAATTCCATACGTATTTCCGTCGCGTGGAAATCATGCTGGAACATCCCTGTATCACAATTTTAGCGTTTCAAACAACCATAGATCTCTGAAATTTTGGACGTCGTGTAGTCATAAACGTAAATTTTGAAGTAGATTTAATAAGATGATAAATCTAGGTTACTCGCTGTACTCACAGGTTGATGTTAAGATGCTACTGCGACAGCTCCACACTTCACGGCTGCCAAGGTCAGACTGAAATCACTATGCTATATGAGCAGCTACCACTCTCATCGACCCATCCATAGAAATTGTCCATTGTACGAGTATGGTTGCTAGGAACACTGTTCACCACAATTCTCCACTAACCACAATTGATACTTTGTAGACTCATGAAGCAACTACGTGAAACAGTTCCAGGCACAATTTCACTCTACATCACGTGGATAAGAATCCTTGAATGCAGACCATGGAGGCTTTGAACTGTATTGAGTTTGTAGAACCATAAATGTACAGTTCTACGATAATTGTCACCTGTATATTGTCAGTTGCCTAATCTGTACCACGTCATCTCATTCATACACATCCCACTTGGTGGCCGAATTATCACGGTTTTAGTGTGCTTATGGCTTAATTACGTTTTTTTTTTGTGGGCGCTAGGACTAGCTGGCGAACAGCTTTCAAACACGCTCTTTGTGCAGCTGTCAGAACACTGTCGCGACACGAACACCCGCGCCAGCTCTTATGTGCACGTCGAGCAACTGTCTGCACACAGAACCAGTAGACGCAGAATTGCATTAGTGGGCGCTGGATATAAAATTCGTTATTTAAATTACCTCCTTTCTGTCGCCGGGAGTCCGGGATATGTACAAAGCGCTGTAATGTAACTGTCTAGTACTGTGCGGAATAAACTTGTCGTCCTCTCTCGTATATATTCTTTACTGTCCATATGTTTAATGAAAACATAATAATTGATGAAATAGTTACAAGCAGTACTCTGTGTTGCAAATACATCACTGTAAACAAGTGTAACATTAAGGAAAGCATGCAAACGCTGTTCCTGAGGCTCATCGTATGTGTGTGTGTGTGTGTGTGTGTGTGTGTGTGTGTGTGTGTGTGTGAGGGTGTGGGTGGGTGGGTGGGTATATGTGTGTTTGTGCAAGGGAACTAGGAATAGTTTATGTGCAACGCTACATAGAAAGATTTGACACCATACGGAAGGGAATTAACCGTGCTGAGATAAATGTAGGTACTTTTTTTATATAAATTTACCTTTAAAATAATAATGGACTTATTCATAATAATTTGTATTATTAGCGGACTGCTTTTTCTGTATGCATCATACGGAATGATATTTTTCGTAAATGGTAAACGATGCATTTGCATAAAGAGGTAAGCAGAACGTCGTACCATTACGGCAGCAGCTGAATATTATGCAGAATAATAATACTAATTTTTCTCTTCAGGTGTGTTTCCTTTGTTTTGACGTTATGTAACAAAACGTATTGCCCAAACACGAAATAACGTGGAGTAAGTAATTAAGTAGTGCTAAAAGCAGAACGATGCACGGCGCATATAGCAGAGATCAGATGTTCTCAAAACCGGGCGTTCTGTAAGCGACACCGAAGAATGCATTTCATATAAATTTCGTAACTGATTATCCTCTTAGGATTATTTGATACCATCCCTTCGTCTGACTATCGTTTCAAAACGGGAGTGTACCTGTTTACATTAATAATCGGACAACACTGTCACACGCATCACAGAACGGCAACCTATTTAATGACTCTCACAGGCAATAAAAATGTTATTTTGAGTGTTCCAAACAAATGTTGATCTAATTTAAAAATGTAAATTGCTGCCATATCTATTCCATAAGAGAAGTAGCCTTAAGTGACATTTTTAACATAATTACTCAATTATTAAACACGGTTAACTAAGTGAGGACGTATTGTAACCAAGCCACATACTTTTTAATGATTATTCCAGTCTCTGAAAGAAAGTTTTAAGCAGTTATTGTATTTGTGATTTAAGACGTTATCATTATTATACACACATGATCAATCTTATAGGGATTAATAAAAATAGCACAGGGCCATTTTGTAACCACTTACTGTTTGTTGCAGTTACTTTTTGTTTTAGGTTTTGTTCATTCAAATTACACTGTTAGTAAACTTGATTATTTAACAATAACGTTACGCTAAATTGATTGTTGGCAAGCAACACACTAACAGCTACTGACATTTACTTAGCGAAAGTGGCTTCCTATGAAGAAAGTACAAAATAAGTAGAAAAAGGATGAATAAGCTGCAGATTCACGTGACGAAAGGGATACGGATATCTTTGGTGGTGACAATGAAGATAACCTGAACGATGTACCGAGCGAAAATTCAGACATAGCACAATTGAATCGTGTACCTCCTTGTACAAAATTCGGACGTAGATGATAAAAATGATAAAAATGCAGAGTCTGGTGACGAAGAAACGGGCGAACATTATATAGGAAAAAAACAATAAATTATGGGAAAAGCTACTTCCTCCTCAAAGTCGCAGCAGACAGCATACAATTATTACAGGGCAGCCTGCATTGACAGTGCACAGAGAAAACATTTCAAAATTGTGTGACACCATGAAACGATTTTTACTGATGAAATACTGAATGAAATTTCCCTGCACACTAATTCTGGTGGCATTTTCCAAATTCATGGAACGATTATATACACTGATGCGCCAAAGAAAGTGGTGAAGGCATGCGCATTAAAATACGGTTCTGTGGTCGGCAACGTCTACATAAGACAACAAGTGTCTGGCGCAGTTGTTAGATCGGTCACTGCTGCTACAGTGGCAGGTTAACAAGATTTACGTGAGTTTGAACGTGGTGGTATAGTGGGCGCACGAGCGATGGGACGCAGCAGCTCCGAGGTAGCAATGAAGTGGGTATTTTCCCTAATGACCATTTCACGAGTGTAGCGTGAAATCAAGAATTCGGTCAAGCATCAAATCTCTGGCACCGCTGGGGTCGGAAAAATCCTGCAATAACGGGACGAACACCGCTGTAGAGAATCGTTCAGCGTGATGGAAGAGCAACCCTTCCGCCGCACTTTGCTGCAGATTTCAGTGCTGGGCTGGGCGAACTAATCAACGAAACGTCATCGATATGGGCTTTTGGAGATCAAGGCCAACTCGTGTACCCTTGAAGACTGTACTCGCCTAGGCCCGTCAACACCGAAATTGGACAGTTGATGAGTGGAAACATGTTGCCTGGTCAGACGAGTCTCGTTTCAAATTCCATCGAGCGGATGGACGTATAGCGGTATGGACACAACCTCATGAATTCATGGATCCTGAAAGCATGGGATTGTTCAAGTTGATAGGGACTCAGTAATTTTGTGAGATGCGTGCAACTGGAGTGATACAGGACCGCTGATTCATCTCGATACGACTCTAATAGGTGACACATACGTAAGCATCGTGTCTGATCACTTGCATCCATTCCTGTTCAGTGTGCGTTCTTGCGGACTTGGACAATTTCAGTAGGACAATGCGACACCCCACATGTCCAGAATTGCTACGGAGTCGCTCCAGGAGCACTCTTCTGAGTTTAAACACTCCCGCTGGCCACCAAACTTCCCAGACATGAACATTATTGAGAATATCTGGGATGTCGGTGCAACGTACTCTTACGGATTTATGGACAGCCTTGCAGGATTCATGGTGTCAATTCCCTACCACTCTACTTTAGATATTAGTTGAGTCAATGCCGCGTCGTGCTGCGGCCCTTCTGCATGTCCGCGGCGGCTCTGTACAAAATTAAGCAGGTGTACCACTTTCTTTGGCTATTGAGTGTATTCATGCAGCGTGAAGTGACGAAAGATAATTTGTGCCAAAGGCAGGATTCGAACACAGGTCTTCTGCTCACTAGGCGGTTGCACTAACCAATACGTTACCTTAACACAGTGGCTTTTCATAACTGCACGGACTACCCAAGCACTTCTCCTTCCACATTCCAAATTCCCATTCAGGCCACAGTCCACTTATAGATGCCTGAACCTTCGAAATGTTTATTTGATTAAAGCACTTATGCCTGTATTTCATGCAGGATCCCCCGTTTCGTTAGACACGAAGATCTGTTCCAGTGCAGGTGGAGAGCCTTTTCAAAGCTGCTCTCATCTAGGGTAGCGCGAAGTGGCCTTAGGCGTGAATGCGGATTTGGTTTGAGGAGGAGACGTGCTAGCTCACTTCGTGCACTGCTGCTAAGCCACTGGGCTAGGGGGGAATAGCGGTTAGCGCATCTTCCAAGTAAGTGGAAGACAAGGTTTAGTACAAATTATAATTTCATAGCTTAAGGCTGCATAAGTACATCACAGGTGTTTTAGATTTGAAAAGGTCTCGAGAATCATGTAGTTTCGCTTCATCGGACGATACTACTGCAGAAGAACTGCTCATATTTATCCGGAGGGGAGTTCTTGCGAATGTTTTGAGACTGAAGAAGGAATCAGTAATAAATTTACGGTCCGAAAACCCTACAATTCCAAGGTCAGCATTTGGAGCAACGATGGGAATAGATAAATATATTCAAATTTTACGTGTCCGCAGATAAATTGAATCCAATAAAAAAAATTTTGACAGTGAACCAGCAGTTTTCAGAGAGCTTATATATCAAATGATAATGTTACAGTAGAGGAACAATGTGTTGCATTTAGGGAAAGATACCAATTTCTTAAGTTCACGAAAAGAAAACCAGAAAAATGTGGAACGAAATTTTTGGGTTGCGGCAGACGCCCTAACGTTCTATGCACACAGTATGCACGTAAGCACTGGAAAAAATATGGGGAAAGAGGAAACGAAAAGGAAACCAGGGTAGTCAAGGATCTGATCAGCAATTTGCATGGGACAGAGAGGACCGTCACTTCTAACAATTTTTTACTAGCTGTGAGTCAGCCAAGTTCTTTCTAACAAAGAATATGACGTTGGTAGGCATAATGCGATGCAATAAACCGATTCCAGGAATATTTTTGAAAAAAAAGCGTGATATACACTGAAGTGCCAAAGAAACTTGTGTAGGCATTCCTGTTCAAGTACAGAGATATGTGAACAGGCAGAATACGGCGCTGCGATCAGCGACGCCTATGTAAGACATCAAATGCCTGACGCAGTTCTTAGATCAGTTACTGCTGCTACAATGGCAAGTTACCAAGATTTTAGCGAGTTTGAAAGTGGTGTTACAGTCGGCGCACGGGCACCTCCGAGGTAGCGATGAGGTGGGGATTTTCCTGTATGATCATTTCACAAATGCGCCGAGAATATCAGCAATCTGGTAATATAAAACCACCAAATACAAGTTTTGACGCATCTGGCATTTACAAAATTATCTATAGCCAAGGTAATAAATATTATATCTGCCAAACAGGGAGAAATTTCAGAACTCGGTTCAAAGAAAGTTTAGACTGCTACAGATTTGATGAATGTAACAAACCAACAGTAGCAACTCACATTAAAGACACAGGCCACCCTCGGAAAATTTTACACAAAATAGGAAAAAGTAAAAGAATGGGTATCATGGAAGAATTGGAAATTTTCAAAGATAGAACAAAACATGGAGATGATAGTCCTAATGAGATAACCGAATTCAAGAACTCAAAAATCTTCAACAGTTTTAAGCCAGTTCTAACTCAATAAGTGCAAGATGTGACAATATAAATAAAAGACTACAAATCTGTCAGTACCAAGAATATCGATGCAAAACCTCCATAATCGATACTGATTCCCATGCTACAAGACCGCCATCTTGTATTAAGCGCATAATGTTTACATGGATGTCGAAACAATTGGTGCAGTGAATTACGTCGGAAAACAGTGACAAAATACAAAGTGCTACAGCGTAATGTTACTCAACCGGTCCATCATTACACCAATGATGCAAGTGAAGCTATAAGGAGATGAAATCGTGAGTGATCAACTGTCATACAAAAGCCTTTCACGCTATTTTCACAACACACAACTGATGCAAAACTATAATCAATTATTCAAAATTGCAGTCACAATTGCATTATTTATTTTGTGGCCAACCGGTTTCAACCAGCGATGGGGTCATCTTCAGGGCAAGTTACACCATTTGGTCGCTCGCTGGAGTCGTCACCCAGCCTGTGCACGGTTGGTAACTATGCATAGTTATCAACCACAAGATGAAATCAGTAGAAGACATCACTGTCATTGGTTTCTGGCCATCCACTCCCCCCCCCCCCTCCTCACATCCACCCCAACCCCAAACGCCCCACCAACCACTACAGTGACAAACAATGGAAAAAACGCTCTAGGGTAATGTAGTTTAAGGCTGTTTGTTTTTAAGTAACATTTGTCTGTTTGTATGTCGACTGAAGATGAACAGAACATGATTGTAATGCGTTGTATTATGTTAGATTAAACATAAAACAAAAAATAAAAATAAAAAGTGACGGGGAGCAGAAATTACAAACAAATAATAATTCTATATAGGGCTTTTCGTCAGTCTAGAAGAATGCGGGCGGCAATATCATGGAGGAGAATCACTTTATGCAGTCTTCCTGGTCGTTTTCCTGGATTACGTCTGCGAGACGTCCAGATTTAACGGATCTTACATTAACTTTATCTATAATGACAGTACGGTACAGTATGAAATCCTCAGAAAATAATAATTACATTATATCGACAAAAGGCCCTTGCAGTTATTTTCATGTACCCGAAAACTAAGAAAATAGTCCCTACCAATATATGTACAAACAGGTTAATGCGAACCGCATTTTGGCGACGAACTGAGCAGGTGGCTAATGATATCGTAAAACTCCCATTAGCAAGAGAACAGCTAGCTTCAGCACAGAAAGGGGTAAGTCCAGAATAATACATTATGCCTTTTACCAAAAATAAGGCTGGGACCGAGGCTAAGTGGCAGCACGTTATTAACAGGGCTAGGTTTATTCACCTCTGGAGAGACAGTGATTGGCTGAAGCCATACTTGGCGACACAGTTGCGACACGGTGGGGAGATCCCCATAATATAAAATCAGTATGAGACCTACAATTGAGTCTCTCTCTCTCTCTCTCTCTCTCTCTCTCTATCTCGCGGCGGACTGCACAAGTGTGTGAAAATAAGCGAAGGCGTTGAGAGTTTGCTTTCTGCGAAGAGTGGACGATACGCTTCACATATCGTGGCGACAGATAGCAAAGCGGTAGTTAAATATTCCTGCGGGAAAAGAAATTGTGCACGTCGCTCTAACGCTTTGATCATTGAACATTAAAAGCTAGGATACTGCACTACCCTCACACTGGGTACATAAGAGTTTTTCATTGGTTCAGAAACTAAATTTATTCTCCACTAACTCAGTGCATTGACTAGCTATGACAGCGGAGATTTAAATGAGTCTATGAAGACTTCTAATATTCATTCTTTCCTGTGATAAAAAATTTGTGTGTGTAGAGATAAAGATTTTAACAATCGTCATTTCCATGTGTTAAAGAATTAAATACTTTGTTCCTGATTATCAAAAGTAATTGAACATGACTGTTGTCTATCACTTGACCCCTGAAAGCAACAGTTGATAAATTATATGTAGAATACAAAAGGGAATAGCTGTTTCGTCTTTCTAGAATACACCCCAAACTTTCACTTTTGTTATTTCATGCATACTTGGAACTTGACAGCAGCATTTCTAATGATTATTGTTACGATCGGCACCTGATTTTAGGTGCCTTACAGGGCCATGGTCACATTTATTTAGAATGTCTGGGCTTGAGAAGACAGTTCAGAGGTTTTGTACATTTTCGCACTAAGTGGTAAGCTAAGTTTACACACATTATTAAACTCACGCTGCAGATACAAAGGTCGGACATACGACATTGTTGCCAATAAATGTCAGCAGTGATCGTTACACCTCGGGGAAGCAAGTCATAACACGCCACAAAGTCACTGTTCCACTAGATGCGTAACGTTATTTTCTATGGATGTGCACAGGCCTCAGCGATTCCTTTCTTTTCCTTATATTTGCTTAAAGAGACAATTCCTCATCGCCAGTAAGGATACAGGTGGAATGATCGTCGTTGGTCGGATGCCGATTGATGACGAGAAAGCAGAGATATACGTATGGCCAGCAGCTGATTTTTGTGATTTTGGCATAGAGCATGCGGTACCCAGACAACCCATTTTTGAACCTTTCTCATTGCATACAGATGTCGCACAATCGTGGAATAATCACTTTTTATCAAACCCTGGAGGTTTTCCTGATCGCGGATAGTCACCGACGCCAAAACAATCCTCCTTAACCCGAGAAAGGCGTTTTTGTGCTGTGACCTGTCCAGTGGCGTTATTTCACCTTCTTTTTTTAAGTCATCATCTGGTCTGATGCGGTCCACCACGAGTTCCTCTCCGATGCCAACTTCTTCATCTTAGAGTAGCAGCTGCAACCTACGTCCTCAGTTGTTTGCTGGACGTATTCTAATCTCTGTCTTCATCTACAGTTTTGCCCTCTACCGCCCAACGTAGTAGCATGGAAGTCACTCCCTGATGTTCAGTTTAGTCACGTGTTGAAGACAGTCACAACACCACTCCTCGAGCACCCGACGAGTGGTAGAGTTTCTGAAACGCTCTTGCCGCTTCTCCGAGCTACCACAGTCTGCCCTCGGTCAAACTCAAATAGATTAGGCGCGCGCTTTCCTAATTCTACACACGGACAGCACGCTCACTGATACTACATGCACCTTACGTGTGTCCGACTAGCAGTCAGTCCTCGCTAGGTGACGCTGCTATCGTCTGAACTGGTTTATATGGATAGTAGATCGGTGGTCATAATCCTCTGGTTGATCAGTATATGTTGTAAGGCTCCGGTTTCTTCACTTGGCTCTCCATGTTCTAGCGTCCACAGCTCCACTCACCATCTTCAAGTGACAAAATGACAATATATAAACTCAAATAGGAACAGTGAACTAAAGGCAGAAAATGGCAGTCGATAAATAAACCCACAGAAACCAGAATACCAACATCGAACCAATCTCGAATGCTACTAACTTATGCACCAACTTATTAATTTGTCTTCCGACTCAAAACTGTAAGTGTGGATGCAGGCAATCATAAGACAGAATCATCAAACGAAGATATTAAATACGTTCAATTTTTATTTATTTCGAGTCAAAAACATTACAACAATAATAATGCAATGCTTTTGGAATGCTGACGTTCAGTTCAGTACTGGAGAATACGTTCAATAGAGCTCGTAAAATCCCAGAAAGCGTTGATAATTGAAATGAACTGTACGTTTAGCTTCAAACAATACTTTCTTTACTAGAGTGATCAAACATTACTTACGATAAAGAGTGACATAGAAATTAATATTTCGTCAGTTACGTATACCGAGTTAACAAACTGAAAACTGTAAGTGTTCGGCGCTACAAGATATTATTTAAGGAAAAAAATAGAAACAGGTGCTTCGCGACGTTACACTAGTACAGAGTAAAAAACAAGAAACCGTAAGAAAAGGAAGATACATGCACTGATCAGCTACAACATTTTGACCATCGACCTGCTATCGATATAAACTCATCCAGGTGATAACAGCGTCACCAAGCGAGGAATGACTGCTAGTCAGACGTACGCACGGTGCATGTAATTTCAGTGAGTGTGCTGTTCGTGTGTAGAATTCGGAAGGGCCGCAGTCTATCTGTGCTCGACCGAGGGCTGACTGTGGAGGCCTGGAGGCTCGGCACGAGCATTTCGGAAGCGGCACAAGTTGTCGGATTTTCGAGTAGTGCTATGGTAGGTGTCTCGAACACGTGGCGAAACCAAGGTGAAATCATGTCCAGACTTCATGGGGTTGGGCGGCCTCCCCTCATAGACGTCGGACGTCGTAAACTTGACCGACTGGTGAAGCAGAGCAAGCGGCAAACTGTGGCGGAACTAATGTCTGACTTTAATGCTGGACAGAGTACAAGTGTTTCTGAACAAACAGTGTACCGAATACTCCTAACGGCGGGTCTCTGTAACCGACGACCCATGCATGTGCCAATGTTAACACCACAACATAGGCAACACGACTGAACTGGCCACGTAACCATCGGGACTGGAAGTTGCTGCAGTGGCAGAGCGTTGCATGGTCTGATGAATCCCGATACCTTCTTCATCATGCTGATGAGAGGGTACGAATTCGTGCCCTCCCTTCCAGGGGAACAGCTCCTCAACACCCGTACTGCGGGACGGAAACAAGCTGGCAGCGGCTCCATTATGTTATCTACGACATTCTCGTGGGCATCTGAGCCGTATTGGCCTTGGCTTATGTGTTGGTTTAAACCATGACTGTTACTCTGCGTTTTGTTTCACGCGATTATTGCAGTTATGCCGTGGGTCTTCATCTTTCTGCGTGTGGCACCAGCGATGTGTATCGATATTCAGATCTTGTACTATCTTTGATCTGGTGCTTATAGTTTCCGGCTAGCCAGTGTGCGGCAATCGGTCGGTTGGTGTGGATCAGCCAGGAAATCTCCACGCGGCTGAGTGGTCCGTGCCCGCTGGCGGTCTCTACGCAGTGTCAGAGTGTGTGGGAGCTGTTCCGATTGTTACTGGGTTCGTTCGTTTAATTTTTTTTTCTTTATAAAGCTTTGGGATTTCTGCCTTTTGAAAATTTATTGTGCTTGTGTTTTTCACTAATGGGCCTTCAGCCACTTTAAAATTTAAATTCCTTACTTGATAAATCTTAGATTGTTTTGGCTTTCAGCTGGTGTAAAATATGGTTTAAGGCTTTTTGCCTTCTGCCTACTAAAAATTATTTTAGTTGTTTCAAGTACCAGACTGTGTGGGGGCTTCAGCCTAATTTTAGATACGGCCTTCTGCCTTGTGTGTGTGTGTGTTTTTTTTAATTAATTTTATCTGCAGTCTTAAATCATGGACCTTCAGCCATCTTTAAATTAATCTTGTTTGCCTTTCAAGTGTTAGATTTGCTAGGTCTAAGTCACAGAACTTACTTACGTGAGGCCTTTTTGCCTTCTAAATGTTCTGTTTTCAGTCTAAATTTGAAGTTAATGGCTTTCAGCAGTTTTTATATTTATGTGGCTGCGCCCTTAAGGCATAAGATAGTGTGGCCTATTCAGCCGATAACTAAGTTCAAAGCCGGCCGCGGTGGTCTAGCGGTTCTAGGCGCTCAGTCCGGAACCGCGCGACTGCTACGGTCGCAGGTTCGAATCCTGCCTCGGGCATGGATATGTGTGATGTCCTTAGGTTAGTTAGGTTTGAGTAGTTCTAAGTTCTAGGGGACTGATGACCACAGATGTTAAGTCCCATAGTGCTCAGAGCCATTTGAACCATTTGAACTAAGTTAAAAAATTTTTGCTGTATTGTTTGGACAACTAAATAAAGTTGTGTGTGTTTGAGTGTAACTTACAGCCCACCTTTTGGCCCCTTTCCACAGTTCCAACTACCTGTCCTGTTCTGCGGACTTAAGCAGGGCGTTTCAGCATCCATGGGTCCAGTGGGGCACTTGCAAGGAACCCTGACGGCCAAGAAGTATCGTAAACTGTTTGCAGACCATGGACATTCCTTCATGATGATCATGTTTCACGACTGCAATGGCTTTCTTTCAGCATGATAGTGCGCCATATCACAAAGCCAGGCGTGTGATGGAGTGATTCGAAGAAGACAGCGGCAAGTTCCAATTAATGTGTTGGCCCTCCAAGTCGCCAGATCTGAACCCAATCGAACACATCTGAGATATCACTGAACGTGGTATCTGAACTCATTGCTTCACTCCCAGGAATTTGCAGGAATTAGGAGACGTGTGTGCAGATGTGATGTCAACTTCCTCCAGCCACATACCACGGCTTCAACGCTTCCGCGTCGCAACTCGTCTTCGTTGTTATCCGTGCCAAAGGTGGACATACAGGCTAGCAAGCAGGTGGTAACAAGTACTGCCTAATCAGTGTAAGTTTGATACGAAAAATTTCGAGATAGCCAAAGACAGAATGTCACTTTATGTATCACTGCTTAAAAAGATATTCCATCAAATAATGAGGATTGTTAACAGAAAATATTTTTTATCGTCAGTTTTATGCGACAGATGTAGATGAGAGAGCTATAGGTTGTTACTTAGATTAACTCTGTGATGGTAATAATGAAGTAGTGAAATAATTGTTTAATCATCTTCTGCTGTACTATTCGCAAGATAAAAAATAAATGCAATGTTTAAGTGAATTTTCGTTTTTGTGCCAAATGTCAGGCTCTGAGAACACCACTCTCACTTTTCCTTGTGAATTTAAATTTCACACAATTTTTGTTTCGTGCAGTAGAACAAGATTATGGGTAGCGAAATAAATGGAACTTGAAAAATGGGAGCTACCCTAGTCTGTTACTGAGGCCGAGACAAAGGAGTCAAGCAAGCAATGCATGAATGGGAATTCACTACATCTGAAAAAAGTGAAAACCCAAATGTTATAAGGCAACATGATGCTGAGTATTTTCTCGGACTACCTTGTTGATATGTCAACAAATTATGCGTGTGTTACCGCCCAAACTTGTTCTACCTAGAACAAAGTCATACATGCTGCTTCTTTGGTATATGAAATTTTGTCTCAATCCCCGTATTCTCATGACATGGCCCTCATTAGTTCTTTCCTCTGATGATGAAACAATTGCTTGGAAATGTTTCCAGAACGATGAATAGGTGATTTTCTAGGTTTCACGTTCCGTATACAGCTAAAGTGAAGGCTACTACAACTTCGTTTCTCGCAGGCAATTTAAGAAAAGGTATGTATTTGAAGGATCAGCGTCATCAGTGTAATTGGCCAGTAGTGTCTGGCGATGAAATGAATGAAAGTATTTCATTAACTGGGCCCATTATCGCTTTTGCCTGCAGTCAGTTCAAAATATAACTCACACAAATGTGCGATACAGCAACTTGTAGAGAAACGTAGACCACCATGCCCAACAGTGTAATTGGCCAGTAGTAACTGGCAATAAAATGAATGAAAGTATTTCATCAACTGAGCCCATTATCGCTTTTGCATGCAGTCAGTACAAAATATAACTCAGACAAATGTGCGATACAGTAACTTGTAGAGAAACGTAGACCACCATGCCCAAAAACCTATCCTTAAAACCATTGATGCCAAGGTATTAATAATCACACAAATGTGCGACAGACAGTAACTTTTAGAGAAACGTAGACCACCATGCCTAAAAACCTTGATGCCAAGGTATAATCACACAAATGTGCGATAGACAGTAACTTGTACAGAAACGTAGACCACCATGCCCAAAAACCTATCTTTAAAACCATTGATGCCAAGGTATTAATAATAAATTAGCCACATAAATGTATAAACAACCATTGAAACCTTCTCGTCTCCTCTATACCTCTGTTGTTAACGATAACCTTCCCTTTTACAATAACCTATGAAACCTTTTCTTAGGATTTCTATCTCTTGCTTAATAATAACAATAGGCCGGCCGAAGTGGCCGCGCGGTTCTGGCGCTGCAGTCTGGAACCGCGAGACCGCTACGGTCGCAGGTTCGATTCCTGCCTCGGGCAGTTCTAGGGGACTAATGACCTCAGCAGTTGAGTCCCATAGTGCTCAGCGCCATTTGAACCATTTTGAATAATAACAATAACTCACACAAATGTGCGATAGACAGTAACTTGTACAGAAACGTAGACCACCATGCCCAAAAACCTATCTTTAAAACCATTGATGCCAAGGTATTAATAATAATTTAACACACATAAATGTATAAATAACCATTGAAACCTTCTCGTCTCCTCTATACCTCTTTTGTTAATGATAACCTTCCCTTTTGCAATAACCTATGAAACCTTTCCTCAGGATTTATATATCTTGCTTAATAATAACAAATGAAATCTTCCCTTTGAATTTTATTCTCTTTCTCAATCTTCGCATACAAATTTAATTGCTGCATTTTAAAAGTGATTTCCGGATTATTTCGACGAAACATAGAATGTGTCGTCGTCGTGTGGCCCTCAGTCGTTATCTGCAATAAACCAAAACTGTTCCTTAACTTCTTTGCTGTTACAGGATCGCCATCCTACTGCTACATCGAACTGCGACATGAATATACTTACTCTGTTTTACTATACTCTATTAGCTAATGGTGGGCTTTCAAAATAAGTGGTTGTATTGATTACCAAAGCTGGCGTTATTCTTTAATAGCAAAGCTGACGTTATTCTTTAATTAATTTGACTGAAGTTACGTAATTCATAGTTAAACTTTTTCTTGTCAACAATAAAATTTTGTAAAGTTTTACGTTGATGGTTTTTGGGATGGATTATAATTAGAAATGCAATATTGCTGGCAAAAGTTAATTATATTCTGAATGCAATGATTTTACAAACGTTCAAATGGGATTTACTTTTTACAATAATCTTACAACTAGCAATGTGCAAACATACCTTCAGTAGTCTTGAGTTTCTCAAAAAATTAGTTCCTCTTATTACAATAGTTAGCTGATGTCTCTGTACATCCGTTTATAATCTCTTGTAAATCATAGCTAGTGGCTGGCAGGCACACCGCTTCTCTCAACCTCTCGCTTCAGACCTGCTACCGACTCGCTTCACTTCTCGCTTACTACTGACTTCCTACGAACGCTAAAGTGCGGTCTCTCCCGCCAACAATGCTTTCTGGTGCAGACAATCCCTGCTACCACTACAGACGTATCAATGCGCGGCCTTTCCCGCTCTTTTCTTAAAATGTATCCATACGCGGCCTCTCCCGCCCTTTTTAAAATTATATCAATTTGTGGTCTCTCTTGTCAACAATACTTTGGTGCAGACATTCCCTGATACCACAGTTATTTCCAAAATGACAAACATTAATTATTCCTACTGAATCCTATTAATAAAATATAAACATCTTTCATAAATTGTGATTTGACAATAGACAATATAAATATACACGTCTTACACCATTTAAGGCACTTTAATTCCCGATGCTATTGTGTTAAGCGTTTCTATGATATAGTGACAAACTTATAGAGCATTGAGAGAATCATCTGATTGTAGAACCACTTTAACGATAGGCTCGATTTATGTCTTTGTGTAACTGAACTTTCTCATACACTTTGGATTCTTTTCGTTACACGCTATAGCGCACTGTAAGCGGCTGTATGATACTTAGATCAGGGCACTAGGTACCTTTATAGCTAAAATTCTTTCCGATTGCACTCGTGAACGGAGCGCAAAAGAAACGACTGTCTGTACTGCTGCGACGGTGCTGAAATGTCTTTTATCGCGTTCTCAGGGCCCTTCTGCAGGATTCGAGAATGGAGGATCATTAGACTGTATGTCTCGAATATTCGTTCCTTAAACCTGCGCTTACAAGATAATAACATCGTCTTTCTTCCAGAATTTCTCATCTAATATCCCTGAGTTCCTGAGTAACACTCTCGGACTAACTGAACCGGTAGAACACAAATCAGTGACTTTCTTCGATTTCTTAACGTAAACGTAAGTACCCCCTGGCTGTCTTCGGTCTAACGGCATTACATTTTATGAGAAATTTCCGATTAAAATTAAATCGCCCGTCTCCTTTCTTTTAATTGATTCTATGTGTTCCTCCCTCATGCGTAACATACGGTACCGTTATGTATACGTATTCATATTAGAACTCCAGCGGAACATCACAAATGTGTAATAAGACCCACACGGTTTTTCTATTATTGTTGATTGCTGTCTTATGTTTATTAACTTTTAAGACAAGAAGGAATTCTCCACGGCCTATCGTAACAAAAGCATTTTGAATTTTCTTACAGTCAGTCTAACTTCGTAACAGGCCAATCGTGAGCCTTAACTAATCACTTTGATGGTTGATCCCATATAGACTTTCCGAAAATCACTGCGCTCCCTATGCGTTTGGATACGTAATTTGAAAATTTTTGTGCGTGAATAACGCATAAGGACGTTCATAAATGAACCAAGTGTGTTTGTCTTCACGAATATTAAACGATAAGGGGAAGCAATTTTCTAAACTTCGGAAGGACAGAACAAGTCCAGAAAGGCATATTTATTTGTCCTCAAGAAGACTCAAAGGATGAGAAAATTTAAAAGATATTTACACGTGGAAAATGAATGAAAAATAGTAGACACGGTGGGATTACTTGCTTACACCTTAAACGCTTGGGCCACAGGGTTCAAATAGTTCAAATGGCTCTAAGCCCTATGGGACTTAACATCTGAGCTCGTCCCCTAGACTTAGAACTACTTAAACCTAACTAACCTAAGGACATCACACACATCCATGCCCGAGGCAGGATTCGAACCTGTGACCGTAGCAGCAGCACGGTTCCGGACTGAAGCGCCTAGAACCGCTCTTCCACAGCGGCCGGCGGGCCACAGGGATGTCTCTCAAATTTTTCTTCGCCAGTTGAAGAGAAACCACTGCCTTAATTTTGTTATATGTGAGTAGTAATCTGTCATGCTCGGAGGCAATAGTATCCACTTGGCACTCTATCAGCAGTCTTACAAGAAGAATGTGTTGACACGAATCCTATGCAATAAGTCCACTCGCAAGCCACGGGAAAGAATGAAATGAAAAACATTATCGTGGTACAAAAACGATCACACGCACCCATAAAATCTCCTGTGAAGCACGAAATCAGCTTCACATCCTAGGCACTTCCCGCACCCACGTCGTTCAAGGACCAAATCAGCGCTACCTACGAAGATATGCTTTCAAGGTCTGAAGTCAAAGTTTGAGGTCAGGAACCAAGAGTCCTCGTCTGAGTCGGATATCAGAAGCAAAAATGTCTCTGAACTAGTTGAGATGCGAGTATGCAACTCCTGTCCCGTCAGAACTCTGAACAACAGTAAAACTTTGAACATAGCTGCTAAGGTTCAGTGACCGTGTCAGAATTATATTGTAACAAATAAGCCCTCCGTCACAAATATTAAGTCAAAATTGACCTGGTTTCGACGCTACTATGAGCTTTCACCATTAGATATAAAGAACATCTTTTGAGAAAGAACGGCACCAGTCCCCTAAATTCATCCTTTGCCGATCATCTCTTAATTACTGGACACGTGCCTAAAACCATAGGCGATAACAATATTCTGCACACCGAAAAGAATGGGCGTAGGTTAGATGTCTTAGAGGAATTGGAGATTTTCAAACAACTCACTCGTCATGATGGCCTACTTCTCAACGAACAGCTGCAGCTGCGAAATAAAATTTTTTTTACTGTATAAAGCCATTGCTTGATCTTTGATTCAGATTTCCTCATGCAGTTTACCGAAATGTTGTTTCCCTGTCACATCTTTGCTGTTTTCTTGTATGTCATAACTAACCGTTTTTACGTTACAAAATGTATCTCTATTTAAAGCAGATAAATATGTAACTTCATCCTGTTATTATTAATGCTTACGCTATGCCTGAATCAGCTGCATCACAATTTCGTGTGTCTAATTTTGAATGTACAGTAGCCTAGTTGTTTCTGCGGCTACTAGATGGCGCTCGTAGCAACACCATGTTTACTTGCCCACACTTTCTAAAGTGGGCACCTCAGTCTTGTTGCAACCTTTGTTCACAGTACGAACAGCCCTTAGCGGCTCGCCATCTCACAAGTGTTCATGACGTCGCCTTTCCGGCTTAGATCTTTTTTAATATGTGACTTGTAAGTACTGCATCTTCTCGAGTCAGTACAAACTTTAATTTTATTAATGTACTATATACCAAATGTTTTAGTACAGTTAGGCTAATTCTGAATACCAGGTCAATTTTGACTTAATATTTGTGACCGAGGGCTTATTTGTTACAATATACTTCTGAACCACAGTGTTGAAAAACTTTGCTTCCCTTCTCTCCTGAATGTTCCACCAAAAGGAATCCCACTTAAATTTCCTCATAGATTTAAAACGGGTCACTAGTAGTTAACCAATGACGAGCGGAGCTTGACGCTTCATAACGCGCCACCAGCAACATTTTTCACAAGGTGCAAGGTTCCAATAATAAGAGAGAGTGAGAAAGAGAGAGAGAGAAAGCTGCTTTAATAGGCCGCATTGCGCGAGTTTGTCTACATATTGTCTTGAGTAAGCTTTGAAATCTTATTCTTCAGCTATGTAGCGAAAACAGGAAAGCTGCTTACCTTGGCCTGGCAGTCAAGGTACCAGTTGGACACACTGGATCTGGCCTGAGAAATGGCTCCGGCTGCCCAAGGGATACAACCTCACATCAGCTATTCAATCCGTAACCACAAGTGTCTTTTTCAGACAAAAGGAGAGGCTTGCAAGGAGACGATCATTCCTGTCGCCCCTCGGTCGCAATGTACCTGTGCGCAAACAATCCCCACATTTGTAGGCGACAGTTTCACAGGTACACAAGAGAAGTGCGTCTTGGAAATGCTACACGTCAACGTGGCGCCACCCTTACGACTCAGGGTGCGAGAGGTGCTTGTCTTCTGTAGGTCTCGATCCCCACAGCATTTGAAAGTGTAACCAGCCGCCCTTTGGTGAGAGGACGCAAACAGAAACCGCCCTTCGGCACGCGGTCGATTCTGGACACACCGAAGCCGTGTTCACACGCAGCGAGGGCCTCACAGTCGTGGAGTGAGCTGGTCAGAAGGGAATTAAACGACAAGCAAAATCTCACTTACTTTACTAACGATTAAAACTGCTCAATTACTGCCCCTACAAGAAAGTACATCCAAATTACAATCGGAATATGGACGTTAAATGCCCTAGAAACTTGCCTACTGCAATCGTATCTGTTATTCTTGAATTCAATTTTCATTCCTTCAGGATGGCGGAAATGGGAATAACATCAAATTAGTCATTATTTCAAGTAGACGCCAGGACAGTGTTCATAAAGAAAAACGGTGTTTTTTCTCGCAGTTGAAGTGTGGCCTACATACGTAGATGTAACAAATACTGCTCTAGAATATATGACGCTGCAGTATACTGTCTCTCCTCCATGTACCACTGGGTGCCATATGAGCACCCAGCAACCGACATCGGTCAAACCACAGTTGAGTGCCAACGACGAGTTCTATTCGTAGATACAAATAAACGGACTGGTGATGGCTCAGGGCATGTGATTGTGGGCCTGTCATTTGAAGATGACTTTGTAGTGCATGTAGAGATAGAAAATGTGCGGCGGAGACTAACATACCATACTAATGGCGTGAATGGCAGCAGCTACAGTATTATGAATCATATTGAAGCAACACAATACTACCCATCAAAAACTCCAGTAATTATCGAGACAGCCCCAGATAGCGTAAGCCATTGGAGAGAGCCTGTTTGAGCAATATGTAAAGATTTTGTTAGTTACTTCTGTGTAACAGATAGGCCATAACTTAATGATACATATTTATCAAGTGCTAAACTATGCCTGTGTACGTCCTATAACATGTGTGGAATCCGAATTTTCAGAAAGAATACCATTTAATGTGATACCTCCTATAGATTTGAACGCAACATAGGCTGAATTCCGAGTGTACAAGAGGCTTCTGTCTGTGAAATACTGTAAAAAGCAACTGCACAGAATAAAGTGCAGTGTAATTTAGTGCCATTATACACAGAAGAGCCAAAGAAACTGGTACACCTACCTAATATCGTGTAACGCTCCCGCGGCACGAAGAAGTTCGCAACACTACGTGGCATGGACTCGACTAACGTATGAAGCACTGCTGGAAGGAATTGATACCATGAATGCTGTTGGGTTGCCCATATACCCGTAAGAGTATGAGGGGGTAGAGATCTCTTCTGAACAGCACGTTGCAAAAAAAAAAATGGTTCAAATGGCTCTGAGCACTATGGGACTTACCATCTGAGGTCATTAGTCCCCTAGAACTTAGAACTATTTAAACCTAACTAACCTAAGGACATCACACACATCCATACCCGAGGCAGTATTCGAACCAGCGACCGTAGCAGTCGCGCGGTTCCGAACTGAAGCGCCTAGAACCGCTCGGCCACCGCTGCCGGCCAGCACGTTGCAAGGGGGCATTCCAGATGTACTCAATGATCTTCATGTGTGGGGAGTTTGGTGGCCAGCGGAAGCGTTTAAACTCAGAAGAGTGTTTCTTGAGCTGCTCTGCAGCAGTTCTGGACGTGTGTGGTGTCACATTGTCCTGCTGCAATTGCTCAAGTCCGTCGGAATGCGCAATGGACATTAATGGATGGAGGTGATCAGACAAGATGCTTACGTACGTGTCATCTGTCAGAGTCTATCTAGACGTATCAGCGGTCCCATATTACTCCAACTACTCACGCCCCACCCCATTACAGAGCCTTCACCAACTTGCAGGTTCCATGGATTCATGAGGTTGTCTCCAAACCCATACACGTTCATCCGCTCTACACAATTTGAAACGAGACTCGTCTAACCCGGCAAGATGTTTTCAGTCATCAACAATCCACCGTCGTGGTTGACAGGCTCAAGTGAGGCGTAAAGCTTTGTGTCATGCAATCATCAAGGAAATACGAGTGGGCCTTCGTATCCGAATGCCATGTCGAGTATGTTTCGTTAAATGGTTCGCATGCTGACACTTGTTGATGGCTCAGAACTGAAATCTGCTACAATTTGCGGAAAAGTTGCACTTCTGTCGCATTGAACGATTTTCTTCTGTCGTCGTTGGTTCCGTTCTTGCAGGATCTCTTCCCAGCGGCAGCGATGTCGCAGATCTGATGTTTCGCCGGAATCCTGATATTTACGGTATACTCGTGAAATGTTCATAAGGGAAAATCCCCACTTCATCGCTACCTCGAAGACGTTGTGTCCCATCGCCCGTGCGCCGACTACAACAGCACGTTCAAATTAAGTTGAATCTCTATTCTTCTTGGAATATTGTCATATAATGACTGTATAATAGCCAGTGGAGAACCGCTTAATTCCTGTAGTGACGAGGGAGGCGGCCGCCTGGTCTGTAGTCTGCGCTCAAATATCGCCCAAAATGGCTCTAAAAAAAAAATATATATATATATATATATATATATATATATATATATATCACAGTTTAGTAACCTATTGGTTTACCTACTGAGAGAGCAGTATATATATATATATATATATACTCCTGGAAATTGAAATAAGAACACCGTGAATTCATTGTCCCAGGAAGGGGAAACTTTATTGACACAATCCTGGGGTCAGATACATCACATGATCACACTGACAGAACCACAGGCACATAGACACAGGCAACAGAGCATGCACAATGTCGGCACTAGTACGGTGTATATCCACCTTTCGCAGCAATGCAGGCTGCTATTCTCCCATGGAGACGATCGTAGAGATGCTGGATGTAGTCCTGTGGAACGGCTTGCCATGCCATTTCCACCTGGCGCCTCAGTTGGACCAGCGTTCCTGCTGGACGTGCAGACCACGTGAGGCGACGCTTCATCCAGTCCCAAACATGCTCAATGGGGGACAGATCCGGAGATCTTGCTGGCCAGGGTAGTTGACTTACACCTTCTAGAGCACGTTGGGTGGCACGGGATACATGCGGACGTGCATTGTCCTGTTGGAACATCAAGTTCCCTTGCCGGTCTAGGAATGGTAGAACTATGGGTTCGATGACGGTTTTGATGTACCGTGCACTATTCAGTGTCCCCTCGACGATCACCAGTGGTGTACGGCCAGTGTAGGAGATCGCTCCCCACACCATGATGCCGGGTGTTGGCCCCGTGTGCCTCGGTCGTATGCAGTCCTGATTGTGGCGCTCACCTGCACGGCGCCAAACACGCATACGACCATCATTGGCACCAAGGCAGAAGCGACTCTCATCGCTGAAGACGACACGTCTCCATTCGTTCCTCCATTCACGCCTGTCGCGACACCACTGGAGGCGGGCTGCACGATGTTGGGGCGTGAGCGGAAGACGGCCTAACGGTGTGCGGGACCGTAGCCCAGCTTCATGGAGACGGTTGCGAATGGTCCTCGCCGATACCCCAGGAGCAACAGTGTCCCTAATTTGCTGGGAAGTGGCGGTGCGGTCCCCTACGGCACTGCGTAGGATCCTACGGTCTTGGCGTGCATCCGTGCGTCGCTGCGGTCCGGTCCCAGGTCGACGGGCACGTGCACCTTCCGCCGACCACTGGCGACAACATCGATGTACTGTGGAGACCTCACGCCCCACGTGTTGAGCAATTCGGCGGTACGTCCACCCGGCCTCCCGCATGCCCACTATACGCCCTTGCTCAAAGTCAGTCAACTGCACATACGGTTCACGTCCACGCTGTCGCGGCATGCTACCAGTGTTAAAGACTGCGATGGAGCTCCGTATGCCACGGCAAACTGGCTGACACTGACGGCGGCGGTGCACAAATGCTGCGCAGCTAGCGCCATTCGACGGCCAACACCGCGGTTCCTGGTGTGTCCGCTGTGCCGTGCGTGTGATCATTGCTTGTACAGCCCTCTCGCAGTGTCCGGAGCAAGTATGGTGGGTCTGACACACCGGTGTCAATGTGTTCTTTTTTCCATTTCCAGGAGTGTATATATATATATATTTTTAAGGAACCATTTTGGGCGATATTTGAGCGCAGACTACAAACCATATATATATATATATATATATATATTTTTTCTCTCTCAGTTGGTAAAGCAATAGGTTACTAAACATGTATCATCCTACTTGACAGTTGTGGCTGCAGAACAAAAAAGAATTTGTTTTGCATTCAAACATTACGATTTATTATTATTAGTAATTATTTCTGTACTACATCCAGCATGATGCTTCCTAATTGATTGTGGGCCCAATCTGGGATCTAGCATTTGAGTCATAGTGCGGTTCACGCACAGAAATGAGTACCTCGTACACAAACAAATCAGGTACAAATTGAAGCCGTGTGATGTGTCACATAGTAATGGTATAAGTTGCGAAGGGAACATATATTAATCAAGAGCATTCATGCGATGGCTACACATATTCAGCTCCATCTGAAAGCACATTACACATGTTTCCTAATTTAAGCCACTCAGACATGTTGTAAGCAGTAAAATACAAATGGCTCAGCACTGTGGGACTTAACTTCTGAGGTCATCAGTCCCCTAGAACTTAGAATTACTTAAACCTAACTATCCTAAGGACATCACACACATCCATGCCCGAGGCAGGATTCGAACCTGCGACCGTAGTGGTCGCGCAGTTCCAGACTGTAGCGCCTAGAACCGCTCGGTCACTCCGGCCGGCTGTAAGCAGTAACATCCTCTTTCTGAGAGAATACCTAGTTTTCAAGGCTAGCTGTCGTAATATATTCAGGAAGTAAGTGCTCTAGAATATATTTCCGATGTGATGGAACAGCTGTGTTCGTGAATAACGCAGTTATATGGTCACTAAGCTTCTTTAATAGCTTTGAAATAGCGATATCTAATGTTTGAATCTCAGCATCTGTGACCAGACTCTACACAATACATTTACTGCCACTATTACAGTGCTGCTGCTGTTCCTCCTAGCATCCAACAGCATCACCTAACTCACAGATACCCTGCACATTTAATGACTGAATGATGATGGACTAATAGTGCTTATTCTGTTGGTTATAGTTGGTAGCACTAAAGCTGTTGTGTTAGGGGTAAAGGTAAAGGTTGTTATACAGACATTGATCATTCAGTCATGTGCAGTCATTCTTGTGGGGGATTGACATGTTTAGTTCAAAATCGTTCGAACTGCTCTGAGCACTATGGGACTTAACATCTGAGTTCATCAGTCCCCTAGAAGTTAGAACTACTTAAACCTAAGTAACCTAAGGACAACACACACATCCATGTCCAAGGCAGGACTCGAATCTGCGACCGTAGCAGTCACAAGGTTCCGGACTGAAGCGCCTAGAACCACTCGGCCACCGCGGCCGGCCGTGTCTAATCCACCTGCAGGTAGGTTACTACTATACAGACGAGTATGGAGTATAAACTGCAGTAACACTAGACGAATATGTGTAGGCATGGTGTTCAACCTGGAACCCAAACCACTCACAGTATTTCGAAACCCTCCGTTTAGCAGTTGCAGTGTGATATTATCTGCATATGAGTGGATTCAGTTACGTGAATCATCAATGCACGTATCATCTTTATGCCATGTGCAAAACTCAGTTCATCCACCATTCATTCTTTATGAACACACAGTATCTGCAGGTGACTTCAAGGAGACCGTAAAGATATTCAATGTTACAGAATGTATTAACCTACAGGAAGACAGTTTCAGAAATCTAATATGTGGTATTTACACAATGGGCGAAAAACTTCAGTGCGGACAGAAGTGGCAACTGTATGTCCACAGATTCTGTGACTGGTTGTGGAGCAAGCTGTCAATGATAGCACAAAAATAAACTATAATAGTTATTTGTGGATATCATACAACAGCTCTATGACTCTAGCTGTTCAGCAACACAGGAAGAAGAAATTTTTGTACCTGACATAGCTACGTAACTATATGCCTGTGTTTACCTATTTATAAATCTACCTATATGTAGATACGTATTTAACTAAATAATATAATGCCTCATACATGAAATCCATTATTTTCTCTGCCCATAAAAATCACTGCATACTATTGCTTCACATTAGTTAACGACATAGCCATGTGGATGAAGGAGACTCATCAAAAAGGGCTGACGGTGACTGATTGTTTCTGCAGTGAGGCAGGTGACAGAAAGAAGAAAATAAAATATGGAAGTTTGTAGTTGGACAATCAAGCTGTGGAAAGACTAACGTCAGTTTGTCACTGCTAACCCACACTTACGGTGTCCGCTTTGAGTATGCGTATGTATTTTCAAGAACTCTACTTCATCCAAAGTACCAACTACTACAGGATATTTTACACAGAACAGACGGAGTATCCCACCAGAGACTTAATGAAAGCAGGCTATAATCCTTCACCTAAGAATATTAAGCCAGCAGCGTGTTCATATTTGACGATGCAGCTGTTGAAAACAGTCATATGTCATGTGATACCTTTTACTTGAGTGAGTCACAATCACGGATTCTGAAGCAGTTGATTGCGGATAATGTAAACCTTATTATACAAACAGGAAAATATGAATTTAAAGCATATTTACTAGTCTCATGTGGGTGGTAAAAAGACATTCAACGAAAATGTGGGAATACGTGCGGATTGCTGGAATCTTACACCATATGTGTTTCGGGTTATAGATAAAATCCGAAAACTGATTGATGGTCTTTACAGATGAAGCTTTGATGAGTTCCTGTTTAAAAATGGAGCAACAGTGTGCGGAATTTCCGGTCTATTGGATACCATGGACAGGTTTGGTCATATGAGTGCTTATTTCTCTACCAATCACAATGGCAGTCTGAGTCAAAGTGTACGCATTGGTAGGAAAATAGGAGCAGTGGAACACTGTCTTAAAAAATGCGCCAGGAAAATCTAAATTATCGGAGAAGCCCTTAAACAGAATACTACCGAGAAAGATAGTCACAGATATGTTTAGAGAAAGATCTTATTGGCTGCTCTAATCAGGGACCACTGCACGTCGAAATGTCTGACGAGTCAGAGAAATCCAAGAATTTGAGAATACCCACCACCAGGAGCATTGCCCCATGTAGTCTATGCTGATTTAGAATGCCTTCTTGCTCCTGTGGACTGATGTGAAAGTGACCCCACTGTCACTAATACGACCTTCACTGAACGATATACGCTTTACACAGCTGCTTAATAGGTCGCATGCTTGCACGATCCAGCACTCAATCGTTTCGGGGGTGCTTCGCCAGGTGATTTCGTTGCTCAGCGGGACAAACTTGCAAGTAAAGTTGACGCGACTCACAGCGCCGAAATTCCTATGATCAAATCGCCTGAGAGTCATGCCTTATACAAAAATGTCGTTAAATTCCATATTCGGGATCAGCCATTAGATAGAAAAGAGGAAATTCCCCATAGGCACCACTGCCAACTTATGGGAATGTTGTGACTTGGCTAGACAGCCAAGCCACTACGAGGTGAAGCCTAAAGGCACGCGTTTAAGCTCACGCAGGCTGGCGTGAGGTCTGGAACAGAACAAGGTAATTAATATAGCCAATAACGTTCCAAGCTGCTGGAATACTTAACTTTAATCCACAATTGGTGAACATCGGTGTGACGGTACATGCATCACAAGATAAATAGCAATTGATAATGGCGCCTTGCTAGGTCGTAGCAAATGACGTAGCTGAAGGCTCGCTAACTATCGTCTCGGCAAATGAGAGCGTAATTTCTCAGTGAACCATCGCTAGCAAAGTCGGCTGTACAACTGGGGCGAGTGCTAGGAAGTCTCTCTAGACCTGCCGTGTGGCGGCGCTCGGTCTGCAATCACTGACAGTGGCGACACGCGGGTCTGACGTATACTAACAGACCACGGCCGATTTAAAGGCTACCACCTAGCAAGTGTGGTGTCTGGCGGTGACACCACATTCCTCCCGCGCAAATCGGCGGACGGTTGTGGTATAAGGCTTCCGCCCGCCGTGGAGAGAACCCCATGTTGGCGTATGCGACGAGGTGGGGAGCCTAACAACAGGCGAGGCTGTGCTACCCGCACCCTGTCATTCGTTCCGAGGGGAGCTAGGAAACGCCTGGAAACCTAATCCAGGGTGCACGCCAACATGCGGTGTATGCGCCCTTAGAGAGACAGGAGGGGCCGAAGGGTCGACCTCCATCGGGTCGGGGCACCCGACGGGCGAAGACGACAAATGGTACGGAGCGGGCAAGACTTCCATGGCGGAGGACAACTGGTCACGGGAAGCGATCGGCGGCGCGTGACCCAGGGAGGCGCACGGCGGTTGCAGCGACGCGTCCACTTCGGGCGTCGCCGGCGGAAGAACAGGCGGCGGAGGCGGTGGCGCGTCGCCATGGGGCAAAATGGAAGGCAGCGTCGGTAACACCTGGGGCTGAGGCGAGCCAGTTGATGGGTGCCCAGGGCGCTGACCGGACGGCACCGTCGCTGAAAGCAGACGGGGAGCGGCAGATCCCGTGCGACGACAGAGGCGCAGCTCATTGAGATGCCGACGCACCTCACCAGAGGCCCCCAAAACCAGATACATAGCGCGGCCGAGGCAGCGAAGAATGCGCCCTTCGAGCCAACGCCGTGAACCTTGATAGTTGCGATAGTATACAACGTCTCCAGGGGCAAAAGCAGGTGTCTACCGCTGCACAGGAACCTGATGCGGCGGATGTAGCAAAGACATCAAGGTTCGATGAGGACGACCGTGGAGCAACTCAGCCGGCGAGCGACCATCTCGGGGCTGAGAGCGACTGAGAGCGATACGAGGACAAAAAGAGCAATAACGCGTCCTCCCGAGAATGCGACCCTTTGAACTTCAACATCTGTGACTTGAAAGTCTTGACCAAACGTTCAGCGGCACCGTTTGACTGTGGCGACAACGGCGCGGACGTCAGATGTTGAATACCATTGGCCTTGCAGAATGACTGAAATTCTGCGGGCCATTGTCGGAAACTATAGTCTGTGGAAGACCTTCACTGCAAAAGATAGCGGATAACGCTTGGGTGGTGGCAGATGACGTCGTGGAAGACATCCGGACAACAAAAGGAAAATTACTGAATGAATCGACCAGAATCAACCATCGAGCATTCCAGAATGGACAAGCAAAATCGATGTGTAAGCGTTGCCAAGGGGTAGTGGCTTTCGGCCATGCAAAGAATTTCCGTGGTGGCGCGGATTGTTGTTCGGCACACGCCATGCAAGAAGAGCACATATGCGTAATCGCAGCATCGATTCCGAACCAAGTACAGTGTTGACGAGCAAGTTGTTTCGTTCGCACTATACCCTAATGTCCTTGGTGGAGAAGCCGTAAGACAGAGGACTGTAACGAACGTGGGACCACGACCCTGGACTGATCATTATCAGAACGCAACAGCAGAACACCACGTCGAACAAAAAGTCTCTCCTTGTGAGCAAAAATTCGGCGAACCAACAGATCCTCGATCCGTGACTTTGACAAGGGCGATTGCGTAGCAACAAAACGCAGAACGGTAGCAAGGACAGGGTCAGCAGCTGTGGCTGTAGCCATACGACGAAAATCAATCGGAAACGATTCGACCACGTCATCGGTTTCCGCATCAATGAACATGCAAGCAAGTTCGGAGGAATCGAATGCTCTGTCCTCAGCAACATGCAAACGGGACAACGCATCGGCGTTTCCGCGCTTAGCAGTGGACCGATACAAGATATCGTAGCGGTACTGCGAAAGGAAAAGAGACCAGTGAATGAATTTCTGCGCTGTACGTGGAGGTACAGGCTTGTTCGGATGAAAAAGCGATGTCAAAGGTTTGTGGTCTGTGATGATGGTAAAGTGACGACCATACAAGAAATCATGAAACTTTGTAACACAAAATACGAGAGCCAAAGCTTCTTTCTCGATCTGTGAATAATTTGTTTGCGCAGACGAGAGCAATGTGGACGCAAAGGCAATAGGGCGATCATGCGAACCATCTTTGTGCGCACGCACAGCACCGATCCCGAAATCCGATGCATCTACCATCAACAAAAGGGGTTTCTGGGGATCGAATGGCGTAAGGCAAGTATTGGAAAGCAACGCCGATTTCAACTGGCGAAAGGCGCGTTCGCATTCCGTCGTCCAGACGAACGGAACACCTTTACAGCGTAAGCGATGAAGCGGAGCTGAAATGGAAGAGGCGTGGCGCACATATTTATGGTAGTAATTGATTTTTCCCAGCACACTCTGTAGCTGCTTCACATTCTGCGGCGAAGGCAAGTCTTGTATGGCACGGAGGGGCTCTGGACTCGGATGTATGCCTTGGGCATTCAGTACATGGCCCAGGGAGGGTAAGTCCCGAGCAAAAAACACACATTCGTCCTTCCGCAAGCGAAGACCATTTTGTCGGAAGACCTGAAATAATGTTCTGAGATTGGCTAAATGTTCTTCTTCCGTCTTTCCGGAGATCACAATATCGTCCAGATAGTTTGCTGCAGTAGGGACCGACGCACAAACTGTTTGCAGATATTGCTGAAACAATGCAGGGGCGGATGCACACCCGAATGGCAATCGTTTGAATCGGTACAAACCAAGATGCGTGTTAACCACCAAGACGCGTTGGGATTCTTCGTCCCCCTGGTATTTGCAAGTACGCATCTGCTAGGTACAACTTCGAAAAATATTTACCCAGGCTCAGTTTGTCAAAAAGATCTTCCGGGTGGGGTAAAGGAAAAGTTGCAATCACTAGTTGTGGATTCACTGTTGCCTTGAAGTCCACACAAAGCCTCAATTTTCTGGAAGGTTTTTGCAAAATTACTAAGGTGATGCCCAGAGAGAAGCCTGCACACGTTCAATTACACCTTGTGAATCCAATTCGTGTAATGTTCTTGCGACCTCATCACGCAATGCGTGGGGAACATTGCGCGCCCTGAAAAATTTCGGTTGCGCGTTTACTTTCAGTTCCAAATGTGCTTTATAGTTCTTAGCGCAACTGACGCCCGGTGCAAAAATGTCTGCAAATTCTTCACATAGACGAGTAACACTTGCTGAAGGCACAGTCTGGTTCACTGATAGGACCTGATTTTCTATAGACAAGTTAAACAACTGAAACAAATCTAAACCAAACAAGTTCACAGCAGAAGAAGAACAAAGGACGTACAATGACACAAGTTTTGTTTGTCCCTTGTATGTTGCAAGAAGGCTGCACTGTCCTAACACAGGGATATCTTGTCCTGAATAGCTACTGAGATTAACATTTGCGGCACGCAACGGAGGTGTGCCCAGCTGTTTGTACGTGGCGTGATTGATCAGTGAAACTGCAGCTCCGGTATCGAGCTGGAATGCTATCACGTTGCCGTGAATGTCCAAGTCTACAAAAAGTTTATTGTCCTGCTGACAACAAGAGCGACTGTCTCGTGCAACGTGAACTGACACTGGTACAGAATCACTTGCGACTTGACGGGATTTCCGACGATGTCGACGCACACTATTTGCTGGGACGAACACAGTCACTGTTAGAGAGAGTGGCACTGGGCGGAGTGGAATGAATTGCATGAATTTCCATGGGCGACGGTTCACGAGCCTGAGTAGTCTTGGTTCGATTCCGATTCTGGCGCGAAGCAAAGGACCTGGAATGGTTGTGAGTGTCCTTTCTGAGCTTTATCTGGCAAACACTTTGAACATGTCCTTTTTTATTACAGAAAAAGCAAATAGCCTGGCGTGACAGGCAATTCTCACGCGAATGTCTAGTAGCACACCACGGGCATGATTTTAGCACTGCATTTGCTTGCCGACGCGGGACACGTGGCGGAGAGCCAGGTGGCTTTGGCGTGGCCGGGCGCGAGGACAGTTTACTGTTCCATGCAGCTCGCCCGGCGGGCCGGTGAACCTGACACACGGGTGGCGAAGATTCAAATGATTCCTGAGCAAAGTCAATTGTGTCCTGCCGATGCAATATGTCCATCACTTGTTGAAGGGAGGCATTGACTAGTTTCAAAATTTGTTCCCTGATACGAACATCAGAAACGTTCTGTGCAATTGCATCACGTACCATAGTATCTGAATAAGGGAGGCCACATTGGCACCCAAAAGCACAATCCCGAGTAAGGCCTTGCAAGGTTGCAACCCACTCCCGATTAGTCTGACCGGCCGTACGTTTTGTATGAAAGAACGTATACCGTTTGGTAACTACATTGACTGATTCTTTGAAATATGCATCTAATGCAGACAAAATTTCGTCGTAGGACAGAGTTGCTACGTCGCGTCGGGGAAATAATTTCACTATCACTCGGTACGTCTGGACGCCTACGGCGGAAAGGATAAAAGGCTGCCGCTCATTACCTTAAATTCTGTAGGCGGCGAGATGGAATCCAAATTGGCGTGACCACTCCGTCCAGCTTTCCAGTGCAGCATCAAAAGGCGGAAAAGGTGGTGCAACTGCGTCTTGTGGCTGCGGGAGCGGTGGAGCGGCGGCCGCCGCATCGTGTTGCATTGCACGTTGACCCTGGACGAGCTGTCCTAGGGCATCCAGCAAGGCCTGCGTCTGCTGATTCTGTAAGCGTTAAAATTCGGACAGTACATCTGGAGATTGTGGCGAAGCCATGACACAAGTAAATTAGGCTGTATCAATATGCAAAATCCTCGTCGTCATTTGTTGTGACTTGGCTAGACAGCCAAGCCACTACGAGGTGAAGCTGAAAGGCACGCGTTTAAGCTCACGCAGGCTGGTGTGTGGTCTGGAACAGGACAAGGTAATTAATATAGCCAATAACGTACGTAGCTGCTGGAATACTTAACTTTAATCCACAATTGGTGAACATCGGTGTGACGGTACATGCATCACAAGATAAATAGCAAATGATAACGGCGCCTTGCTAGGTCGTAGCAAATGACGTAGCTGAAGGCTATGCTAACTATCGTCTCGGCAAATGAGAGCGTAATTTGTTAGTGAACCATAGCTAGCAAAATCGGCTGTACAACTGGGGCGAGTGCTAGGAAGTCTCTCTAGACCTGCCGTGTGGCGGCGCTCGGTCTGCAATCGCTGACAGTGGCGACACGCGGGTCCGACGTACACTAACGGACCGCGGCCGATTTAAAGGCTACCACCTGTGGTGTCTGGCGATGACACCACAGGAAAAGTTCTATGGGGTTTCTCACAACAAGTGCAACCTGAAGAACACACTCCTGTGGCACATACCCACATTCTTCCATTATATGAGTGGGTATGATTCCTATTTTTTTTGCTGAGGTCACTATCATACCTCAGTCGACTGAGAGATACGTCTCGTTCTCCAAGCTAATCATCCAATTTAAACTCATATTTCCGAATTATCTTCGAATCATGCAGGCATCTCTTTAGAAACTGGCTGAGACGATGTGTCAGGAGGATTTGCACAATATCCAAGCACCTAGCGACGAAGGGGTTCTTTTGTTCTGACGCAACCACAAGCGCCCGAACGAAGAGGAAGAACGCAAGAACAGAGAAGGCGGTGAGGCGACGTCAGCCAATAGCCCGTTGACAAAGTCAGTGGCACGACAGGAGCGACCTCTGCAAGAAAATATAAGCGCCGCTCCTGCCAGCCTTGGCTGGATGTTAGTGGACAGCATTAGCACGGCCTAGCAGAGAGTGTTCGATATCAATTATTAGTAACCCTTACCCCATGGCTTGTCTGGACTTTGTCTATAGCGAAAAACATTATTGTTTCCGTGTCGCCCATTGCTCTTGCTGTACGTTCGAGTTAAGTATTGTCAATCTGCTTTACTGAAATAAAAGTGTTAATGTTATTTGCTTGAATTGTTGTATAGCATTCCGAGAACGCTGCATCCCTTAGGCACCCAATATGAGATGAATGGGCAGGATCCCACATCTTTACTTATGAATGTCTGGTCAGGATGGAAGGACTCAGCGAAACCATTCTGCCCAATAAATCAGCATTCAGCAGTCTACTCACTGGTTCTGTCGTTACAGATACTGATTATGCACACATGATGAAAGTTTGGCAGGAGTTTAACATCCATAATTTGGAGTAATATGCACAGCCGTACATGAATACTGACGTACAAACATTATTACTGATGTATGCCTGCAAGCAGAAATCTTTGAAAAGTTCTGGAATGTATGCATGGACATATACTCTCAGGATCCCTGCCTTCTATTTCACTGTGCCTGAGCTGTCGTGGGACTAAACGCTTAAACAACATGTGTCAGGATCGAACTTTTGACAGATCCTAACAAGTTGCTCTTTTTCAAGCACTGTATTCATGAGGAGCTTCGTCAGTAAGTGCACGAATAAGTGAGAAAAATACAATTCATCTGCCAATTTGAGTTATATGCTCTATTTCGATGTGAATAACTTGTACAGGTATGCCAAGCAGCAATTCTACTGACTGGAGGGTTACGATGACTGACTATTTGACAGGTCAGTTCAGTGACTCAGTCTGAGGGCACTTCTTGGAGGCAGACCTGGTATACCCCACCACTTTGCATAATGCGCACAGTGGTTTCGTGTTATGTCTGGAGCAGCTAGTACCGCAAATGGCTCCATACCTAAGCTGATGTCTACGTTGGCAGGTAAGCAGAGACACCTAACTCACTATAAACACCCCCATCAAGGTCTCAGTTGGGGTGTCAGGCTTTTTAGAATCACCTGCGTTGTCTCCTTTAGTCAGTCATGTTGGTTGAAAGAGTACATTGATTTAAATACTGGAATGAGGACTCTCACAACGTGTCATTTTTTTATAAAGACTTCCTTAAGTGAATGAATATTTATTCATACTAGGAAGCAAAATTAGGGAATAACATTATGTTACTTTAGTTTACCACTGGGATGGGCGTTATGGTGCGTCAGTTACATTGCAAGACCTTACTTTAAACAGATCACAATCTTCATTAATAGAGTAGTGGCTATGGAGATGGCTAAGGTTACACAGGAGTTTACGAAGCCTGTATATATCGGTATACGAGGTGTGGCTAGAAAAAAACCGGACTAGTACTGGTGAAACAATAAAACGAATGCAAAAGGGCTGAAAGTCGCGTGGCCTGTCACGTGACTCTCGCTCCGCCTGCTGCTCGAGTTTCATCTGCCTCCTGCACTCAGTCTGCCCGTGGCGTCTGTTTTAAGTAGTTGACGTTTTGTCTGTGCGTCGGAAAATGTTGAGTGTACAGAAAGAACAGCGTGTTAACATCAAATTTTGTTTCAAACTAGGAAAATCTGCAAGTGAAACGTTTGTAATGTTACAACAAGTGTACGGCGATGATTGTTTATCGCGAACACAAGTGTTTGAGTGGTTTAAACGATTTAAAGATGGCCGCGAAGACACCAGTGATGACACCCGCACTGGCAGACCATTGTCAGCAAAAACTGATGCAAACATTGAAAAAATCGGTATACTTGTTGGACAAGATCGCCGTTTAACAATCAGAGCAGTGTCTGAGTTAACAGGAATTCACTTGTTGTCTTGTCGAACAAGTTTACCGATTTTTTCAATGTTTGCATCAGTTTTTGCTGACAATGGTCTGCCAGTGCGAGTGTCATCACTGGTGTCTTCGCGGCCATCTTTAAATCGTTTAAACCACTCAAACACTTGTGTTCGCGATAAACAATCATCCCCATACACTTGTTGTAACATTACAAACGTTTCACTTGCAGAGTTTCCTAGTTTGAAACAAAATTTGATGTTAACACGCTGTTCTTTCTGTACACTCAACATTTTCCGACGCACAGAGAAAACGTCAACTACTTGAAACAGACGCCACGGGCAGACTGAGTGCAGGAGGCAGATGAAACTCGAGCAGCAGGCGGAGCGAGAGTCGCGTGACAGGCCACGCGACTTTCAGCCTTATTGCATTCGTTTTATTGTTTCACCAGTACTAGTCCTGTTTTTTTCTAGCCACACCTCGTATGTGTTCTTGACCTCTCCAGCTAAACATGTATCGCCTCCACTACGAGTCTTTAGAGCTAAACTTCGCAGATTCGAAATTACTGTACACGGATATACACACATCAAAAAAGTTTTGCATCACCTCGATTCCGAGAGTTCCGGAACCTGTACATAAAATTTGAATAGACATCAACATGAACATCATTTCCGCCCTTTTTATTGGTCATGAAAATTACACATTTCATGTTGTACTATCATACAGCGAGAACTTCAGAGGTAGTGGTCCAGATTCCTGTACGCACCGGTACCTCTAATACCCAGTAGCACGTCCTCTTGCATTGATGCACGCCTGTCTTCGTCGTAGCATACTATCCACAAGTTTATCAAGGCACTGTTGATCCAGATTGTCGCACTCCTCAACGACGATTCGGCTTTGATCCCTCAGAGTATTTGGTTGGGTCACATCGTCCATAAACAGCCCTTTTCAATCTATTCCAGGCATGCTAGATAGGGTTTATGTCTGGAGAACATAGTGGCCTCTCTAGTCCAAAACAGCGGGGAAACTCTACCTTGCTGCACCCCCTGGACAAGGTGTCTAAGGCGTTCAGCCTAACCGGGTTGCCTCCAAACACGTCTTCGATGATCGTTTAGTTGAAGGAATATACGACACTCATCAGTGAAGAGAACATGATGCCAATGCAGAGCAGTCCATTCAGCATGTTGTTGGGCCCATCTGTACCGCGCTGCATGGTGTCTTGGTTGCAAAGATGGATCTCGCCATGGATTTCTGGAGTGAAGTTGTGTATCATGCAGCCTATTGCACACAGTTTGAGTCATAACACGACGTCCTGTGGCTGCACAAAAAGCATTATTCAATATGGTGGCGTTGCTTTCAGATTTCTTCCGAGCCATAATCCGTAGGTAGCGGTCATCCACTGCAGTAGTAGCCCTTGGGCGGTCTGAGCGAGGCATTTCATCGACAGTTCCTGTCTCTTTGTATCCCCTCCATGTCCAAACAACATCGGTTTTGTTCACTCTGAGATGCCTGGACACTTCCCTTGTTGAGATCACTTCCTAGCACAAAGTAACCATATGGGCGCCATCGAACCGTGGTATTTGCTATCTAGGCGTAGTTGAACTACAGACAACATGATCCATGTACCTCCTTTCTTTGACGTGTGTCGATAGTTCGATCTACTGGGCGAAAGGCTGTAAGCCGTATCAAGTGATTAGGCATAATCATGACACTCTAGGCAGATACACAGTCGAATATCCTTATGGAATAATACCCCAGAACAACAAGGTTATCATCCTAATGATGGACGAGGTGGGTGGGTCGCTGATTGTGGAATCTGTGGGGCTGAGGGCAAAGATGTACACATACCGTACTGATGCAGATGCTGCCCAACGACGAGCTAAGGATGTACACTGTATGGCCTCAGTGGACCTTAGATTTGCAGACAGCAGGAGGAGCTTGCTTGAAGGTGTCGACACATCGACACATGTGGTGCAGCAAGTAGTCTTTCGATTGTGAGGACATGAGGTGCCCACGGCAGTGCAACTGAAAGTCGGCCTGTCTCAACATGACAATAAGTGCTTCATCTGTTCGGACAGTATAGGAACTCTGCCGTTTGGACACTCCCTAGTCATTAAGTGTAAATATATGTTGTGGCAATAATGAGATGAAGCATTTGTAATATAACTCTCCCCCTGTTTCTTGCATCTCTCTCCCTTTCTCTCTCTCTCTCTCTCTGTGTGTTCACGCCTTGGGAAGTAAACATCTGCATTATGCATTATGATCATGGGTACTGTGTCCAGCAAGTGAATTTTCTTCATCCCCTTCTTCTTTTTACCACTCCATTGAGGTGCTGCAGATGGATTATTGTAAATAATTAGTATACCTGCTTATATATATATATATATGAAGGAGTAAAGTGCCGAAATTTCGACACAGTTCAATGGTAGGGCCCTTGATATATTTCGGCACTTTACTCCTTCATATATATATATATATATATATATATATATATATATATATATACACACAGAGCGTTTCAAAAATAACCGGTATATTTGAAACGGCAATAAAAACTAATCGAGCAGCGATAGAAATACACCGTTTGTTGCAATATGCTTGGGACAACAGTACATTTTCAGGCACACAAACTTTCGAAATTACAGTAGTTACAATTTTCAACAACAGATGACGCTGCGGTCTGGGAAACTCTATAGTACGATATTTTCCACATATCCACCATGCGTAGCATTAATATGGCGTAGTCTCTGAATGAAATTACCCGAAACCCTTGACATCGTGTCTGGCGGAATGGCTTCACATGCAGATGAGATGTACTGCTTCAGCTGTTCAATTGTTTCTGGATTCTGGCGGTACGCCTGGTCTTTCAAGTGTCCCCACAGAAAGAAGTCACAGGGGTTCATGTCTGGCGAATAGGGAGGCCAATCCACGCCGCCTCCTGTATGTTTCGGATAGCCCAAAGCAATCACACGATCATCGAAATATTCATTCAGGAAATTAAAGACGTCGGCCGTGCGATGTGGCCGGGCACCATTTTGCATAAACCACGAGGTGTTCGCAGTGTCGTCTAAGGCAGTTTGTACCGCCACAAATTCACGAAGAATGTCCAGATGGCGTGATGCAGTAATCGTTTCGGATGTGAAAAATGGGCCAATGATTCCTTTGGAAGAAATGGCGGCCCAGACCAGTACTTTTTGAGGATGCAGGGACGATGGGACTGCAACGTGGGGCTTTTCGGTTCCCCATATGCGCCACTTCTGTTTATTGACGAAGCCGTCCAGGTAAAAATAAGCTTCGTCAGTAAAGCAAATGCTGCCCACATGCATATCGCCGTCATCAATCCTGTGCACTATATCGTTAGCGAATGTCTCTCGTGCAGCAATGGTAGCGGCGCTGAGGGGTTGCCGCGTTTGAATTTTGTATGGATAGAGGTGTAAACTCTGGCGCATGAGACGATACGTGGACGTTGGCGTCATTTGGACCGCAGCTGCAACACGGCAAACGGAAACCCGAGGCCGCTGTTGGATCACCTGCTGCACTAGCTGCGCATTGCCCTCTGTGGTTGCCCTACGTGGTCGCCCTACCTTTCCAGCACGTTCATCTGTCACGTTCCCAGTCCGTTGAAATTTTTCAAACAAATCCTTTATTGTATCGGTTTTCGGTCCTTTGGTTACATTAAACCTCCGTTGAAAACTTCGTCTTGTTGCAACAACACTGTGTTCTAGGCGGTGGAATTCCAACACCAGAAAAATCCTCTGTTCTAGGGAATAAACCATGTTGTCTACAGCACACTTGCACGTTGTGAACAGCACACGCTTACAGAAGAAAGACGACGTGCAGAATGGCGCACCCACAGACTGTGTTGTCTTCTATATCGTTCACATCACTTGCAGCGCCATCTGTGGTTGAAAATTGTAACTACTGTAATTTCGAAAGTTTGTCCCAAGCATATTGCAACAAACGGTGTATATATATACATATACCCTGGAAATTGAAATAAGAACACCGTGAATTCATTGTCCCAGGAAGGGGAAACTTTATTGACACATTCCTGGGGTCAGATACATCACATGATCACACTGACAGAACCACGGGCACATAGACACAGGCAACAGAGCATGCACAATGTCGGCACTAGTACAGTGTATATCCACCTTTCGCAGCAATGCAGGCTGCTATTCTCCCATGGAGACGATCGTAGAGATGCTGGATGTAGTCCTGTGGAACGGCTTGCCATGCCATTTCCACCTGGCGCCTCAGTTGGACCAGCGTTCGTGCTGGACGTGCAGACCGCGTGAGACGACGCTTCATCCAGTCCCAAACATGCTCAATGGGGGACAGATCCGGAGATCTTGCTGGCCAGGGTAGTTGACTTACACCTTCTAGAGCACGTTGGGTGGCACGGGATACATGCGGACGTGCATTGTCCTGTAGGAACAACAAGTTCCCTTGCCGGTCTAGGAATGGTAGAACGATGGGTTCGATGATGGTTTGGATGTACCGTGCACTATTCAGTGTCCCCTCGACGATCACCAGTGGTCTACAGCCAGTGTAGGAGATCGCTCCCCACACCATGATGCCTGGTGTTGGCCCCGTGTGCCTCGGTCGTATGCAGTCCTGATTGTGGCGCTCACCTGCACGGCGCCAAACACGCATACGACCATCATTGGCACCAAGGCAGAAGCGACTCTCATCGCTGAAGACGACACGTCTCCATTCGTCCCTCCATTCGCGCCTGTCGCGACACCACTGGAGGCGGGCTGCACGATGTTGGGGCGTGAGCGGAAGACGGCCTAACGGTGTGCGGGACCGTAGCCCAGCTTCATGGAGACGGTTGCGAATGGTCCTCGCCGATACCCCAGGAGCAACAGTGTCCCTAATTTGCTGGGAAGTGGCGGTGCGGTCCCCTACGGCACTGCGTAGGATCCTACGGTCTTGGCGTGGATCCGTGCGTCGCTGCGGTCCGGTCCCAGGTCGACGGGCACGTGCACCTTCCGCCGACCACTGGCGACAACGTCGATGTACTGTGGAGACCTCACACCCCACGTGTTGAGCAATTCGGCGGTACGTCCACCCGGCCTCCCGCATGCCCACTATACGCCCTCGCTCAAAGTCCGTCAACTGCACATACGGTTCACGTCCACGCTGTCGCGGCATGCTACCAGTGTTAAAGACTGCGATGGAGCTCCGTATGCCACGGCAACCTGGCTGACACTGACGGCGGCGGTGCACAAATGCTGCGCAGCTAGCGCCATTCGACGGCCAACATCGCGGTTCCTGGTGTGTCCGCTGTGCCGTGCGTGTGATCATTGCTTGTACAGCCCTCTCGCAGTGTCCGGAGCAAGTATGGTGGGTCTGACACACCGGTGTCAATGTGTTCTTTTTTCCATTTCCAGGAGTGTATATATAAAATGAATAAAATGTATATATAAATTGCGTAATGTATGACCTATACAGTGCGAAATATCTGAGGTATACCTGTTTTTTTTACGTTATATCTCTGCCATATAGCTAGTTTTAAAAAATCGGAAGAACAATATCTCTGCTGTATATATGGCTTTTCCAATTTCAGAAGAGTTCTACCTCCGCTATATATGCCAAAAACTATAAAAATTATGTCTCAGTTGTATATACTGTTTTGAGCATTAAATTGTTTATAAAAACTTTAAATATTAAGAAAAACAAATAGAAAATGGCATTGCTGCTGTTGAGTCCAAACTTAGAATGGAATGAGGAGCCCCAATTGCATCACACTGGATACATTACAGAGGCAACAAACACTATTGACCTTGATGTCATCAAGGAGCAGGGCCTCCAAGGGGTGGCAGGTGCCTCCAAGGGTGATGGAATGGGTTCTCGCATCTGCCCCTCCTGTCCCCTCACCTCCTAGGTGCTCATCATATACTGAATGTCAAGGACAAATCAATTAAAATCCTATAAATCACAATTATAGCCAAAGTCAAGGTTAAATCAAGTAAAATTTCATAAATCTTGTAAGGTGACAGAATAAATGTAGGTCAATTTCGCACCTTACGTAAGAGTTTCATACATCATAACATGAAGGTGAGTCTGACACCTAACTTACTTCAGCGGTAATGAGCAGATTTTTCTATAAGTATGTAATGCAAAAGAGATGACAAATGACGGTATTAACACACCACTCCTATATAATGCATGTTAATGAGCAGAAGGTGAAACAAGCAGCGAGACGAAACGTTTTCTGTGGAATCAGGCACAGGCAGAAGCAGATGCCACACCATGAGAGCCACCATGATAACCTCTTAGGGACAGGTGACGCATATTGCAGAGCAGGTAACGGACCACCAGAAGTTGGACAGGAAGAAGCTTCTGAAAACTGCCTTTCAGAATTCCAAATGGATACAAACAAAACCAATGATGCAATTGACCACGTGAACAGTGAGTGGCATAAATGTGATGTACAAGTGTAAGTTTTAGGCATCTGGAATGGGCACAAAACGCCCGATTGGCAGAAACGAACTAGGAAGGAGTAAGGCGCCGAGATTTCGACGCAGTTTTATGATAGGTCCCTTGAGATTGGCAGAGAAAGTTTCCACAGAATAAGAGGAAAGCTCCTACTGGTCAAAAAAGCCGTGACGTGGAGAACAAAAGAACCCAGGTGGGCAGACACTTTGACTATAAGAAAGACAACGAAATTTTCAGGGACTCTTCTCTGAACTGGCGTCAAGTACATAATGGGCCGCATAACCCTGTGTATGACGCAGAGGAGAAATTTGTGTGAACACTGTGTTCACTGTGCCTGACATTCAGCTAGATATTATCTGCAGCGTCGTTGGGCTCCAACTGTGGAGAAACGAAGCAGCCAGTTAGTTAATTATTCTTGCGAGGACTGAGAGGTCATTTTAATATGCACACTGCTCCAGCCATGTACATGCATATCGCCAAATTCCAAAACTTAGGATGAGTACATGTTTTCTTGCATAATGAGAAACATAGGGAGAGTTTGTGCTGAAAAGATCAGCAAAGGCTTCATTAGGCTTATAGGAATATCAGAGGACGAGAGCAGCCATGCAGACGACAGCTCATAGCAGCTAAGGTAAATACCGTGAGCAGAGATGCAAACTTGTTGGTTCACCAGCTTGCATTCACTGTAAACTCGAGCGACCTTCAGTAATCTTTTGCTCAACTTGTCACAAAACTAACTATCCTCTGTAGACTTGATTGTCATCCTAAATAGAACCAAAATTTTAACCGGAATCGGATGATTTATCGTAGTACTGTCCTCAAAATCTTACAATCTCAGTGAAATGTGATTGGCCTGCATTGACGTTAAGGACTTATTTTTTGAACTACTCCTGTAGCTGCACTACTCACATGTGTCGCTACAATGAATCATGTTTCTTCAAAGTGAAACACCGAGAAAGGTGATAACCACTGTGGCATATTAGTGAAGAAGTGTAATAAAGAACTGCACAGAAATGAGTGTTTGTGTATCAATTGAAACATCCCCTTAGTACAATTTATACACGACTGTGCTTAAACTGACACACAATATTTTGTTAGCGCAGCGGAATCTGACTTTCAATAATCCCTACAAAAGAATGGCCCTGACTAACATTAAACTATACCTTTCACAAATCACTTACCTCACAAAAATCTTCGCTGCTCAAGCTACTGCAATACAGCGAGCGCCACTACTGCCAGCTAAATAAAAGATTCAAACTATGGAAGGCACTAACTACTGATAGGGATAGTTAGCAAATGAAAGATATTAATAGAGAACAAACAATGTATTTACCTTGATATCATCATATATAAATATAGCAGTTCATGACAAATTTCAAAACTCCGCCATCTCTCTTCCCACATCCACCACTGCTGGCGGCTCACCTCCAACTGCGCAACGCTACGCGCTGTTAACATCCAGCTGCCCCTCTACAATGGCAGACAACAATGCAAACTAGCCACAGACTGCACACAGCACAGCCTGTGATTTTCATATAGAGCGCTACATAACTTTGCCAATAAGAAAAAAATAAACAGCCTACTTACATAGCCCCCATGCTCCCCACAAAAAATTTTACAAATGTTTTTGGCCAGTGGCCAATAATGATTTGATAAAATTTTTCATAATTACACTAACAAAGATATCCAATGCACACACTTATTGATACAATGTTGGTCAAAAGCTAAAATTTTCTCACAGTCCATAAAGACAGTCCTGATCATTCATCACAATAGTAATTACAGTTTTTTTTCACATTGTCTCATTAGTAAAAAAAATTGCACACAGAAGTAGTGGATTTCCATGCAGTCTTGAAGAAGTAGTGTTGTCCTTCCAACGGAAAGACAGTGCTGACTCTTGACATGCCGACAGGTAATGGGCCACAATGGAGCAAACCCACAGCAGAGTCATTCGAAGTTCTGACGAATATTGGTAGGTAGGTCATCACAGAGCAGACCCACTGTAGTCCTGGTAGAGAGTATTGGTACTGGTGGGCCACCAGAGGTGCAGACCCACTGCAGTCCTTATAGAAATAATGGTATTGGTGGGTCATCAGAGATGCAGACCCACTGTAGTCCTTGTAGAGATGGCCAGCAGCCATCTGTTGCGACTGTGCAGGTGCACAATCACCATCGAAGAGGCTTGCAGAGAAGATAGCAAGTCCATATACCCCCACTTGTGCACTCACAAAGTTTGTGGAATTGTCCTTAGACCCAGCAATGCTGTTGTCCAGTCCCTTGCTGAATTATTAACACACGTGCAAACACTATCAGTCCCTACTTCTCACATATTGTCCATATACTATGACCAACAGAAACGTGTGCAGTGAAATGTAACGTACAAGTTACTTAATTAGATGAACTGGTAACAATTACAATTTGGTAACATAAAAATACAATAACAAAGGTACAAAATACATCATTAAAGAACATAATAATACAGATAACAATTGTAGTAATATGGGCTTTACAAAAGAATCGAAATAACATATACATCAGTGTTACAGGAATTATGACATAAGTAAATATATAAAAGATCAGAATAACTTTTGAAACATCAACTTTACACATGAGCATTAAAACAAAACAGAATAAATAATGTCTAAGCATCTTTACAAAGAAAATAACAGAGTATTAGAAAAATTCTACAACATAGCTCTCATCAGCTAAACACATAAAGACAGGAAAAACACAAATACACAAGGGTACACAAACATATAGCGGGATAATAGAAGGAAAGGACAGGGTTTGTTTTACTGCAGTATTTTGCAAACAAAACTTTCTTTACTTCTCGGAGATCGCCCTTCATTCATCATTATTCCCAAAAAGTCCTATCTATACCTCCTTCCTGTATTCTATTCATATTTCTTTCAAAATAATTATTTCTGATTGTACGATACTCATTTGGGCCCAAATCTTTTTCATATAACTTCGCATTGCATTCTTTACCTATTCTCTATAATCAGTTTCTTATATAGTCTACCCCCTCTTAAGCTAACTTAAATCTATTGAGCTCAGAGATATATATACCAAGGGACGAGGCAATGCAGCATCACATAACAAATTAACACAAGCAGCAATGACAAAAAATGCAAATTGGCAAAGCTAGCAACATAAATTAGCAAAAGTCAAATTCAATAACACTATGCCTGGCAAACAGCAGCAACTTATACCTAAACATTACATAGCGCAAGCAGAAAAAATATTATACTAAAGACGATAGTGCAGACAAGGGAAATGTATATTCACATCTTAATGTCTATGTAATTAAAGTGGTGCACTATAACAACTTATTGTAAAAAAAAATATTACCATGTACTTGAAAAGAAAATAATGTGTTACTGTTACTAGTGCCTTCTTATTGTTCTTTCCTTTCCAAGTGCTCCTTATTTTAAAGAATGTGGATTATAAAATAATTATTTAATAGATCTGTTGACAGAAAGTGTTCACATTAGCAAATGCATTTCATTTTATAAAAGCAATGCTGCAACACAGCTGGAAACCAGACATCAAATGAAATAAGCAACTATGAAAAGCAAAGCATAAAAATATCATTCAATAGTCATGTGGCATTTCGTAAGTCAGTAGCACTCAACTCTCGGAGAAAGACACTTGTCATAATCAGGTGTGCAGATGTATGAATATTTCCCATCAATTCATAAGCATTTCAGTAATTAGCACAAAGTGCGAGTAATCATATGTTTTCAAGTAACGAGGGTGTCGCATTAGCGATGAAAGGCACACCCTAATGGCTTGTTCTCCAGGTGTTTGACACAGCTGTGTGCCCACAACGCATTACAAAAATCATATGTTTTCAAGTAACGCGCGTGTCGCATTAGCGATGCCCTCTACAAAGGAATATCAATAGCAAGGTTAATGGAAGTAATGAGGGTGTCGCATTTGCAATATTTTCTCTAAAGGAATGTCAATGGCGAGGATAAAGGCCTGCCTTTTTTTCCTTTTTTTTCTACCTGTGCCTCTGGAAAGGCCCTCACTCTAATGGCTTGTTCTCCAGGTGTCTGACACAGCTGTGTGCCCACGACGCACGAGCAGGTGGTCACTTTCTTACGGAAATATTTACGACAGCAGTTTCCGCTACAGAGACAGTCTCATATACAAAATTTCACGGGTCGAGAATTTGCGTTGCAAGTGTGTAGAAACAAAATCCTATGAATATAACAGTGTCCAAAAAAATTTTCGACGGCATTGTGATACATTCACGCATTTACACACACATTTCATAACTCTTAAAGTACGATTCTCGGTTTCCAACATCCTTTTTCAAAAGTCAAGAGTCCCTAACCACTATTAATTACTCCTTACCTTATTCGTCGACACTTCTTCAATATTGCATCATAACAGATAAGTAGGATAATCAAATAACTCATATAGCATCAGTCTATTAATCATAAACATACCTCAGCAGCATAATACACATCGTCGTCGTAGTAATAACATCATAACATCTCAGTCAAATCTCAAAATCGTCGTAGCTTTCTGCAATAATTTCAAAACCTAAAGAAAATTCTCTGCTCATTTCAGTAGTGTCATCTACCTCAAACGTACTTTAAAAATCATGATCCCATACCAAATACATCATTCAAGGCTCTCATAGTATCACAATGGTTCCGAAAAAATATGAAGAGTTCACACAGTACAGACAAAATACAATTTCATAAGTGTGAAGTTACCCAACTGTGTAATTGCGTAAACATCTGTCACTAACATAGTAAAAAGGTTTGTCTCTCTCAGTTAAATGATCAGATAGCTGTGTAATTTATGTGTTAGAGAAATATGGTACCGATGTGTAAAGTTGTATAAGCAAATACCATATTAGCTAGGGCTCCTTGTGCTTGCCAAACACATGGTACACAAAGCAGGCGTGTACCCCCCTGAGGTTTATTGTAATTATACCCTCAGGTGTTACAGATCACAGCAATGGAATGAAATGTATCACGAAAAACTTTCTTTGTAATTCAAAACTCTTTAAAAATAAATGTTTTAAGTACAAAATTAATCACTCAAATACGTGTCCTGTAGCGTTAAATGTGCGTCTTGCTGTAAGATAATCTCTGTGGAAGTGTTGTAGTTATTGTCCTCCGAAAGCTAAGTTCTGCAGAAATCAATGTACTTACCTCATGATAAACAAAAGTGAAATGCTTTGCGTATAGATTTCTTAGTTATTACGCTTATTGTTGTGATGAAGAAATTACTGTGCTGTAACGTATTGTTGTCCTACGGAAAAGGCTGTCTCCTTGTAGCAATAGCACAAAAGTCACCACTAAAACATGTCTCACTTTATAGAAGAATTCAGAAAAAACTGTGCAGATATAAAACAGATACACCGCAAAAGCAACATTGTAAATTGTCATGCATTAGCAGCGTCGTGATAAAATCGTGTAGCTGTCACATAAACTAACCACTGTGTCATCTGGCATTTCACAGAAAGCACCTCAAATCCAGAATCCACTCTCAAGCAAACCAAAATGTTGCATGAGAACTTCATTAGCAGTGCTGGTATATGTTCTAAGTATGTAAGCCATATATTTGTTATGTAATCGTGCAACTAACAAGGAGGAATGTATAAATAACAACACTGTGTCGTCTGTCTGCAATAACAATGCATTCGCAATTACTTGTCTAAGTTACCTATGTTCTTGACTGGATAGTTAGTTAGCTTTAAAACATAGTTGCATGTTAACAGTTTCTCAGTGTGACAAATTGTACAAGTAGCGTGAAGTGAAAATTGCAAAGACTAAGTTAAAAAGCAGATTATCTGTCAATAAATGGTTTTACATGAGAAATGTGGTGTAAACCTTTACTCTTCCTAGTACGCAGAGTTTCAACTTCAACGCAATTATCATGTGGTATACGTCGGATTCTGTAAGGTCCATTGTAAACTAGAAAGAATTTGTGACTCAAGTGTTTCTTCTTATGTGACAATGAATGAGCTTTAATGAGAACTTTCTGACCAATATATAATTTCTTTGCATTTGCTTTACCGTGTAGTTTTCTCCTTTTGTCTGCTGCAGATTTTATATTTTTAAGAGCCAAATCAATTATGTCTTTGTGTCGAAGTTTACGTGTATTCGGGAAAGGTACAAGCTCTCTGATTCTGTTCGGAGGTTCTACATTCTTCAGTACAAGAGTAGGTGGTAAAGCAGTGGAATCATGAGGCATTTCATTCAGCACATTTTGAAATAAGTGTAAATATCTGTCCCAATGCTGATGCTTTCTGTGACAATAAAGTCTGCAAAGCTTATTGATTTCTTTCATAATCCGTTCAGACGGGTTACAATGTGGTGAATACAATGAAATAAAAACAGGTTTGATTTTATGATTCCGAAGCATGCGTGACCAAACAGCAGATCTGAATTGCGGTCCGTTATCTGAAATGACTTTACTAACGTGTCCAACTTCACGTAAGAAATTTTTAACAAAGGCGTTGGATACAGACCGTCTAGTGGCTTTACGTAACGGAGTGAAAGAAACAAATTTTGAAGTAAGTTCAACAGCGACTAGAACGTACGAAAATCCATTCGATGTTCTGACAAGGGGTCCCAAAAGATCAACAGCAGCAAATTCTTTTAATTTAGAAGGAATAATTGGAAACAACGGAGCACGATGTGAGATAGTAGACGGTTTCGCCTTTTGACAAAGTTTACAAATAGACAAGACTCTTCGAATTCGCTTTTCCATATTGTTAAAATAACAAGTCGTTCGAAGAATATGATAACATTTTCGTGGGCCAAAATGTGCGTAGCTGAAATGAATGTACCAAATGAGCTTATTAACAAAATCGTCTGGAATGCAAAGTACCCATAGCTTGTCATCAACAGTGCAGCGTTTGAACAGTATGTTGTTCCTAACCAGGTAATAATGCCGAATCTGAGTGTGTGTCTTTTCATGCCATTTACTTTTGATGACTTTCTAGATTGGATCTTTATCTTGTTCATGAGCAATGTCCTTTAAAGATGTGGTGATGAAGTTTTCAAAGGCGACTTTCTGAATGTAAAGAATACTGAAATTTTTCTCGAGGTTGCCTTCTGTGTTACTTTTCTCAAGCCCAGCCGGTGCGCGTGACAGCGCGTCCGCAACAATGTTCTCCTTGCCGGGAATGTAGACTATTGTGAAGCGGAATTCTTGCAGAAACAATGCCCAACGTTTTAGCCTGTCATGATTTAATTTTGAAGACATAAGAAATTGTAATGCACGATGATCACTGTATACTTTTACGTGCTTACCAGAAAGAAAGAAACGGAATTTGTTAAATGCCCAAACGATAGCTAAAGCTTCTAATTCAGTAACGGAATAATTTTTTTCAGATTTTGTTAGCACTCGGCTAGCAAAAGCAATGGTTCTCTGAACAGTAGTGTCATTTTCTATGGCTTCTTGAAATAAGTGGGCACCAAGACCGACTTTAGAAGAATCCGTGCTAAGGCAGAAATCTTGTGACAGATCTGGATGAGCTAGTATTGGCACGTGAAGTAACGCTTCTTTCAAAGAATTGAATTCCAACTGTGCTTGTTCGTCCCAGTTCCAAATAGTATTTTTTCCAGTGAGAGAACATAGTTTTGGTGTAACTAGAATATGCATATTCAGAAAACGACGGTAAAAATTTACGAGACCTAGAAAACTACGGACTTGTTTTTTTGTGGATGGAACTGGAATGGCTCTGATTGCTTCCAACTTTTCAGGATCCGGCTAAATGCCTTCAGAAGAAATAATATGTCCCAAAAACTTCACCTTTGTCTTACCGAATTCAGACTTTTCCAAGTTAACTGTAATTCCAGATTCTGCAAAAATACGTAACAAACTGTTGAGGATGCCGTTATGTTGTTCCCATGAAGCTTCTGCTATTAGAATATCGTCCACATATAAGGTGATGTGACGTTTTAAGAACTCAGGTAATATGGAATTTAACCCACGAATGAATGCTGCCGAAGAAATGTTCAAACCAAAAGGAAGTTTCCGAAACTGATAACAAACGCCGAAACAAAGGAAAGCTGTGTATTTTCTGCATTCTGGATGAAGTTCGATCTGATAAAAGCTGGATCTGAGATCAATGGAAGACAACACTTTTACACCATTAAAATTTTGAAGAAGTTCTTCCATCGTCTGTGGCCTGTCTGTTTCAGGAATAATGATAGTATTGATTTATCTCGAATCTAAGACAAGTCTGATCGATCCATTTTTCTTCTCAACAACATGTAATGGGTTGTTGTATGAGCTTACTGCAGGCTCAATAATGCCCTCATTAAGCATAGATTGTATTTCTGTTCTAACACGGTCCCTATAATGTGCTGGAATTACGTATGGTCTTACACAAAATTTAGTATGCTCACGAACACGAAATTGGTATTGAAATCCCTTGATTGTTCCTGTTTTGTGAGTAAAAACTGTGGAATGTGCTTGTAAAATCTCAAAAAGGTCCTGCCTATCAGTTTCATTACAATTCTCAATTGTTTGAATTTTATTCTGAATTAACTCATTAATTTCAAACATGCCGTCGATATCATCCCTGTCAGTACTTGCAGAGTGATTGTTAGTGTCTAGTTCCGTAGAAAATTCCGAACTGTTATCTAACAGAAGGTAAAGCCGATTAATTTCCTCATCATGGTTTGAGAGCCAGTCTTCAAATTTCAAAGCTATTGAATTACCTTCTTTCTCTAAACTTATTTCAGCATCGTGAAAGCTTAAGATTGCTTTGTATTCATTCAAAAAGTCTACTCCCAGTATAATTTCCGTCGACAATAATGGAACAATAAGAAAGTTCATAGAGAAGCTGTGGCTTTGGCAAAAGAATTCTAAGTTGGTTTGTTGGCGTACATCTACACTTTTTCCAAAGATTGCACCTTGTAATTTAATCTTACGTAACGGAAGTGTGGGGCAATCGTTCGATTTGTTGCATTTGCTAAAAGCTGTTTCACTAATTACTGAAATGGGACTGCCAGAGTCAAGTACTGCCGTAAATTTTACGTCATTTATAGTAATGTGAATCACAGGATATGCAATGTTGTTATGTTTTACGTCGTGTTCCTGGAGTAAGATGTCCCTAATGTCTTCCATTTTTACGTAATTACTAGCTACGGCAGCTGCGTCGTCAGTTTCATAAGTACGTATTGTGGCTGTCAGCGGTGTGAGTCATTGCCTATTGTCTCTTTGTTGGCGCGCTTCGTTATTGGGATTTAGAGACCTAACTTCTACAAATTCACCGTGACGAGAGGGCCCTGCTCTGTTTAAATCTCGCCAGTTCTGATGCAATTCAGGTCTGTCGTTACGATCATATCGTCTGTTGTCATGTCGGTAGATTCGATAGTTTCTTTCTTGTCGGTCACGTGGTGGAGAATTTCTCCCTGAATCGTAACTGCACGCTGGACCGTTGCGTCTAAAGTTATTCTGTCTCCCTTGATAATAGTTATTTTGGTTCCCATATTGTCTGTTTCTCTGATTGTCTCTGTGATAGTCATTACTGCAGAGAGGTGATCTTTCCCTGTAATTATGACTACTCTGCCAACGGTTGTCATACGGGTGGTATCTATTTTGGTCACGATTTGTGTGGTGAGAATAGTCTTGTCGCGTCCAGTTATCGTTTCTGTCGTCACGGAATTGTGACGGATGTGACCTGTAGTGATTGTTTTCCTGTTTTCGCATCCCGCGACTGTCTGTGTCAATTTCTAATTCTTGTAACAGTCCCTGAAAAGCTTCAATGTCGTCTTTGCAACGTCCTGCTAAAATAATATGTCGTAAATGTTCAGGCAGTTTGATTAAGCAAATGCGGATAAGTTCTGACGGGCTGTATGGGTTTGACAGGTATTGATTCTTGTGCAACATGTCTTCAAAATATTTCACAAGACTGGAAAATTCAGATTGTTCGAAATGTTTCATCATTATGATGCTATGTTTTACACGGTCTTGTGTGGCTTGAGACCAATATGCTGAGAGGAAGGCATGGTAAAACTCTCCTTCACTGTGGCAATCGTGAATTACCGATCGCATTCTTACAGCTGGTTCATTCTCTAAGTAGGCACACATAAATTCTAATCTGTGTTCTAATGACCAGTTGGGAGGAAAACAATGAGAGAATTGATGGAGCCACGCTTGTGGATGAATGTCGTTGCCAGAATTCTTAAACGTTTTGAATTTACGTGTAGTAATGAACAGCTTATAGTCAAAATCATCGTGTCGGCGAGTAGCATATCGGTCATTGTTACGTCGTGTCGGCGGTTCCATCTCAAAATTCGGTATACCTTGCCAATTTCTTTCATAATTACCGAAATGCCCTGTGTTATTATTTTGTGGCTGTTCCGTATTTCTATGTCCCTCTTCCCTTATTGGTGCGCGAGTGTCCTCTGAAATACGTAATTCTTGTATTACCTGTGTCAGCTGATCTTGTACTTCCCGCATTTCTCTTTTGTATTGCGTATTAATTTGATTCTGATTTTGTTTGAATTTTCTTATTTGTTCACACTCTTCTGTGTCAGTGAAGGCTACGGGTCTTGTGTCATTCAGATCATCATCTACCTTTGTAGATAAGTTAGTGACCTGATCCGAAAGTTCGGCTACTTTCTCCGATAGTGTACTTATTTCCTCCATGTGTCTTTCTGAACCAATTTTCAGGGTATCTACTGTGTCCTTTAAGTTTTCCTGAGTTCTTGCAAGTTGCGTAACCGAATCGGTAGATGCAACTGAGTCAATTTTAGCCCACAAGGTCTCATGATTTTCATGAACAATGGTTTGCAGTTCTTTTATGGCTGCTTCGTGATTCTGTAATGCATTTTCATGCCGCGAAAAAATAGGTTGAAAATGCTCACAAATTTGAGTTTTTACGTCATTACAGACTTTTTGACATTTCGATTCAATGTTATGTAACTCAGTAGTTAAATCTTCACGTGTTTGTTCAAGCGTGGTGTGAAGATTTTGTTCCATTGCGTCTAACTGTTGCTGTGTTTGTCTCTGGTGTTGTTCCATTGTGTCTAACTTTTGAAGCTTTTGCTGTGTTTGTCTCTGATTTTGTTCCATTGTGTCTAACTTTTGCAGCTTTTGCTGTGTTTGTCTCTGATTTTGTTCCATTTGTTGCATTAGTTGTAATAACAATGCATTAGTGTCTGGAATCTGTTCCTCTACTCTTTTCGGCAGTGCATTTGCACCGGCAACATTCACATTTTGACAAGGTAAAAATGTGTCTTGACTTATTTGAGAAAACGGTGAGGACGCAAAACCTGAATCTACAGTATTTGCAAAATTGTGTCCTATCATTTCGGATTCCTGAGGCGAGCTGTTGCCGACCGATCGATCAATAATGCTTCCCTGTTCACTACCTGTTTGAGTGCCTACGCCATTGTTTGACGCCCGCTCCATTTCCCTATGCACAGTTACCAAATTACTACTTTGAATATTAGTTAATTCATTACATGGTGGGGCCAACACACTGCTTTCGTCTTCACTGTCATTTCTCATTTTACTTTGGAGCCGAGTGTTACGTTTTTCACACGCCATTATTGTCACAATATTTCACACGATAACACAGAAAAGCACAATTTGAATAGCAAAAATAAGAGAACACATTAACATAGCACTGAAAATAATATTTAGTTAATTGCAAGCGCAGCTGCGAAAAACTTGCTGCAAATCTACATGCATGCCACAACTGTTTTACTGTACAACAATGAAAGACTGCAACTACAAAGGAGATTCTCTCTACAATTACGCACTAGCAATAAACAAAAGCTACACTAAATACACAAACTACAAGAAAAAAATCAGAAGATTCCAGTGAGGTATCCTAGGCTAAGGGTCGATCCTGGCAGGGTCGCCATATGAAACATCCCCTTAGTACAATTTATACACGACTGTGCTTAAACTGACACACAATATTTTGTTAGCGCAGCGGAATCTGACTTTCAATAATCCCTACAAAAGAATGGCCCTGACTAACATTAAACTATACCTTTCACAAATCACTTACCTCACAAAAATCTTCGCTGCTCAAGCTACTGCAATACAGCGAGCGCCACTACTGCCAGCTAAATAAAAGATTCAAACTATGGAAGGCACTAACTACTGATAGGGATAGTTAGCAAATGAAAGATATTAATAGAGAACAAACAATGTATTTACCTTGATATCATCATATATAAATATAGCAGTTCATGACAAATTTCAAAACTCCGCCATCTCTCTCCCCACATCCACCACTGCTGGCGGCTCACCTCCAACTGCGCAACGCTACGCGCTGTTAACATCCAGCTGCCCCTCTACAATGGCAGACAACAATGCAAACTAGCCACAGACTGCACACAGCACAGCCAGTGATTTTCATATAGACCGCTACATAACTTTGCCAATAAGAAAATATAAACAGCCTACTTACACAATGTACACTCCTGGAAATTGAAATAAGAACACCGTGAATTCATTGTCCCAGGAAGGGGAAACTTTATTGACACATTCCTGGGGTCAGATACATCACATGATCACACTGACAGAACCACAGGTACGTAGACACAGGCAACAGAGCATGCACAATGTCGGCACTAGTACAGTGTATATCCACCTTCCGCAGCAATGCAGGCTGCTATTCTCCCATGGAGACGATCGTAGAGATGCTGGATGTAGTCCTGTGGAACGGCTTGCCATGCCATTTCCACCTGGCGCCTCAGTTGGACCAGCGTTCATGCTGGACGTGCAGACCGCGTGAGACGACGCTTCATCCAGTCCCAAACATGCTCAATGGGGGACAGATCCGGAGATCTTGCTGGCCAGGGTAGTTGACTTACACCTTCTAGAGCACGTTGGGTGGCGCGGGATACATGCGGACGTGCATTGTCCTGTTGGAACAGCAAGTTCCCTTGCCGGTCTAGGAATGGTAGAACGATGGGTTCGACGACGGTTTGGATGTACCGTGCACTATTCAGTGTCCCCTCGACGATCACCAGTGGTGTACGGCCAGTGTAGGAGATCGCTCCCCACACCATGATGCCAGGTGTTGGCCCTGTGTGCCTCGGTAGTATGCTGTCCTGATTGTGGCGCTCACCTGCACGGCGCCAAACACGCATACGACCATCATTGGCACCAAGGCAGAAGCGACTCTCATCGCTGAATACGACACGTCTCCATTCGTCCCTCCATTCACGCCTGTCGCGACACCACTGGAGGCGGGCTGCACGATGTTGGGGCGTGAGCGGAAGACGGCCTAACGGTGTGTGGGACCGTAGCCCAGCTTCATGGAGACGGTTGAGAATGGTCCTCGCCGATACCCCAGGAGCAACAGTGTTCCTAATTTGCTGGGAAGTGGCGGTGCGGTCCCCTATGGCACTGCGTAGGATCCTACGGTTTTGGCGTGCATCCGTGCGTCGCTGCGGTCCGGTCCCAGGTCGACGGGCACGTGCACCTCCCGCCGACCACTGGCGACAACATCGATGTACTGTGGAGACCTCACACCCCACGTGTTCAGCAATTCGGCGGTACGTCCACCCGGCCTCCAGCATGCCCACTATACGCCCTCGCTCAAAGTCCGTCAACTGCACATACGGTTCACGTCCACGCTGTCGCGGCATGCTACCAGTGTTAAAGACTGCGATGGAGCTCCGTATGCCACGGCAAACTGGCTGACACTGACGGCGGCGGTGCACAAATGCTGCGCCATTCGACGGCCAACACCGCGGTTCCTGGTGTGTCCGCTGTGCCGTGCGTGTGATCATTGCTTGTACAGCCCTCTCGCAGTGTCCGGAGCAAGTATGGTGGGTCTGACACACCGGTGTCAATGTGTTCTTTTTTCCATTTCCAGGAGTGTATGTGCGACAGATCCAGTGTCCAATATTTAGGTGCAGTCACTGACTGACTGGATTGAAATAAGGACAGAAATTCTAAAAACATATAAAAAGCAATACCATCATTGTATTGAACTGAAAATTTAATGTAATTTAACTTTACTTCAGGTCATTTGACAGTAAATTACCTTTACAATAATGAAGCACTGATGTCTACATATGAACTTTATCTTTTATCCTGTTATTCCTACTGTGTTTACACTATTGCAGAATTAAAAAGAAGTTCCAGGCGACGTATTGGAATTGTAGTGAAGTATTTATGTGGAGTGCGGTTTAAAAGGGGCTGTAGAGATGTGGGGGTCAATTTTACAAATATTTTATTCAACATTAGATATTTCCGATAACAGCAGAGAAATACACTTTTGATAAAACAAAATATTTATGTAGCTCGTAGATATCCTTAAACAGGACTCCACGTTATCTACATAACAAAGTTCTTTGAAGCAAAGAATTAAAACCAAACTTCTGCCCTGATATACCAACCAGTCAACAGCATTAAAAATTTACAACACCTGGAACTCGGCCATACCCGTCCATAGCATCTGAGAAAACTTCAGGACTGAAACGTAAGACAGCAAAACAATTTTAGAGTTAGCGAGGATTATGACATGCACTACGGATTGGTCTACAAACACTGTCATCACCACACACCTACCTCAACAAGCTACAAACAACACACTACAAGTAGTTAGGCATATATATCTTATGAAAGTCAAACAACTGATTATTCACAATGAACAAATAACAAGATGAGTTCTCAATAGTCACTCCCACGGCTTAGTCTAAACAAAACACTTTAAGATTAATGCAATCAGCAATGCCTGCAGTGAGTAGTTAACAAGATGATCTGCTCTCGGTCGCACAGAAAACACTGGCACTCCCATGTGCCATCAGTAAATAACCAGAACTTGTCATTTTGATGGGCCGGCCGCTGTGGCCGAGCGGCTGTAGGCACTTCAGTCTGGAACCGCGCGACCGCTACGGTCGCTGGTTCGAATCCTGCCTCGGGTATGGATGTGTGTGAAGTCCTTAGGTTAGTTTGGTTTAAGTAGTTCTAAGTTCTAGGGGACTGATGACCTCAGATGTTAAGTCCCATAGTGCTCAGTGCCATTTGAGCCATTTGTCGTTTGGAGATCAAAACCTTAGCGCTAGAAAATACACCCAGCGCTGCCCGTACACCACAGAGTGCGCTGTGTCAACCACGAAAACACCTATGTGCAACTGTGAGCAGTAAAAGCACTCTGGTAGTCCTATTCTTGACATTCAGAAATCGCTTTCTCCGCCTCTTCTAAGATCACTGTCCGTTCAGCCGGGAAAAGACATCAGCCACTCCACTGCGTCCACCGTGTCCGCACACCGGCTGTACCCTGCGTAGAGCGTTGTGATGTCAAGACGACAGGACCGCAACACACCAGTTGCTCAAGGCCCTCGCTCTCGGCTCTGCTCAGAACGCGCTCGTTCGTCTCAGTGCAGCAACTTACTACTGCAACACCATGAGGGCCAACTTGCCGTTACAAACACCTCGGCCACTGCCCCAATCCTCGCCTCTCAGGATATGCCATAGGCTCGCCCACCTCTTCCAGAAGATATTGCTGGTTCCGTCCTTGACATCAGTTCGCGTCCGCGACAATCAAGGGCCCACGCCATCCCCCCTATCGTGGCCCGGATGACACACTTCACTCAACAACACTGTCTGGAGGCGAGGAAAATAACCATGCCACTCGACGTGGCACGCAATGAAGGCAAACCTGCACTGAGATTAGGGTGTAAATGCGACGCGGGGGAAAGAAGCAATACAATAATTATGGGTTGCATTAAATCAAATGTGCAGAGAGTAATAAATATTGCGTAGGCCAAACTGAGAAAAACTTAAAAATCCTCTGTATTGTGAACACAATAATACGACGCCATACTGGAGAAAAAGCAACACATATGAACTTCCCACGGTTGGAGAGCACATGGGAAAACTGCGAATAACTCTACAAAAACAAGTGTGCTACAGGAGATTTATGTCCACCAACTAGAAATCCCAGAAGAGCTTTTTAATGGGCTGAGTGATTTCGTACACAATATATACTGTGAAATTTTTTAAGATATGCCTTAGTTTTTATCAGCGCAACATGTTGAGATGAAGCAGGATGCATTTATATTCGTCTCCCTGCAGCTACAAGCTATACTACTTGGAATATATCTTCGTTGTTGATACTTTAGGCTTTGCAAATACGCAGCACGATGGCTTGATGGAAAAAAGTCTGGTCACATATTAAAAGATTCATTAACTGTATCTCTTAACTGAAATATGTTTGTCAGTCTAGGAAATGATTTGTAATGTTTTGTGTTTAATGTTCTGGAATATTTAAGTTTAAATTATTTCCAGATGTATTTTGAAATTCGTAGTACATGAAGACGGTTACACTACAGATTTGTTACACCATTCAAAGTTGTTTTTAATTTTTGTGGAAACCAGCAAAATACCAGTATATGACAGTGAAGTTGATAGTGATTCCGTTAAGACTGGTCACTTTGTATCACGAGAAACTGTATATTATAACGCACTTATCTTGTATTTATACAGAAATTTATTTTGCTTTGTAAGATTGTTATAATATGATCCAAAACTAGTTCTAATTGATTTGACTTTTGGCACATATGATGACGAGTACTTTACCCGAGAACGATTATTTTGAGATGATTAAACAGCGATCGTTGTTGTTGTTGTTGTGGTCTTCAGTCCTGAGACTGGTTTGATGCACCTCTTCATGCTACTCTATCCTGAGTAGGTTTCTTCATCTACCTGTACCTACTGCAACCTATATCCTTCTGAATCTGCTTAGTGTATTCATCTCTTGGTCCCCCTCTACGATTTTTACACTCCACGCTGCCCTCCAATACTAAATTGGTGATCCCTTGATGCCTCAACACATGTCCTACCAACCAATCCCTTCTTCTAGTCAAGTTGTGCCACAAACTTCTCTTCTCCCCAATCCGATTCAATACTTCCTCATTAGTTATGTCATCTACTCATCTAATCTTCAGCATTCCTCTGTAGCACCACATTTCAAAAGCTTCTATTCTCTTCTTGGTTCAAATGGCTCTGAGCACTATGGGACTTAACATCTGTGGTCATCAGTCCCCTAGAACGTAGAACTACTTAAACCTAACTAACCTAAGGATATCACACACATCCTTGCCCAAGGCAGGATTCGAACCTGCGACCGGAGCAGTCACGCGCTTCCAGACTGAAGCGCCTAGACCGCTCGGCCACACCGGCCGGCATTCTCTTCTCTTCTTGTCCCAACTATTTATCGTCCATGTTTCACTTCCTTATATGGCTACACTCCATACAAATACTTTCAGAAATGACTTCCTGACACTTAAATCTATACTCGTTGTTAACAACTTTCTCTTCTTCAGAAACGCTTTCCTTGCCATTGCCAGTCTACATTTTATATCCTCTCTACTTCGGCAATCATCAGACACTTTGCTCCCCAAATAGCAAAATTCCTTTTCTACTTTAGATGTCTCATTTCCAAATTTAATTCCCTCAGCATCACCCGACTTAATTCGACTACATTCCATTATCCTAGTTTTGCGTTTGTTGATGTTCATCTTATACCCTCCATTCAAGACACTATCCATTCCATTCAACTGCTCTTCCAAGTCCTTTGCTGTCTCTGACAGAATTACAATGTCATCGGCGAACCTCAAAGTTTTTATTCCTTCTCCATGGATTTTAATACCTACTCCGAATTTATCTTTTGTTTCCTTCACTGCTTGCTCAATATACGGATTGAATAACATCGGGGAGAGACTACAACCGTGTCTCACTCCCTTCCCAACCACTGCTTCCCTTTCTTGTCCCACGACTCTTATAACTGCCATCTGGTTTCTGTAGAAATTGTAAATAGCCCATCGCTCCCTGTATTTTACCCCTGCCACCTTCAGAATTTGAAAGAGCGTATTCCAGTCAACATTGTCAAAAGCCTCCTCTAAGTCTACAAATGCTAGCAACGTAAGTTGGCCTTTTCTTAATCTAGCTTCCAAGATAAGTCGTAGGGTCAGTATCGCCTCACGTGTTCCAACATTTCTACGGAAACCAAACTGATCTTTCCCGAGGTCGGCTTCTACTAGTTTTTCCATTCGTCTGTAAAGAATTCGCGTTAGTATTTTGCAGCCGTGACTTATTAAACTGATAGTTCGGTAATTTTCACTTTTGTCAACACCTGCTTTCTTTGGGATTGGAATTATTATATTCTTTTTGAAGTGTGAGGGTATTTCGCCTGTTTCATACATCTTGCTCACCAGATGGTAGACTTTTGTTAGGACTGGCTCTCCCAAGGCTGTCAGTAGTTGTATTGGAATGTTGTCTACTCCCGGGGCCTTGTTTCGACTCAGGTCTTTCAGTGCTCTGTCAAACTCTTCACGCGGTATCTCCCATTTCATCTTCATGTAAATCCTCTTCCATTTCCATAATATTGTCCTGAAGTAAATCGCCCTTGAATAGACCCTCTATATACTCCTTCCACCTTTCTGCTTTTCCTTCTTTGGTTAGAACTGTTTTTCTATCTGAGCTTTTGATATTCATACAAGTGGTGCTCTTTTCTCTGAAGGTCTCTTTAATTTTCCTGTCGGCTGTATCTATCTTACCCCTAGTGAGATAAGCCTCTACATCCTTACATTTGTCCTCTAGCCATCCCTGCTTAGCCATTTTACACTTCCCGTCGATCTTATTTTTGAGGCGTTTGTATTCCTTTTTGCCTGCTTCATTACTGCATTTTTATATTTTCTCCTTTCATCAATTAAATTCAATACATCTTCTGTTACTCAAGGATTTCTACTAGCCTTCGTCTTTTTACCTACTTGGTCCTCTGCTGCCTTCACTATTTCATCCCTCAAAGCTACCCATTCTTCTTCTAAGGAAATTTTTGCCCCCATTCCTGTCAATTGTTCCCTTATGCTCTCCCTGAAACTCTGTACAACCTCTGGTTTAGTCAGTTTATCCAGGTCCCATTTCCTTAAATTCCCACCTTTTTGCAGTTTCTTCGGTTTTAATCTACAGGTCATAACCAATAGATTGTGGTCAGAATCCACATCTGCCCCTGCGAATGTCTTACAATTTAAAACCTGGTTCCTAAATCTCTGTCTTACCATTATATAATCTATCTGACACCTGTCAGTATCTCCAGGCTTCTTCCATGTATACAACCTTCTTATATTATTCTTGAACCAAGTGTTAGCTATGATTAAGTTGTGCTCTGTGCGGAATTCTTCCAGGCGGCTTCCTCTTTCATTTCTTACCCCCAATCCATATTCACCTACTACGTTTCCTTCTCTCCCTTTCCCTACTACCGAATTCCAGTCACCCATGACTATTAAATTCTCGTCTCCCTTCACAATCTGAATAATTTCTTTTATTTCATCACACATTTCTTAAATTTCCTCGTCATCTGCAGAGCTAGTTGTCATACAAACTTGTACTACTGTAGTAGGCGTGGGCTTCGTATCTATCTTGGCCACAATAAAGCGTTCACTAGGCACTAGGCACTTACACGCATTCCTACTTTCCTATTCATTATTAAACCTACTCCTGCATTACCCCTATTTGATTTTGTGTTTATAACCCTATAGTCACCTGACCAGAAGTCTTGTTCCTCCTTCCACCGAACTTCACTAATTCCCACTATATCTAACTTTAACCTATCCATTTCCCTTTTTCAATGTTCTAACCTACCTTCCCGGTTAAGGGATCTGACATTCCACGCGCCGATCCGTAGAACGCCAGTTTTCTTTCTCCTAATAACGACGTCCTCCTGAGTAGTCCCCGCCCGGAGATCCGAATGGGGGACTATTTTACCTCTGGAATATTTTACCAAAGAGGACGCCATCATCATTTAACCATGCAGTTATGCTGCATGCCCTCGGGAAAAATTACGGCCGTAGTTTCCCCTTGCTTTCAGCCGTTCGCAGTACCAGAACAGTAAGACCGTGGTGGTTAGTGTTACAAGGCCAGATCAGTCAATCATCCAGACTGTTGCCCTGGCAACTACTGAAAAGGCTGCTGCCCCTCTTCAGGAACCACACGTCTGTCTGGCCTCTCAACAGATACCCCTCCGTTGTGATTGCATCTACGGTACGGATATCTGTATCGCTGAGGCACGCAAGCCTCCCCACCAACGGCAAGGTCCATGGTTCATGGGGGGAAACAGCGATCAGCATTCTGAAAATAAATATATTTTTTATAAATAACGACCGCGGGTCATTCCCTAGCGCCAAGTACGCTAGCTGATCAGAACTACCTGGACGTCTATTACATAGTATTAAAGTGATGTGTGTCCACTTAATGGCCGCTTGAGCACTGCTGTGGCACCTCCAGTAAGGTGGCTGATTATCCATTTTCTTTCAAAAGCTGACACCAGTAGAGGTAGTGGTGTTTGATGATGGGATCTGGAGCGACGTCGCCTTTCGTACTCGTCGCTAAGGGTTCCGTTAGGTTCAGTTCAGGACATTATGCAAGGCAGTCGATTTTACCGCCCACGCATGCTGCTTTATGACTGGGTGAATTGTTAAGCTGATAAGGTCATTGTGTCTAAACTGTTCCTCTCCAACATACCGTACACAATGTATGTGTGGATGAATCAAACTGGAGACCTAGAAATGATGGTAAGGCTTCGTCCCGCCGTAGCCCTCACAAGTTCACAACCCCACAACAGGCCACAGCAGTCCACCCATCCCACCACCACGCCACACTGAACCCACAGCTATTGTGCGGTTCGGCCCCCAGTTGATCCCCCTGGGAACGTCTCATATCAGATGATTATAACCCCAAATGTTTGCATGGTAGAGTAATTACAGTGTATGCGTACGTGGAAATGGTGTTTGCACAGAAATCACCGACACATTATAGCTGAGGCAGAATAACTTCCCCGCATTCGCCGAGGTAGATGGAAAACCGCCTTAAAAACCATCCACAAGCTGGCCGGCTAACCGTACCTCGACAGCAATCCGCTGGGCGGATTCGTGCCAGGGACGGGCACGATTTCCCCCTCGGAAAGCAGCGCGTTAGACCGCGTGGCTAGCCGGCACGCCAGTACAGAATACTATCAAATATGTTCATATACATTTACATTTACAACTTCCTTAAGCAATAATGTGGCTGCCCACTAACCATGAAAAACACCCCTATACGATAGCAAAACGTCCTCCTTACTTCACTTTTGGCAAAATACATGATGGCAGGTAACGCACGTTCGAATCCTACCTCGGGCATGGATGTGTGTGATTGCCTTAGGTTAGTTAGGTTTAAGTGGTTGTAAGTCTAGGGGACTGATGACCTAAGATGTGAAGTGCCATAGTGCTTAGAGCCATTTGAACCATTTGGCAGGTAACGTTTTCTATGTATTCACTAAACTCAAACACTCCCACCATAATTTCATAAGATATAGCGTTATTCTCACGCGAAATCACTCTTTTTTCTGCCATCCACTGTCCATTTACTTAGCTCTGGCTAAAGGAATGTGCTGTTTACGAGGAGCTGCACGACCACTGCACACCATCATTTTAACCCCGCATGCACAATTATTCTACTAGATGGACGCTGGTAGCAGTGTGGAGCTCACGAGAGATTCGATACGCTGATTTCATGCAATTTTTTTATAATCACCCTATGCAACGCCCGACTGTCCACCCTGTCCGTTAGTACATGCTGGTATTGGTTTATCCTTGGGCGTTCCTTTGCGTTTCCACTTCACAATCACATCGTAAACAGTCTATTACGACACTTTTAGAACGACTGAAATGTCCCTGATGTATTTTTTACTCAGGTGACATCCAATGACTAGTCCTCGTTCGAAGTCATTGAGTTCTCCTGTTCCTCTGTGACCCATTCCTCTGCTCCTCTACACAACAACACCCACCTTCTTTTATAATGGAGGATCTGCCTCCCAAGACATCTGTTGCTCAGTTGTGCAATAGATAGGGCTGTCCGGATAGTGTATGTTCAGTTTTGATAAACCATACACAGCTTAACAGTTAAAGGGAGTTAGGACGTAAAATTGCTTTCTTTACGTTTTCAGATTATTCTTCAATGAAACAATTTGCACTTGTCTTAATTCAGTCTTCTATAAATCACCCATAAATTCGCATAGGAAGTATTTTATTAGCTTTTTTAATGTATCCTCTGCATTTGTTTAAAATTTTAAATATTTTACATCCATTACTTCAAGTTTGAACACACGCTTTTTATATAGCAGTTTGTGTATCACGGCATTACAAAGGCGAAATTATGTTCTTTCAATTGACAGCAATGTCGGAAACAATATACTAACTTTTCATAATTGATATATTTATATCCATGGTGTATGTAGCAGTCCGTCTGCTTTGCCGGCACGGCAGCTCAGCGTGTTCGGTCAGACGGTTAGCTACACTCTGTAAAAAAAAAAAAAAAAAAAAAAAAAACCTGAGTGAACAGATCAACGAAGAACCTGAACGGGTGTCAACGGACGTCCGCTCTGAACAAAATCATTGAACAATATAGAACAAAATGAGATCAACAAAAACATGTAGTAGATAGCGTAAGAAAAGCTGAATGGTACCGTGCTTGCCTCCCACGCAGCTGGCCCGGGTTCGATTCCTCGCCGGGTTGGAGATTTTCTCCGCTTGTCGACTGGATGCTGTGTTGTCCTCATCATCATTTCGCCCTCATCACCGGCACGCAGGTCGCATAGTGTGGCGTCGACTGAAATAAGAATTCACTTCGCAGAGTGACCGAGCGGTTCTAGGCGCTACAGTGTGGAACCGCGCGACCGCTATGGTCGCAGGTTCGAAACCTGCCTCAGGCATGGATGTGTGTGATGTCCTTAGGTTAGTTATGTTTGAGTAGTTCAAGGTTCTAGGCGACTGATGACCTCAGAAGTTAAGTCCCATAGTGCTCAGAGCCATTTGAACCATTTTTCGCAGCCGAACTTCCCTAGACAGGGCCTCTCGGCCAGCAATGCCATATGCTCATTTCATTTCGTTTATATGTAGCAGTTCTAAGAATTCTGTTGCTATGGTGGTAAGTAAGGATAGTGGAAAGATAATCAATTTTCAGATTCCGAAAAACATTGTTATATATGTAAATCAGTTAACCATATCTGTGGTAGGAACTATGAAGGACGAAATGGCGGAATGGAGGCCTCTGCAGCTACTGAAACTTTCAGTCGAGCCATGAATGAAACGAATGCTTTTAACTCAAAGTTTGTAGGTGATGGACACTCAAAAACATACAACAACGTACCAGCATCACGGCTCTTTGGTGATAAGACTATCACGAAACTTGAAAGTGTGGGTCACGTCCAGAAGAGGATGAACACCAGGCTGAGGAAGTTTAAGTGTGAAGTAGAAGGGACTTTCTGATGGCGAAACCATCACTGTTAAGTTATTGATGAGTTATAAAACTGTGGAATGCTCATTGGGAAAAACACTGACAATTTGTTATGAGTGGAACAGGCAGTATGGGCTACATACTTTCACACGCTGTCAGCGAATAACAAACTAATCCATCACCTTATCCTTCACAGATTAAATTCATGGTGCAAGTATTGCAAGGCATGAAACTCAAACGCTTCACACACCGTAAACATTCCGTGCTAATAGAAGTCAAGTAAATAATAAACCTCATTTGTAGGGTGAAAGTGCTACAGCATTTGGGAATTACTCCTGGAGTAAACTGCATCAGCGAACATCAATACAAGACAAGTTTCACAGAAATAAAGCACATTATGCAGCATAAATGCTCACTAACGAGTCCAGAAGGGAGAAAAGAATTAAATTCATGAAATCGGTGAAATTGTGCAGGATACTATAAAATGAAAGTTTCTAGAAACAGCTTCTAAAAGTTTGAAGCGATTAGATGTTTTAATCTCTTCAAACTTTTAGAAGCTGTTTCTGGAAACTTTCATTTTCACTTGCGTCATTTCCAAAAATCTCTGGAACCACTCGCAATATTTGGATTTTCAGAAAGTTGCAACGTAGATGTACAGAGTCCAAAGAACTAAATTAAAAACATAATGTTAAAGGGACCTGGTCGAGAGCGTAATACCTGTGGTTGACCATACTAATGTTGCTACACATTGCTCAAATGCTATTTGTTCAAATCAAACAAAATGTGAAACGTGCCTAAGTTGTCATTTCTCCTTGAAAGTGTGTTACTTACACGACTATAGGTTTTAGTAGGGATCCACGCGGAAGCTGTGATCTAAAAAGCTGGCATTAAAAATGGGTTTGAATATTTGGTACACTGTTTATTTGATTGCCATAATTCCAGTACCAAAAAAATGGCTCTGAGCACTATGGGACTTAACATCTATGGTCATCAGTCCCCTAGAACTTAGAACTACTTAAACCTAACTAACCTAAGGACATCACACAACACCCAGTCATCACGAGGCAGAGAAAATCCCTGACCCCGCCGGGAACCGAACTCGAATTCCAGTACATTTTAATGAGAGTGATGTAGTTACTTTCTGTACTAAGATTCATTGAAACAGTTCTATTACTTTCAGAGAAAATGCTTTTAAAGCTTTATTACGACCTTTTTGACATGCATTCAAAGTTGAAACACGCCAGGTCCATAGCCGTCATCGATGACGGTTTCTGTATTCTCCAACCTACGTCTCGAGGCCCTCTTTTGAATTCTGGCATCTTTTGTCATTTGTAGGCCTCATGTGCCCTCAACTGGTCAACTGACAGAAACGAGGTTCTATGCCCATATCACTGCTGACTTAGAGCCAGCTGACTGACTCATCACTGAAACACTAAGCGCTTCCATTACACCATTTATTACGATCTTGAGGCCCACTAATACTGTTTTGGCAGGCGTTATTAAAACTTTTCTTCAGATTTTGAGTTCTCACGTGGATGTGTTTAGCACACAAGTTTTTACTAGCTGTCTTTATAGACAGATTTTGTTAGGTTTGCTACCGGCAGTGGTAGAGGATATTTGCGCCTGCATACACCGTCAGTAACAATAGCTCTCTTATACTTACATCAAGTTCCAGCTCCTTGTAGAGAGAGAACGACAAGGTGATTGTCTTTAGCAATCCAATGTTAGAAGGTGGCCCATACAGCTTTTCTCATTTCTTCTAAGTTATTAGCATTTCTCCGTATTATTCTGCCCGTACGTAAGATATATACAAATAAATATAACTATAAATACAATAATATTACTTCTTGAGATAAGCCGTCTCCTTCAAGTCACTACCACTAGTAAAACATAAACAGAACGGTAAGGCCGGCCGCTGTGGCCGAGCGGTTCTAGGCGCTTCAGTCCGGAACCGCGCTGCTGCTTCGATCGCAGGTTCCAATCCTTCCTTGGGCATGGATGTGTGTAATGTCCTTAGGTTAGTTAAGTTTAAGTAATTCTGTGTCTATGGGACTGATGACCTCAGATGTTAAGTCCCACAGCGCTTAGAGCCATTTGAACATTTTGAGAACGTGAAACTGAAGTTCGTACATACACTTTCTTAGCAACAGGATGACCAACTTGAAAAGCGGTGGTCAAATAATAAATAGAAGAACGACAGAGTACGTCTACTGCAGTCGGAATAAACACAGCTGAAATGACAAAAGGAAGATGTCATTGTTTAGAAAACGCTCTTTCTTTCCTAACAATACACACCAAACATAGGCTATTCTTGATGAAGAAGGGCTGGGTTATACCTTAACAAAATTGAGAAAATTCATCATTTCGACGGATTTCCACTTCCTGGTTTCTTGCAGTATAATTAAATTTATTCTGGAGAAAGTACAAAAGATTGTACAAAATTTTATCCCTATAAGTAAACCATTTTACTTCCCGAGCCACTGACTGAACTGCAATTATTTTATTTACTATTAAAAGCAGTCTTGATCACGATTTATTTATCATGGTGACCTGTTTCGACCACTACTGTGGTCATCTTCAGACCATTGAGTAGGAACCTCTTTCTGTTGGAGAGTTGACAGACAACCCATGCCACTATCCATATCCCCATGTACCGTTGTCTGTCCCCCCCCCCCCCCCCCAAATACAGACTAGGAGTGATTCTCCAACAGAAAGAGGTTCCTACTCAATGGTCTGAAGATGACCACAGTAGTGGTCGAAACTAGTCACCTTGATAAATAAATCGTGATCAAGACTGTTTTTAATAGTAAATATTTGTAAGACATTGATCACTGCCTTTCCCGCAATGTATTCAAAAGTAATGCAATTATTTTAGTTTCGTACACTAAGAACATAACATGCAACATCCTGTAATGTTCAGTGTCTGTTGCTACAATGGTTTCTGAAATACAGAGAAGCCAAGTAACAAAATTTAACATCGTCGATATATGGCGCTCCATCTACCCATTGGAATATTTCATGTCGTGCTTCCAGGTCTCGAACACTGTTGTTGGTGGTCTGAGACGTGGGTAAACAAACACTGCTCACCTGACGAACATAGAGCGCCAGCAACCTCCGTCCTGGTGCGGGCGCCGTCCGCCCTGTGCCGCTTTTGAGGGACGGGCCGCGGGCCAATCAGGGCTGCCACCAGCGCCCGCAGGGCTGCCACTCGGTGCTGAGTGCGCAGTCCGCCGCCTCCGCCTGCGCCGGCTTCCGTCACGCTGCGCTGCCCCGCAGCCGTAATTACGAATCCGCACTCTCAGCACTTCCGGCTGTGTTCGCGCTGATCCGTCTGAAAACTTTACCATACAAATATACGTGTATGGCAGGGGGGAAAAAAATCCCTGCGCAGTCGGCCGAGCTCACTCGTGCGACTTCAGGCGCGAGTAATATATCGGGCCTGCTTCGCAGATAATGCCTAATAACTCAACCAAACTGAAGGACCAGCATAAATCGTCGGTGAACGTTATGAGTGTAAGGGCAAATTATTTTAACGTACTGAGCTCCACAGATATCGACTGTGAGTAGAATGTATGTTTTGCATTTAGTTCAGTTAACAGCTCGAAAAGTAAACTGTAAGCCATTCAAGCTCGTCACCATTCAGTCGCGTCGGTGGCCGCATATGTCTATCATTTATCCTATTCTCCATTTTTATTCTTCTTAAATATCCAAATTCCATTTAATATCTGCATTTTCAAATTTTATGCTAGATTTTTTTATTTTTGCTTTCAAAATGTGCATAAAATTAACAAAAGCAGAGAAAATGAAACAGAAGCCTGTCTGTATTTGGCGGGACACAGACAACTGTACATGGGGATATGGGTACTGGCATGGGTTGTCTGTCAACTCTCTCAGACTTCGCAATGGGTCATACCGCCTCAGTGGCTAATTCACAATCCACCCTAAGAAATCAGGCAGTAGGTTGTGAAAACAGGCAGCATGCGAATAAAGTTAAATATTACGTGACATTTACACTTACATTCGATGTAGGAACAGAAGACCGCAGAGATATGTAAGAGCATCTCTACATCTTTTCACTCTGATTAGTTTTTTTTTAGAATGTTCCTAATGAATTAACGAAAACAAGATAAAGTTCAAGGAATGATTCATTGGAAATTATTATATTGTATTGTATGTTAACTGGGGGCCTAGAAACGACGGAGAGGCTCCGTCCCCGCCGCAGCCACAGTGGTCCACTTCGACCATTCGCCGCTCCACGCCGAACCATTCTTTCAGGGTATTTGTGCGGTTTGGCCCCCAGTGGACCCCCCCCCCCTCCCGAGAACATCTCACACCAGACGAGTGTAACCCCTATGTTTGCGTGGTAGAGTAAGGAGATGTACGCGTACGTGGAGAACTTGTTTGCTCAGCAATCGCTGACATAGTGTAGCTGAGGCGGAATAAGGGGAACCAGCCCGCATTCGCCGAGGCAGATGGAAAACCGCCTAAAAATCATCCACAGACTGGCCGGCTCACCGGGCCTCGACTCAAGTCCGCCGGGCGGATTCGTGCCGAGGACCAGGCGCTCCTTTCCTGTCCGGAAAGCTGTGCGTCAGACCACATGGCTAACCGGGCGGGCTTGATAAGTATTACTTTTATACACTCTCAGGAGTAAATATAACGCGATCTCAAGTGGCGTAGCATCGCACCAGAACGAATAATGACCCATCAATACAGCAGCTCAAAATATACTTGAAATTCTTAGACAGTGATCGTCAAACTTCTCTGCTCAACTGCCAATACAGACGTGTGGGGTTGCACCTCTGGCTGCATGTGTACTGATCTTATTATTAATTAGTAACAAAAAATAGTATGTTTTGAGGCGCAACACACTGAACATAGTAAGGGTATGATTACTCCGTATCGGCTGTTCTCTGTTTCAGACTGCAGCCATCATTAATGACCCAAATTTGTGACAGTGTTACTGCCTGACGAAGTAGTGATGTTCTGTTACCTGTACGGGCAAACGATTACCTGATTAGTAACAGTAACTGCATCAGTATTTAAATGCAGTACGGAATATGAGACAAGATCACAAACATTTACTAAATGTTTTGAATGTAACGTATTTTCTACTCATTGCGTTGTATTACAGTAGGCTTAATTTAGTTCCATATTCCTCGCTACAAACACATAACTTATTCCAAGATCACGATCTCTACAGTGGGCATACTCGAATCCGTATTAGTTCGGTTTGAAATTTATACCATAGCAGCTGATCTGTGTGAGACGTAGACGCCCACGAGTTGTCAGCATTGGAAGACAAACAATAAAATGTCCCCCACCCCTCTGTCATATCCTCTAACACTGCAATGGCCGTACTACTTACCCTTCTACCTTTGAGGTATGCGTCACGGCCGAGTTCACCAATGTTAATTACACTGATCCGCCAAAACAGTATAACCACCGGCCTACTACCGATATAAACCAGTCCAAGCGATAGCAGCGTCACAGGGCGAGGAATGACTGCTAGTTATGTAGTGGCGCGCGTAGTACCAGTCAGCGCGCTGTGCATGTGTACAACTGGGAAGGCGCGCGATCTATCTGAGTTTGACCGAGGTCAGATTCTTGTGACCCGGAGGCGTGGCACGAGTTTTTCGGAAACTGCGCGACTTCTCGGGAATGCTGCAGTGAGTGTCTTCAACACGTGGCTTAACCAAGGTGAAACCACGTCCAGGCGTCGTGGGATTGGCGGCCACTTCTCATTACAGATTTCGGGCGTCATAGGATAAGCAGACTGGTAAAACAGGACAGGCGGCGTACTGTGGCGGCACTAACATCAGACTTCAATGCTGGGCGGTAGACGAGTGTTCCTGAACACACAGTGCACCGAACGCTCATAAGCACGGGCCTTCGCAGCTGACGACCCATTCATGAGCAAATGTTAGCACCACAACATCGGCAACTACGACTGAAATGGGCACGTGACCATCGGTCTCATAAATCCCGATACATTATTCATTATACCGATGGGAAGGCGCGAATCCGTCGTCTTCCAGGGCAACAGCTCCTTCACACCTGTAGTTCGGGAAAGAGACAAGCTGGCTGCGGCTCCATTGTGCAGCGGCTCCGTTATGCTCTGGTGAAAGTGGTTCCAGTGGTGCTCCTGTTGGGTATCATGACATCCAAGCGGCATCATACACTGGTTGCAGACCATGCGCACCCCTTCATGACGACCGTGTTTACCGGCGGCAGTGGCATTTTTCATCAAGATGATGCGTCATGTCACAAGGCCAGCAATGTGACGGATCGGTTCGAGGAACTCAGTGGCGAGTTCCAATTGATGAGCTGGTCCGCCAACTCGGCAGATCTGAACCACATCGAACGCTTTGGATGCGGTTGAACGTCGCGTTAGAGCTCATCGCCCCCATACTCGGTATTTACGGGAGTTAGGTGACTTGCCGGCCGGAGTGGCTGAGCGGTTCTAGGCGCTTCAGTCTGGAACCGCGTGACCGCTACGGTGCCAAGTTCGAATCCTGCCTCGGGCATGGATGTGTGTGACGTCCTTAGGTTAGTTAGTTTTAAGTAGTTCTAAGTTCTAGGGGACTGATGACCTCAGAAGTTGAGTCCCATAGTGCTCAGAGCCATTTGAACCATTTAGTTAGATGGCTTGTGTATGAGATGTGTTGCCAACACCATCCAGAGACATACCAAGGCCTTATTGCTTCCGTACCATGTCGCGTTGCCGCTGTTATCCGTGCCAAAGGTGAACATTGCGGCTACTGAGTACGAGGTCATACTGTTCTGGCTGATCAGTATAAAATGAAGCAAATGATAAAATTTTTCAGTCACTGTAAGAATATTTGTTTGTCACTGAGCACGAAAATAACAATCTTAAGTATCTCTTAATTTTAGCTGATTTTTTGAATTCGGCCGTTAGTTGCTAGATGCATATTATGCTTATTAAAATACAACTGAGACCCGTGGGACGCACGAATACTTGATTTTGGCCACCGTTTGACGACCACTTACATAATAGGTCTCAGCTTTCTCGAGGCATCCATCTAATAACTCGGAGTGCGATGTTCTACAAAAGAAACTCGTTACAAACAACCAATCAGTTTCAAACTACAGGGCTATTGGCAAGTCACTTTGTCTGTTGTAAGAGATAAGAAAGTAACTACTGCATCGTGGTATGTCAGATCGTTTGAGCAATCGGCTATGTTTGGATACTTAGGCCTTTCTCATCAGAAATTTCTTAATGATGAATGGAAAGTGAAATGACTTAAACTATAATAACCTGCAGCACTTACCCAACATAACGGTTTAAACATGCTCATCAAATTTAATCATCGTTGTCATCACCATTATGTTCTAAAGGCTAAGCCTCTGCTTAGCATTTCAAGTCACCGAACTGTTAGAAATTAAGTTCATCTATCACAGAATCCAGATGATTCTTTCCCATTCTTCCTCTTCCTATATTCCCCAAAACCCTTCCTTCCAAATGGTGGTCAAGATTTGTTGGTCAATGAATTTTGTTTCCCTGTGGTAGAGATGTATTCCCTTGTCTCATCTACTTTCTTGAGGACCAGTTCGTTCTGTTTATTCTCCCTCCTGCTTATTTTCAATATTATTTTCTACATCCACATTTCCATTGCTTCCAGGCGTTATATATCATGTTTCATAAGGACCCATGCGCCACAACCATTAAAAAATACTCCAAATATTTTGACGAACTGTTTAATAATTTTTGTACGTATTTCCTGCTTCTCAGATGATGATTCTTGTTTCTGGAGGAGAGTCAAGTGAGAGCAATTCTCATTCTAATTTCCGTAGGGTATCTATTTTTTTGAGTGACAATGATTCCTAAGCTGAAGAACTTACTGCCGTGTTGTATTGTTTCATCATCTACCTTGACGCCTTTACTGAATATTTTGACAATTATTACTTCGGTTCTTAAACGGTCAGTTTCAATTTTGCTTCATTTAGTGTCGGTGACTGAACTTGCAGCACTTCACTTAATCCCTTCTCCGAATCTGCAGTTATGCATTGTCACCTGTAAGCCATATAAAGTGGATTTCCTGCCGGTTGACTTTGATGCCTTTAGTCTTATGCCTAAACTTGGGTATGACTTCCTCAGTGAACATGTTGAAGAAATCTGTGAATTTTGTCTCAGCCTATTCTAGTGGATGCAGTCTTCACATTTCTATTCACTTTTAACTCTGTGCTTTGGTTTTTGCACAAAGTGGAATGAGTCTTCTATCTATTCAGTCTAATCCTACGTCGCTCATGATCTTAAAGAGATGCTTCCAATTTATGTTAATAAATTCTTTCTCTGTGTTCTATGTTTGTATTCCTGTCAACACTCAGTTTTCTATCTAGAATATTTCTTACCGATAGGAGAACCTCTCCGTTTCCCTTACTGGATATGAAAATGTACTGATCCTGAGATATTCTATATTGTTCAATTTTCTTTTTAATCATGCACTTAATTGCACTGGGCAATATTTTCGTTGCATACGAAAGCAGTAATAGAGTTCTATAGCTATAATGTCTCAGTTTAGTCAGTGAGTCCGTTGGTCATTGGATAAGAGGCGACCAGTATGGCTGGCCGTGCTTTGCCAACCGAGTTCTGCGGAAATTAAGATAATCCGTCCTTGGACTGTCTTAATGATTCGTAAGGTAGGATTCCTTCTGCCCGTTTTGCTGAGAAGCTCTCGCGGGTTTTATCCCTCGCAGAAGTAGTATCAACGTCGTCGCGTTTACTGTAAAGTGCGATTCTACTTTCTGTGATTCTAAGTGATGAAGCTTGAAGCAATATTATTCGAAATGATGTTGAAAAGGGAAGCCATTATGATATATTTATTTATATAATACCATAAACTAAAAATATGATCACAGTTAATAATGATGAACTGAAAACTAACAGTTTCCTGAGGGCATGGTCTGACTAAAGAACTGGATCTGAAGGCATCGTACCGGCGACTAACATCGATGGCGCGCAGCCTGCACCTCGTACTTTCATTCGTGATACTTCGTAGCCATTCGTATGTTTTCTTTAGCTTAAACATTATTCATTTATTTATTATGATGATCGATTTCTGGTGTTGTAATATTGTTTTAGGAAATTACTCGCGACCTGTAGGCTTCTCCTAATATCTGCATTGGAAAAAGCGGCTTTCATTAGCAAATATTTGTTAATCACGATTACTTGCTTGGCGCCACAACTGCGCTTTCCCTACGTACGTCGCCGCTGGCGTAACGGGCGCTCCAATATGAAGCCACAGCGCCTCACACCACAGTCCACCGGCTCCTTCAGCCGGGGTGGAAACTGAAATGATACTCCCGATTGTGTACCTTTTGTAGTACCGCTTGCTCACTCATTCTACATGATACCTGCTGACGAGATATTAAATTGTAAAACTGCAAAATAAGGAAATGAAATGTGGCTTGAACAGAAGTGGAGCCGTACAAGATCTGCTGAATCGCATTCAATGATGCTTGAGCAATTTCCTAAAAGTCATTATGTGCTTGTTCCTCTTTTGAAAGAGCCAAAAGGTAAAAATGTAAGTAACACATTCTTGCTCCAGATGAGCCGATTCGGTCCGTCCGACCGCCATGTCATCCTCCGTTAATGGCGACATCGAAAGCGGTATGTACGGGCATACGGTCAACACACTGCTCTCCCGGTCAGTCTGCGAATTCTTGATCTTGGAAGCACTACTAGTCGGTCGAATAGCTCCTCAGTTGGCCTCTCACAGCTGAGTGAACCCTGTACCAGACCTCCCACCAAGGAAATATTACTACCCAATTGGGAATCGAACCAGGCTGTCGAGCATGGCAGTCAATGACATAGGCGGCTTAGCTATGGAGGCGGACTTTAAAATAGCATCCGCCGACAGTTATTTAGGCGTGGCATAGGCTATAAAACGATCTACGAACATTAAGACTGCATAAACCAAAGTTATTTCTAAGGCACATTGAGGCTAATCAGCATGTGTACATCTCACATAGAACTTTCCCTGTTCTGGAGGTTGTGAGAACTCGAGAGAATCTTAGCCAGGATAGCGGAATAAGGACCTTCAGTCACCCCAACATTTTCAGGAGCACGTGAAAACTGTATTCAAAAAAATCTAAATTATCTTCCAGTTTTTCTGATGGACTACTGCGATCGCATCTAAAATTTCGATGTTAGCATTCTTACACTATGACCGAATGAGGTGGTGCAGTGGGAAAGCAAGGGACTCATACTTCGAGGAACGCCAGTTTAAATCCACCTAGGGTCATCTAGGTTTTCCATACTTTCGCTCAATCTCTTAACGAACTTAGGAAAGGTTTACCTGAAAATGTGTGGCCCATTTTCTTTCCCATCCTTGCCTAACCCAAACTTACGCTCCGTGTATTAGATATCGTAGGAGTGATGTCAACCCTTAACCTCCTTTCTTCCCTTTTTACCCTATTTCCATTTCGAACGGAATATTATTTTCCAATTTTTGTGTCAACTTAGCGGTCTTCGTATTTAATAATAAATTAATATCACTCCAAGAGCAAGCAGAGAACCTCCTTAATGTTAGATAACAGACTATGAAACTCTGTGAAAAATAAAAATAAAATGATGTGAACAAGTACCAGCAAAGCTGTATCTTGAGAATGTCTTTATTCTAGCACATTACCGCCGAAACTAGCCGTGTTATAGAATAAAGAAATCCTCAACATACAGATATAGCAGTTCTTTTTCTCATATACATCATCAGCTGAACTCGCCCGTTACGTGATAGCCAACCTGAAAGCTTCGCGGAAGCTTGCAGCTCACAACGTAGGATTACCAACTATTCCAGTAGACACTATCTAACAGCAAAGTGCACAGTTACATTTGCAATATCCCCTTAGAAAAATTTATGAATGCCTGTGCTGATAAACCTCTTACATTATTTGATTTTCAGACAGCTGAGCAGAACTGAACGTACTCAGACATTTCTCTCTTTACTTATTCTGATAAACACTAAATTGACACACAATATTTTTAGCGCAACGCAGTCTGACTTCCAATAATCCCTACAAAGGTTCAAATGGTTCAAATGGCTCTGAGCACTATGGGACTTAACTACTGTGGTCATCAGTCCCCTAGAACTTAGAACTACTTAAACCTAACTAACCTAAGGACATCACACACATCCATGCCCGAGGCAGGATTCGAACCTGTGACCGTAGTAGTCGCGCCCCTACAAAGGAATGGCCCTGACTAACAATAACCTATACCTTTCATGAATCACTTACCTCACAAAAATCTTCCTTACTCGAACAACTGCAATACAGCGAGCGCCACTACTGTCAGCTAAATAAAAGATTCTAACTACTGTAAGCACTAACTACTGATAGGCAAAGTTAGAAAATAAAAGATTTTGATAGAGAACAAACAATGTATTTACCTTAATAGTGTTCAAAAGTCGGAAAAAAGAACACATTGACACCGGTGTGTCAGACCCACCATACTTGCTCCGGACACTGCGAGAGGGCTGTACAAGCAATGATCACACGCACGGCACAGCGGACACACCAGGAACCGCGGTGTTGGCCGTCGAATGGCGCTAGCTGCGCAGCATTTGTGCACCGCCGCCGTCAGTGTCAGCCAGTTTGCCGTGGCATACGGAGCTCCATCGCAGTCTTTAACACTGGTAGCATGCCGCGACAGCGTGGACGTGAACCGTATGTGCAGTTGACGGACTTTGAGCGAGGGCGTATAGTGGGCATGCGGGAGGCCGGGTGGACGTACCGCCGAATTGCTCAACACGTGGGGCGTGAGGTCTCCACAGTACATCGATGTTGTCGCCAGTGGTCGGCGGAAGGTGCACGTGCCCGTCGACCTGGGACCGGACCGCAGCGACGCACGGATGCACGCCAAGACCGTAGGATCCTACGCAGTGCCGTAGGGGACCGCACCGCCACTTCCCAGCAAATGAGGGACACTGTTGCTCCTGGGGTATCGGCGAGGACCATTCGCAACCGTCTCCATGAAGCTGGGCTACGGTCCCGCACACCGTTAGGCCGTCTTCCGCTCACGCCCCAACATCGTGCAGCCCGCCTCCAGTGGTGTCGCGACAGGCGTGAATGGAGGGACGAATGGAGACGTGTCGTCTTCAGCGATGAGAGTCGCTTCTGCCTTGGTGCCAATGATGGTCGTATGCGTGTTTGGCGCCGTGCAGGTGAGCGCCACAATCAGGACTACATACGACCGAGGCACACAGGGCCAACACCCGGCATCATGGTGTGGGGAGCGATCTGCTACACTGGCCGTACACCACTGGTGATCGTCGAGGGGACACTGAATAGTGCACGGTACATCCAAACCGTCATCGAACCCATCGTTCTACCATTCCTAGACCGGCAAGGGAACTTGCTGTTCCAACAGGACAATGCACGTCCGCATGTATCCCGTGCCACCCAACGTGCTCTAGAAGGTGTAAGTCAACTACCCTGGCCAGCAAGATCTCCGGATCTGTCCCCCATTGAGCATGTTTGGGACTGGATGAAGCGACGTCTCACGCGGTCTGCACGTCCAGCACGAACGCTGGTCCAACTGAGGCGCCAGGTGGAAATGGCATGGCAAGCCGTTCCACAGGACTACATCCAGCATCTCTACGATCGTCTCCATGGGAGAATAGCAGCCTGCATTGCTGCGAAAGGTGGATATACACTGTACTAGTGCCGACATTGTGCATGCTCTGTTGCCTGTGTCTATGTGCCTGTGGTTCTGTCAGTGTGATCATGTGATGTATCTGACCCCAGGAATGTGTCAATAAAGTTTCCCCTTCCTGGGACAATGAATTCACGGTGTTCTTATTTCAATTTCCAGGAGTGTATATATATATTACGACTTTTGAACACTATTAATACTTATTAATCCAGTATTTTTAATACTGGATATCATGAACTGATATCCAGTGTTAACTGATATCCAGTATTAAAAATTTATTCTTTGTGGCGGACACACGTCCAAATCGCCCGGTCTTCTGCCATCTCTCTCCCCACGTCCACCACTGATGGTGGCTCACCTGCAACTGCGCAACGCTACGCACTGTTCACATCCAACTGCCCAACACTACAATAGCGAATATTCCAACAATGCAAACCAGCCACAGACTGCACACAGCACAGCCAGTGATTTTCATACACTGGCGTTACCAATATAAAAACCTAAACAGCTAAACAGCCTACTTACAAATTTATACACGAAATTACAAAAAAAAGTGTTAAAATGTGTGTGAAATCTTATGGGACCCAACTGCTAAGATCATCAGTCCCTAAGCTTACACACTACTTACCCTAAATTATCCAAGGACAAACACACACACCCATGCCCGAGGGAGGACTCAAACCTCCGCCGGGATCAGCCACAAAATTACAATTCCAGAATACTGTATTAAACATGTTTTATTCACTGATCAAACCCTTTCGAAGAATCAGCCGAGAGACCGTTATTTTTTTCTACTTGTAATCTTCAGGAGAAGATAACTAGTAGTAAACTTGTTGAGAGACAGCTTAAGGGCAACAATCCTCTCCGTTGATAGCTCTATAAAATTTCATAAGTGAAGTACGCTTCGAAAGCCCGCTTTCTCACGTATTTATTTTATATTTGAGCTCGTACTAGGACGATGTTTCTTTATGAATTCCAGTACCTCACTAGGTATCGTTTCTGCTTCAGATGTTAAGGACATCAACCAGGTAATTATAAATCAGATTTTATTTACGTTCACCTCTGAGTATCTACTAGAATAGAGTATTCCTACAATTACGTCCAGGTGTGCAGACTTCAAAATGCCCGCGTATGGCCACGGTTGGTGCTACTGAGACATATGGATTTCGGGCCTTATTTTATTGGAAACGGTTGTACTGCCTAATAGTCTATTCTAGCAATTAAATTTCGACCAGTTATTGTGTCAGTGAGTTCCAGAAATTAATTTAATGGTATGCGGAAGTGCTTATATAAGGCAGAAAGTAACCATCTCCAAATAATGAATATCGAGCACACGCAAGTTCTGAGCAAAGCAGGGAAATATCACACATTTTGACCTACCTCGTTTGCACACGCAAATATTAGCCCCGTGCAGTGACATTTATTTTTACAATCTTCGGTTTTCCGTAAGTTATGTTACCGTTGTTTGCAAGGAAGTTGTTGCAGACAATCACGTGAGAAGCCCATTCATTGCTTTGTGTACAGTATGTGTCGTCCATAGAAAATAATGCTCTTACATAATATTATTGTAATAAATTAATTTCATCCTCAAATACACGCATGAACCATATGAAAGAAAAGCGAAACAGTTTTGCACACTGAATCTCTGGAATGAATTTCACAAATGAATACGTACCAGCTGGAACTGCAGTGAAAACTTATCTCGTATTCTTTCCTTGGTTCGTTAACAGAGATTATCTATACGTCTTGTGACAAATTCATTTTAGCCAGTAGATCTTTGAGGTTATCTGGCTGCCTCTGCTTCTTGAATTTAGGTATTTGCCTTGAAGTGACTGTTCTTCATCAACGATAAACTTTACCATAATATGCATCCAAAATACCTTGGGATCACGTTAGATAGGCCACTTTCTTTTAAGCATCACATGACGCGAACATCTGCTGAGTTGAAAACAAGAAACAAAATTCTTTGTAGACTCTTTGCCTCTCTTTGAGAGTCGTCGTGCGCCTACACAATAAATAAGATACACGTACTACTTAACGAGTCCATGCATATTATTAGTGGGTCAATACGATCTAATGCCACATACTAAAAAGCTACCTTGAGCCACACTCCACCACCTGATATAAAAAGTAAGAGCGTGCTACTGCGTGAATACCACAAGGTTCCTAGTGACATCGACCTTCCATTAATGGACGCGTATTCCCTGCGGAACGAGAAATACAAGATCAAACATTCCACTCTTCAAATGGTTAAAATGGTCCTGAGCACTATGAGTCTCAACTGCTGAGGTCATAAGTCCCCTAGAACTTAGAACTACTTATACCTAACTAACCTAAGGACATCACACACATCCATGCCCGAGGCAGGATTCGAACCTGCGACCGTAGCGGTCGCGCGGTTCCAGACTGTAGTGCCTAGAAACGCTCGGCCACTCCGGCCAGCATTCCACTCTCATCACGTCCAGGACTCCCATGAAAACTAAATTCAATATCATCGGTGATTTGAAAAACTGCTTGCAGAAAACTGTTCTCCAAATGCCTGAAGCTGCCGTGCCACCAGAAGAAACCCCCTATACTTGACCAGCGTTAGGCAATTTCGACTACCTTGAACCGCATCCGAATAGGCCATCGACAATATGCAGACACTCTCTACAAGTAGGGCAAATCTTCATCACCATAGTGTGACTGCGATGTGGAACGACCGACATTTGCTCATATTGTATCGACATCTCCCGCACGTGTCTACAGGGGTCTATTTCGAAGTTTCCTAACAGCGACAAGTGATGATATAAAAAGCGTGAAAGACCTTAACATCCCTATGTGTCATTTATGTTAATTAATGCTGAAGAGCTGTGACTGAAAGTTGACGTGTAGTAGTTAAGCAATCTTTGTGTATGTATTTGCCGTACGATAAATTAATTTATGCGTCCATATATTAAAGCGTGGTACATTCTATGGATTTTAACATGATCTGATTGGGTACGATAAACATATATAACGAAACTATCCTTCTTACAAAACAGGCAGTAACGTTCGTCACGTTTCTGAAGGTACTGACAACGATAAATTTAGCGACTACAAACAATGGCTCTGAGCACTATGGGACTTAACATCTATGGTCATCAGTCCCCTAGAACTTAGAACTACTTAAACCTAACTAACCTAAGGACATCACACAACACCCAGTCATTACGAGGCAGAGAAAATCCCTGACCCCGCCGGGAATCGAACCCGGAAACCCGGGCGCGGGAAGCGAGAACGCTACCGTACGACCACGAGCTGCGGACTAGCGACTACATACATGGCTCACAGTGGTTGTAACGTCGGTATCGTAAACATCAGTTTTAAGTGGGTGTTATCTGGCAAACTAGCGTCGTGCTTTGTCTCTTCAACTTTTTCGTATCTCATTCTTGAAGCTCGTTAGCCTCTAGAACGCTTCTGCGGCAAGGTGCTCCTTACAGCCCGCGATAGGCAATGATATCTCTGTCTGTAGGTGCACTGTCATCGCCTTTTGAACTTGTGTTTTAATTTTATTCCTTGGCTTTTAGGGGATGTTGAGAAAAAAGGCCGTCATTCTCGTTAATGGATGTTAGACACCGCCAGTGGACTTATTAGAATTCCTGTTTCTTTTCTGTTCCTCCCCCCGATAGTTCCCTATGTGTCTGCAACTGCTCGAATCGAAACCACATTAGTATCATGAAATGTACACTACTGGCCATTAAAATTGCTGCACCAAGAAGAAATGCAGATGATAAACGGGTATTCATTGGACAAATATATTATACTAGAACTGACATGTGATTACATTTTCACGCAATTTGGGTGCATAGGTCATGAGAGATCAGTACCCAGAACAACCACTTTTGGCCGTAATAACGGCCTTTATGCGTCTGGGCATTGAGTTAAACAGAGCTTGCATGGCGTGTACAGTTACAGCTGCCCATGCAGCTTTAAAACGATACCACAGTTCATCAAGAGTAGTGACTGGTGTATTGTGACGAGCCAGTTGCTCGGTCACCACTAACTACACGTTTTCAATTGGTGAGAGATCAGGAGAATGTGCTGGCGATTGCAGCAGTCGAACATGTTCTGTATCCAGAAGGGCCTGTACAGGACCTGCAACACGCAGTCGTGCATTATCCTGCTGAAATGTAGGGTTTCGGTGATGACTGGATGTTGTGTGCTGTCCTTAGGTTAGTGAGGTTTAAGTAGTTCTAAGTTCTAGGGGACTGATGACTGTAGATGTTAAGTCCCATAGTGCTCAGAGCCATTTTGTAGGGTTTCGCAGGGATCGAATGAGGGGTAGAGCCACGGGTCGTAAGACATCTGAAATGTAACGTCCACTGTTCAAAGTGCCATCAATGCGAACAAGAGGTGACCGAGACGTGGAACCAATGGCACTCCATCCCATCACGCCGGGTGATACGCCAGTATGGCGATGACGAATACACGCTTCCAATTTGCGTTCACCGTGATGACGACAAACACGGATGCGACCATCATGATGCTTTAAACAGAACCTGCTAACAGTCATTGCATCTCGACCAACGCGAGCAGTAATGTCGCGATACGATAAACCGTAATCGCGATAGGCTACAATCCGACCTCTATCAAATTCGGAAACGCATATCTCCTCCTTACACGAGGCATCACAACAACGTTTCACCAGGCAACGCCGGACAGCTGCTGTCTATGTATGAGAAATCGGTTGGAAACTTTCCTCATGTCAGCACATTGTAGATGTCGCCACCGGCGCCAACGTTGAGTGAATGCTCTGAAATGCTAATCATTTGTAGACAGCATCTTCTTCCTGTCGGTTAAATTTCGCGTCTGTAGCGTGTCGTCTTCGTGGTGTAGCAATTTTTATGGCTGGTAGTGTAGTTTCAGATTCCTAAGATATCTACCTTTCTCTAGTATTTGTTGTGTCATCTACTGTGGGAGTCACCACCGGCACAAACAAGGAAATCCAAAACGAGCTGTACATTAAGCACTCTGATGAACAGGACACATTATTTCTAATAAAGAAAAGCAACATAACTTCTTGTTATTATGTGGCTTCATGTGCCTCCTACATGCAGCTACCTCTGCTGTCTATTACTACTCGCAGAACGCAGGCTAAGTATCGTCTTCCTATTACTTAGTAGTGATGCTCTCGAAGTCTGCGACGGAACTGGGGCCGACCAGCGATGGGCGGCTGGTTAAGCCAGCGTGGCCAGTGGCCGCTGAACTGTGCCTTCCTGGAGGTGCGGCGTTGCCAGCTCTTTCCACTGGCGCGCAGGTCAGCGCATTCTTGACGCGGTTCCGCGGCGCTTCGCTGGTCGGTTTGCAGTCGATGCTTTACGAGTGAACGTTATTCGTATCTGTAACGACAGCAGGGGGTGAGTGCAAAGTATTTCCCTGATTCCAAAATTATTTCTAAGAACTGTGCTCCAGTCGTAGACAAGCAGTTTGATGCAGATGGCAGTTTAACTCATAGAACTTTAATTGGATCATGTCCAAACGTTAATGCAGTTTTCTGAAATTGGTACCTTAACCCAAGACTTTCTTGTGGGTGCACTTATCTATTTGCTTTTACAGCATCTGATTTCTTTTCTCTCTCTCTCTCTCTCTCTCTCTCTCTCTCTCCACCTACAATGTTACGGATAGCATAATGTGCTGCTGCGGTTTCATAAAAGACATTCGCCTACTACAGTGCTGTGACAGCTTTTTAAGTGCCTAAGACCGATGTCTGCCAGATATGAAGAGCATCAAAGGATGATATGATAAGTTTAAAGAGACTGTCAGTGTTGGTGACAAGGCAGGGAACGATATGCCCCACAAGTCCAATTCATATAGAAGTGCCATGCTTCTATAAGTAAGAGAGAAAAACCAGAGTGTTTCAGCAGTATGAGCAGTAACTGCACATATTCAACGTTACCCGTCCAGGAAAATAAATAAAATCCGTCTCTTCAAAAATGAAACAAGTAATTGATGTATCGAAATTATCAGCAACCAGCTGCTTGGAACAAATTAAATTTCTTAATCGGTTTCATGCACTTAGTGACTTTCTTCAGAAGGCTGTACAGGAAAATACACAACAAAATAAGTAGAAGTTATACAAGAATATTAAAGCTGACGACGAAAAAGCTTCAAAATATTTTAAAAATTCAAAGATAAAAAAATTGGTACATATCGCATTATTTGCTAGCTCCAGCGAGATGCACACAGCATATAGCTGTGGTGCCAAAAGATGCTGGATCATTAAGTAATATAATAACGAAACCATTAATAAAATAAGAGCTCATAAATACTTATATTTCGTTCATAGTACCTGTAAAAAAAGAGATATAAAGAAGCCAAACAACAAATGCATCAAGCCATAACTGGAGCTAACCAGCTTATGCCATGCATATGTTGAAGTTGGTCTCACTTGGGTATGAGGGTATGATAAAACAAAAAAACTAAAATAGTACAAAACTGTAGTTATCATAAGGCATAAACAAAAAATGTAAGTGCACATAAGCAACACAATAAGTAATATACAAACCTAGTGATAAATAAAATAAGTAAATATCAACGAAAAGGGGCGCTATGGAGAGAAATTTGGGAAAAAATATCCAAACAGCTGAGTGAGGTCATTAGCATGCTAATAGGGATCCTTTCAACAAAACAGGAAGTAGAAAGCACTTAATGGGTTTGGAACCTGTAACTGAAGAAAGTGGAGTGTGAATTCTGAATCATTAGCTAATATTGCGTATAGGTATGTGACTCTAGAGGAAAAGAAGCGTGGGCACAATTATATTACAGTGAAACAACTGGTACCAGAAAAATATGAAGGTCACAAGTACATTTCGTGAAAGAATTGTATCTAACGTCTTTTATACCAATTGTATGGCACTGTAAGTTTTAAAACACACCGCTGAACTGATGTGGGGATGACATTAAAGTGGCAACAGGAAATACGGCAGTGCAAACAGCAGGCAAGATGTAGCGGCCGTGCACATAACGCGCAAGACGGATCAAGGGACAAGAAGTAATAACACGAGTAAATGGAGAAACAGTTCCTAGTCAGTAGCTAAAATGAAGACTCGAAATTAACGACGGGCAGTAAGTGCCTGGAACCAGTTAAGAAATTTAGTTTCTTTAACGCAGCTAGTTGCTGATTATTTCAATGTTATGTTATGTTAACCGGGGGTCTAGAAACGACAGAGGGGCTCTGTCCCCACCGCAGCCGCAGTGGTCCACAACCCCACGGCGACTACCGCAGTCCACTTCACCACTCCACCGCCTCACACCGAACCAGTGGCGTAGTGTGAGGGGAGACTTTGAGACTTAGTCTCCCCTGTATTCCTGCTTAAAAAAGATGCAATAGTAATTCATAACAAAAAAGTAACTTTCTGCTAGGAGCTCTAAATGTGCGAAGACATCAGTTTTGTAGCCCGCGCTGCCGCACCCTGAGTATTGGTGTATATGCCTGCTTGAGACTTGACTGCTCCCAGTCTCTGCCTCCCTTCCCTTTCTTGGCTGTGTGCGCCTGTGCGCTGTAGTGGCTTTTTTCAGCTCCCCTCCACTTTCCCTCTTCCACGAAGGTTGGTGCGCTGCACTTGCTAGCAGGTATCGAGACTAGTCTCTGCCGCTTCTATGCTGGCTTTTAACACGGAAGTGAACAGTCGCGCGGTTTGTGTTCATAGTCATTCTTGTGTGATTTTAGCGCGTATTTTCGTTGTGTCGCCAACATGAGTGAGCCAGCAACTGAACACCTTATCGAATTTTTATTAAAAACGCCTTTTTCTACATTAACGAACGAAAAAAGTGCGAACTGAAGGAAAAACGACCTATTCCTATACTCAGTTTACTTTTAAGTGAAGCCAAACAAAAACGCACTTTTCAGACAGCCTGGTACGAAAAGAATACTTGACTGACTGCGAATGCAGTTAATAATAGATTATATTGCTTTTTATGTCTTCTGTTCAGTGGTGAAAAGGAATGGTGCAGTGAGGGCATTTGTACAATAAAGAACTTTGACAGGAAAGCACAAAAGCATCAGATATCAAAACGTCACCTGCAGAACAAAGAATCATTTCAGTTATTGGGCAAAAGTAGATTTGAGCACGCCTTTTCTGAAGCCGCTCGTCTGACGGCAACAAAATAAAATGAACAAGTTGCATCCAACAGGAGAGTATTGGCTCGTCTTATTCAGGAAATTGTATTTATTTGTAAACAAGAACTAGCCTTTTGCGGTCGTCGAGAAGACAAATCCTCTAGCAACTACAGTAACTATCTGCAATTGCTGGATTTACTAGCTCAAGGAGACAGTTAATCAGAGACCATCTGTCATCATCTTCAACCTTTAAAGGAACTTCTCCAGATATACAGAATGATGTAATAGAAATGATAACTTTGGCAGTTAATGAGAAAATAAAATCTGAAAATCAAAACTGCAATTTTATTTTGATTCAGGCTGATGTAACATTAGACACGTCATGTAAGAGTCAAATGATTATAATATTCAGATACTGTATTGCAGACAAAACTGAGGAAAGGTTTGTTGGATTTTACGATGTTTCTGGAGATTAAGCTCGTAAAGGTTTGTCAAACATTATTCATGCAGTATTGAAAGAATGGAATGTGGAAGGAAAAGTGGTTAGTCAAACAGATGATGGCGCTTCAGTAATGGAGGGCAGAGAAAGAGGACTACAGCAATTGGTGAAGCAGTTCTGTCTCCATGCGCTGTTTATTCATTGTTCAGCACACCACCTGGATTTGGTACTGTTACATGCCTCCAAAATCATATGACAAGTACGCATGTTTGTAAGTGATAGTACTACATTCCATTCGTTTATCAGCAAATCTTCAAAACGAACAGTCTTGCTAACTGAGAAAGGATTCAAACTGCCAGACGCGAGCAACACTCGCTGAAACTTTCGTTCCAGAGCAGTTTCAACCATATCTAGTCATTTCTGAGAGTTATATGGTGCTTTTTATTATATAATTGATGATACAGACTCTCAAGGGGACCCAGAATCTTTGAGCTGTGCTGTGGGAATTAAACGACGAATGGATGATCCTACGTTTGTCTACTTGCTTTGCATCTACCGAGGGTGCTTTGTTTATGTTGATCATCTCTTTAATGTTCTCCAGTCAAAATCTGTCAGAATAATTGTTTGCCACAACGAAATAAGAACTGTTTTGAGAAACTAATGACAACTAAGAACGGAAACATTCGTTGATGAATGCATTAAATGCAGCTTCTGTTTGAATGGCAACTTATCATCCTGTGACAATCAAAAGACACCTCTCAGGGCATTAACTTATGAGATAATGGATTTCCAAATTGTTCAGATGGAAAGAAGATTTAAAAAGTTTATCCCAGATTCAGTTTGTTGAACTTCTGAAAGAAAAGTGTTTCCCAAACTATCAAAAAGAGTTCCCAAAGTTGAAACTGCTTCAGTTATTAGAACAGTATCCTTTTTACGAACAAGAACAACTTGAGCATGAGCTGTGTAACATATACGCTGATGAGAAAAAACACTTATTTCCAAGAATCCTCTTAAATTACATTGTCAACAATGATTTAAACTCTGTTTATGAAGAAACAACGAAGTTCTTGCTTTTGATTTTGACCCTACCCGCAATTATAGCAAGCATAGAACGAAGCATGAGTACTCTTAAACGAGTGAAGAATTATTTAAGGAATTCAATGTCCAACACCCGGCTGTCGTGTTTGAGCACGTTAGCAATAGAAAAGACACTACTTGGAGAGCTATCCAGCGATCTTTGTAGACCGAGGTATAGACTTATTCGTGTAAAGAAAAGACGGGCGCATTGCACTTGTGTACAAGAAAATATAAGTGCTTCTTCTTCTTGCTGCTGGAATTCTACAAATTTGTCATCCTTTCTTGAACAAGTTAATTATTATTATCAATATTATTATTATTAGTGGCGGTGGTAGTGGTAGTGGTAGTAGTAGTAGTTGTCGTTTTACTTGATGCACTTCGTTTCATTTATTTAAATTATTGTTTATTGTACTATTTTGTCTCCCTATAATAACTGTAAAGTCTCCTTAACCTTTACAACCACGCTACGCCACTGCACCGAACCCCCCCCCCCCCCCTCCCCCGCAGAGAACGTCTCACACCAGACGAGTGGAACCCCAATGTTTGCGTGGTAGAGCAAAGGTGGTGTACGCGTAGGTGGAGAACTTGTTTGCGCAGGAATCGCCGACATAGTGTAGCTGAGGCGGAATAAGGGGAACCAGCCCACATTTGCCGAGGCAGATGGAAAACCGCCTAAAAACCATCCACAGACTGGCCGGCTCACCGGACCTCGACACAAATCCGCCGGGCGGATTCGTGGCGGGGACCAGGCGCTCCTTCCCGGCCGGAAAGCCGTGCGTTAGATCGCACGGCCAACCGGGCGAGCTTATAATTTCGATACATACAACTATAGTTGCTGAAGATGGAACAAGATACTAAATAAGTAACTGACTAACGACTCTTACAAAAGTATGCAAAATGGCGTTTTACCTCATGTACACTGCCCGTACAAGGAAGCCCAAATATGAACTTTAGTTATATCAGTAACATTATCTCATTTTTCATTCGTTGCTCACACCATTATTTCGTAAGTAGGTGAACGAAAGTAGTGACCGAATGTTTCGTGAATGAAACAGTGTAGGCTAGGAAAATTTCATATGCAGTATATAGCTAACTCTGCCGCTGGATTTGCCTTTGTCTACCTCTAGTTTTAAAACGAAAATAATTGTGCATGAAATATTAACTTAAACTGTGATTGTAACTAACTTCATAAACCACATACGGAAGAGAAACAGGAGCCACAAATCCGCAAAGAGCTTGCCAATGACGTCGAGAGTTGCGAATCGTAGCTCGTCGAGGCCAAAGGTCAAAATATTTCACTTATTTACTCTGGTATCGCTCCCCTTTCAACGTTAGAAACAATTTCGATATGTTAGCTATTTTTCGTATTCAGCCTATGTTAGAAAACGCACCAAACGTAAAATAGCCAACGGTTGCATTATTCGCAGCATACTTTTCAAAATGTTTCCGGTAGTTTATTTGTTTGGGAAGTTTGCAAATACAGACATAATGTCTGATGGGATTACCGCAATCAGTGGTTTTACAATGTTACTTATAATCCTTCTTGATTGCAAAAAACTTGTTTGGGAAGTATCACAATAAGTATTGGCAATAACGAAAATAAAACCAGTTCACTATCAAGCTGTGGTATCAGACTATATGATGTAGAGAAACATTTTTTTTTTTTTTTTTTTTTTTTTGCCGACTAGTTTCCTCAAAACTGAATGAGAGAGACTGCACAGCGGAGTACGCACACGAATCCCAGAACAGTGGTGTTAATTTTTTCCTTAGAAACTGTCTACGGAGTTGGATGTGGCTGTGCTTCATACATAATACAGTTTTTTGGGGCACAGCGGATGACTTGGAAAATAGTGAAAACAGCAGTGCCTGACTTGGACGTCTCCGTCTTGAGTCCGCTCGGTGCGACACTCGTTGCGACGAACGAACGTGGCTCGGACCACGAAGCGACGCATCGCCGCCATACCACCTCTGTGGAAATTGTTTCAGTTATTAACATCGAAGATCCGCGAAACACCGCCACGTATGCGACATACGTCAGCGCCACGCCATTTCTGTGTGAACTGGGCCTTAAAAGTGACGACACTTCTGATGCTATGGGTGAGGATTTCAACACAGTCAGCGGAAATTAACTTGCGCGATTCCATTAAAACAGGTATACCTCAGAGAACTGTGGTGAAGATGTTACACAAACTGCTGTATTTCCATGTATATAAAGTGTGACTGTTGCTTGATTTGCAGCAAGATGGTAGGCCCAGACGTATTGAGTTTGCTAGGAACATGATGGAACGAATCGATGTATGCGGTTAGCGACTCTCTTAATAAAGTTTGTTTTTCTGATGAAGAAACTTTCCACACCTCCAGGAAAATAAACAGGCATAGTGTTCGGATCTGGCAGTCGGAGAAACTCTATTCCTGGATACAGGAGAAAAGGGACTACCCGAAAGTAAATGTGGTGGTGTGGCTTAATGCACAACACAGTTACTGGACTTTCTGTTTCACTGAACAGACAATTACACCAACATCAACCTAGACATGTTGGACCTTGGGTTTCAACAAGATGGTCCAGCGCCGAGTTTAACAGTCCGCCTGTTTTTATGCAAAACGTTTTCGGACAGTTAGATCGATAGAGATGGTACAACATCATGGCCATAGCGATCTCCAAACATACTCCATTTGGACTTTTCGTAGAGTTACGTAAAGAATAAAGTGTCCCACACCAGATTCTGATGTGCAAACTCTTACGGCTCGAATACGAACTTGTGTAAGGGCGATGGCGGAAGAAATACTGGCAAAGACATGGAGAGAAAGTGAGCATTGCCTCTGCGTTGGACGGTAAGAAAAGGAAAACATATAGAAGTGTATCCATAAAAAACTTCATTAGTTTAGCAACCGTTTGCAGTAAACCGTATGGCTGTATCTGATATAGGTCCTAGAAATAAATTTTTTTAATAAGGGAACACTTTATGTTCACGCTCTACAACGGTCGGGTCGTGATACGATCGCCACTCCTGTTTTAAAAGACTCTTGACTGAAAAACGGGATAGCAGCTGTCTCATACTACCTTCCACATCATCTTTTTCTAAAGGATTTAGACAAGTAAACATTCTCGCGCTCTTTTTAACATGCATCTCACATTTCGCTTCCATTAGCTCCTCTACATACAATTCGCTCACCCACACTCACCCATCGTAAGTCGCTCGTACCCATCCTCACCCATCCATCCACTCGTACTTGCCATCCTCACTCATTCAGCCCAATTCACTGTCATTCCTACTACTACTGTGTCTTCTCACTGTCACTGTCTCTCTCATCCTTGTTCTCATTGCCACAGACTCAGTGTCTCACTATCACTGGCTCTCACCCACTTCTGCTGTCTCCTTCTCTTTATTTCTCGCCCACTGGCACCGTCTCCTTCATTCTTTCCCTAGCACTGTTCTCTCACTGTCTGCTATGTTCCAGTGCCACTGTGTCCCTCTCCTTCTCTCAAACTGCCATTGTCTTCTTCCCTTTATCTACATCACAACAACTGTCTACTGTCTTCCAGTATTAACCACTTTTCCGTCTTTTTCCCACTGACACTGTTTCCATCTCTCTCATCGTAAAAATATATGAATATGATAGCATGCCAAAATTTTTCGGAAAATCTGTAAAGGTGCTGTGGAAGGTAGAATGAGTCAGCTACTGCTCCAGATTTCAATCAGACTCTTTTAAAATGGGAGCATATTATCCTTTATCATGTTCCGGTATGAGGAATTTTCCCCTGGTTTCCTTTAGGGATCAGTAAAATTCTCGTAGTATACTTAAGTGAAATTGTAATAACGAAAAATTAATTTAACACATCAGAGTGGATTCCATATGCACAAAAATTTTGCAGGTCCTTCAATACTCTTCTGATGACAGCGGAGACCTTTAAGGCATATTTCTCCTGCTACGTCATTTTATAAACTGCATTTTGGCCTCACGCCGGTTACTATGTGCTTATTTTACAAGTAGGGTAAATTTGAACATCTGTGTCTCGGAAACGGGTGAAGACGTCAAGAAATTTTCATGTTTGTTCGAGATTGGGAACTTGGTAATATATCGTTAACATTACAGCCATTTGCTGTGCATAGCCTCTTGGAATCCGCTAGTACTGGAAAACAGTGGGCAGTGGTTGTGATGTAGATAGAGCGAAGGAGACAATGGCACTCCGAGAGGAGAGGGACACAAAAACTATGTTCACGAGTTCTGTCAGGAACCGCCCATGAGCTAAATGTTGCCTCCATTAGCCACTTAAGGGGCACCATAGACCACAAAAGAACCAACCGAGTTGCTCCATTTGCCTTAGTTGGAGAAACTGTGTAATAATCAATATTTGACCCTGTGATATAGGATGGTTACAGTAAGATGATCATTCTGTCGGGTATACAAATGGTCCCTAACCCAAGGGCTACCCAAAATGCTTGACCCTACCTTTCTGTCATCAATATGACCCCAGGTATGAGTCCCGTAAAAATCCCTTCTTACGCGCGTCGTTTTGACCACGTCAGGTAGAGATTGCAGTCGTATCGGCTTAGCATCGAATCACTAAATACACTGCCAAAGGCAGGCGAGCGCCCACGTTCCGCGGGCGCTGTCAGGTGTCGATCTCCAGTTTGCGTGAAAGGGGGCAATGCTACGGCGTGTTGCCTGGGCAGCAAGGGTTTGGTTTCTTCGTTCAGCTGACGAGTCGATTGCTGCCTCTGGGTCACGGCACAGAATGACAAGAAAATAGAAGCGCAACTGTTGTTGATAATTCTTCCGGGTTATAAGGCCGTGGTCCATGGAATACTTCTATTCCTAACGTTTCGTCCAATACTACGTTGGACATCCTCAGAGGTGTGGCTGGTCCTGTTGAGTCCTGCTGAGTCCTGCCGACTGACGAGTAGGGCGTCGGAGAGCGGCCTAAATACCGAGGAAAGTGGGCGTGGTCTAGCTTGCACATAGTAGCAGAGAGAAAACCAGTCAAAGATAAAATGTAACTATCGATGATAGTCCGTCATAGATAAAAATCACTTATCGGTTCTGTAACGCCAATGTCCATATCTCGCTTAATTTCAAGGCCTCTTTTTTTCTATTAAAATTATCTTCATGTTTATAAATTTCAATAGCCTCCCTATACAGTCGTGGATAATAGTTCGTGGTAGCACTTGAAACTGTAGTTTCAGAACACTTAACTACATGGTGACCGGACGTAAGTGCATGTTCCGCAACGGAACGGACTATCATCGATAGTTACATTTTATCTTTGACTAGTTTTTTCTCTGCTACTATGTGCAAGCTAGACCACGCCCACTTTCCTCAGTATTTAGGACGCTCTCCGACGCCTGACTCGTCAGTCGGCAGGACTCAACAGGACCAGCCACACCTCTGTGGATGTCCAATGTAGTATAGGACGAAACGTTAGGAATAGAGGTATTCCATGGACCACGGCCATATAATACGGAAGAATTATCAACAACAGTACCATCCGGTCGTGAAAAGCCTTCGTTGTATGATAAGAAGCGCAACTCCCGTGGTCAAATAGGAAAACATAGACCGATAGCAGTGCCTTTAGTATTACGGAGATGAACTATAAAAGGATAAACATTACGGGTTGCATTCCTCCTATCTTATGTACGTTGTAGGACTTTTTTTTTTGCTTTTAATTTTCTTATCTCAGTTTTCTGGCGTGCTATGTAATTATTTTGGCTAGCATCATAATAAAATAATTTAAACACAGCTGCAGCACATTGCAATACAGCAGTGACGAACCTATTATTTGCCGGACGGAGTGGCCGAGCGGTTCTAGGCGCTACATTCTGGAACTGCGCGACAGCTACGGTCATGGATGTATGTGATGTCCTTAGGTTAGGTAGGTTTTAGTAGTTCTAAGTCCTAGGGGACTGATGACCTCAGAAGTTAGGTCCCATAGTGCTCAGAGCCATTTGAACCTATTGTTTAGGGATATTTGTAGTCCAGTTTAGCTGCAACAATTTTATTTAGCTTCAGTTATTTAAACTACAAGCTTGATTCGACTTACTGCCAGTTTCAAGTGTTTCATCTGGTTCTTAGAACGGACAAAGCATCCTGGAGCTTTTATATGTTGACAGAAATCATATGTGTCAGTTTATAAGTATATTTCTGACGTCTGTGCCTGACAGTCGCTGCTCCTATGATGTTTTCTTGAGCAGCAACTGTAAGGCGCAAACGTCAAGAATAGAATTGCAAACTGACACACTTACATTGATTTCTGTCAACATGTAAAAGCTGCAGGACGTTTTGTGCGTCATAAGAACTACACGCAACACTTGAAACTGACCGTAAGTCAAAACAAGCTTGTATTCTAAATAACAGTCACAAGCTAAACAGAAATTGTAGTAACTAAACTGGACTACAAATATTCCTGAGTAATGTCATACTTTGATGTCTTACAACCTGCTAGTTCAATGGAGAAGAACCTATTATTAAGAGAATCATCGGCATTTAAAGAGGTTCAATTAATAAATCTTTATCACAGTGTTAATTAATGAAGAATTCTAAAATTTCTTACAACTTTGTTTCAGGATTGTAATTTATGAGTAATTGCCTAGGGAACTAGCCATTAATTTCTTAAAAAATTTTCCTACATCTTACGACTATAAATGCTTCAAAACAAAAAAGATGACATCAATTTAAAGTACCAAAAATAGGAAAGGTGGATAAAAACAGTGAAATGAAAACAAAACTTACGTTTTATTTCTCAAGCACACAATAAAAATTTCACAACACCTGCCACGTGTTTTGAAAGCACACCCCTGTTTAGCCTACGCCTAGTTTTATTCATAAAATCTTCTTCGAAAAAATGATCTTCTTGAACAGAAAAAGTAGCACAGTTGACATCAGGTGACAGTTAACAAACACTTTTCCACTGCAGAAGCAATTCTTGAGGTGTTGTTTTGGAAACCTCTAGAAATGTTTGTTGCTGACTTTCTCAATTGAAGCCACGTATTATCCAGATGAACAGCCGGGGAATTTACAGGAGTATTTCAGCGTCAATTAGTTGTGTTGAATATTCTGAAAATACATAAAATTCTTCCTTAAATGAACTACTGACATATCAAAGTTATTTACGTAAACAAACGGAAACCACACAGCTTAATTTACGATAGAGGAGAATACGTTTCATTTATAGGCTACGAGATTATTTACTGAAAATTAAATTTCTTACCTTAGGATTAAATGCGGACATTTTTTCAGCAGCAAATCTCTTCAAGTTCACGGTGAATTTTATGAATTTTATAAAACCTGTTTTTTATAAAGATCAGTAGTATGTAAATATGAAATAAATACAAAGACTACTGTAACCGTAGACTTCAGTAGAGAGCAAGACGGTAGAATATCAACAACTGTCAATTCCAGCTTTGTTCGACCCCAGCGCCTCTAGTGGTCTGGAAGCAACTATGTGTCTTGTTGCCTCATCTCCCATATAGCTTTCACCGCCGTGGGTCACGGCCACTACTAATTGGCTGGCGCTGCTGCTCATGGTCACAGAGTAACATATACAGAGATGAAGCACCGCCCCCCCCCCCCCCCCCCGCCACGCCCTAAACCACTGTCACGCATTCCGCTCGTAGTTCCATTACGTGACAACAGATGCGAGGCGGGTCGTCTGCTTAGTTCCTGTAGGTCACAACAGAAGCGCTTCTGCAAAGGCCTCTCGACGAGAGATGTAGCATCACAGTCGAAGATACCAGTCAGGGGGGTGTAAAACCAACCTCTCGCGCTTTTGCCCACCGTATTAAATCGCTACCTGTGAGGTAACATGGCAGCTACCGCTGGTTAGTTACAAGTGTCGAATGTTCAAACGTGTGTGAAATCTTATGGGACTGAACTACTAAGGTCATCAGTCCCTAAGCTTACACACTACTTAACCTAAATTATCCTAAGTACCAACACACACACCCATGCCCGAGGGAGGGCTCGAACCTCGGCTGGGACCAGCCCCACAGTCCATGACAGCAGCGCCTTGACCGCTCGGCTAATCCCGCGCGGCGTTACAAGTGTCCCTCAGTGTTTCTATTGAGGTGTGCATGTGAGTTCGCGTTACGTGTTAGTCGGTAGGTATTTCTTGCCCTGCCGAGTGTTCAGTTGTTAACCAGTTTGCTTTGTGAATTTTTTGGGAATAATGTCTATTGTGCAGTTTCTTAGTGTAGCAGTAGCGGCCGTAAGACCGAAGGCGTAGTTTACCACCGTTTTCCAAAAAATGTTCAATTGCAGCGTAAGTGGATTGCTCGTTGTAAACGAGACGACAAAATTAATATTAAAAATGCTGGAATTTGTTCTAAATATTTTCGTGAAAGTGATTACAAACAAGACTTGCAGAATAAATTGTTAAGTCTATCTACAAGGAAATTTATGCAGGATGATGCAGTTCCGTCTCAAAAAATGCCTAACTGGGGCGGAAATAAGTTTGATATTGCAGGTCTTGACACCTAGAATGTTACCGACAGCGTTGTGACAGAGAGAGAACGTCATCGTGATGCTAGAACAGTAGAAAAAAGGAGCTCTCTCGATGTTGAAAATTCTTTCTCTGACGAAAAGTAAATCTAACAACACAGACTTTTGTACCGATCCGATAAGACCAGGAAATTAAAGAGCTAAAGAAAGAATAGGATTAAAAATGCTCTGTTGGAACAAAAAATTAAGTGTATGAAAATAGTTAAAAAGCACAATCTATCTGTAAAACGTAATATACCTTACGCTAGGAGGAATAAGTCTGTATGCTCGGATTTGAGAACTATACTTTCTCGGTGTTTCACACCAGGACATATTCGCTGTTTGTTAAAGAAGAGAAAGCAAGCGAAGTGGAGCTTAGAGAACATTGCAGATGCTCTTACTTTGAGAGCTTTGTCTCCTAAAGCGTACACGTGTCTGAGGAAGAAGAACTACCCTTTTCCCTGCAGGTCAATAATCCAGAAACGAACAAAACAGTAGAAGTGCCAACCAGGTGTCGTGAAAGCAGTTTTGGAGTTAACGCCACAGCACAAATGTTCACGGCATTGCAGGAAACTGCTGTCCTAACAATGTCCAACTCGTCTTAGTTCGCAGCTTGCTTTCAAAGTGGAAGCTGCCCGCGTATTATGACTTTGACGTCGCAGAGTCTAGTGATTTGTTGCAGGATATCATAAAAGAAGTTGAAAGGGCAGGAATCTGTATCGTGGCTGTTACGTGTAACATGGGAGCAAAAAATCTGAAGGTGTGGAAGCAACTTGTTATGTCTACATCCCAGACATTACTCTCGAGTCCTGCTATTCATAGCTGACCTGCTTTTTATGTTCCACATTTTCTGAAATTACTAACAAATTATTTTCTTAATGATGGTATCACTTTGCGTGATGGTTCGGTGACTACAAAAATTGTGATAGATCTTCTTCGACAGCATAAAGGTGATCTCTCGACAATTCCTCGTATATCGCAGGTTCACCCTAACGTTATTGAACGTGATCGTTGGAATGTCCACATGACTGCGCTGATACTTTTACTTCGCACTGCCCAAGCTGTGAAATACATCGTGCATAAAGATCGTGAAGGAGGCTTCATGGAACGGATGGGCGATGCTTTCGATGTGCTGAACTCGGGATATCCACAGGGTCATGAAGCTCCACTTAGAAGTGGTTAATGGTTTAATATGAGAAGTAAGGGAGACTCTCTAAAAATATTTCTAGAAATTTGTTCTAATATGGGAATAAGGAAAAGAAACTGTCCCCTCCTGTTCCAGAAGCGATTCATTATATCAAAAAATTTCGTAAATCAATATATTTCGTAAATGTAATAGCATGGGATTAGAAATAAGAGATGGAGTTTACCTACATCATTTATTGCTTGCTGATGATCAAGTAGTCGTAGCACAAAATGGGGAGAATGCTAACTATATGTGCAATGAACTGGCAGTAGCATACAAAACTTGGGGTTTGAAGATTAATTACCAAAAAACAGAATACTTGATTAATGATTCAGATGAGCTATACATTGAAGGAAAGAAAATAAAAAAGAGAACACTTTCTGTTGTTTGGGATCCATTTTAGAAATCGAGGGAAAATCAGAGTCAGAAATCAATAAAAGAATTAGTAGCGGACGGAGGGTCATTGGGATGCTTAACTCAGTCTTATGGAGCAGGAATGTAATGAGCAGAACTAAAAAATTAATATAGAAATCCATATTAGAGAGTGTGGTTCTGTATGGCACAGAGACCTGGACAATTAACATTAAGCACATTAAAAAATGACAAGCTCTAGAGACCTTTGCAAGAAGCCCACGCTGGAAAATAAGTAATGGAAAGAAGCGCCTTACCAAGATTTTGGGCTTTACTTTTTGTTCTGCTGTGCGCTATTTTGACAGTGGTAGCTCCCTAGTTCACTAGTATAGAGGCAATACTCCAAGCTGTGATGAGCTAATACTCATTACTAGACACTGCGATAAGAACTGATCCTGTATAACAGACATTAAACATACTCGTAGTGTCACAAGTAAATTCTGTTGCACAATTTTGCATACAGCTGCAGCTGTAAACGAGCACTTTAGGCAGAAACATGTATTACAGTTAATGCTATGTACTTTATACATATTTAATTGGATTTATGGTACACAATGAGCTTTAATAGACATGTAGGGACTGAATAAAGACAAAGACCAGTCACATAAGGATATCAATAAGCAGCTTGATTATCATTATGCAAATAGTCGCTACTTCATTCAGCGTATGGTGACTGATAGAATGATTTTGTGTTCTGTTTGATCGTTATGTTCAGTGTGTTTTTCGTTACTACTGATAAGAGGGATCACTGTACTTACCTAATTAGTTTTCAGAGTTGTTGTTGCTTATATCTACATTGGTCTAACAGAGAGAGTTTGCAATGTTGAGACAGAAGGGCCAAATGGTTATGTTACTTAATACCTCCCCTTCGTTTCTGAACGTAGAGGACTCCTTTTACACGTAAATTATTAGTGTTGACAACTCAGAGGCTTATACTATTATCAACAGAACTCTTTGTCAGTTAAAGTGAGTTTATTGATCCCACTTACAAATTATAACCTTAGATAATGACAGACTGAACCAAATTAACTAATATTTTGGTGTCTGTAGAAGACAAGGCCTAGCTCGTGAATACATTACAAATGAATACAAGAATAGCCGGCCGGAGTTGTAGAGCGGTTCTAGGCGCTACAGTCTGGAACCGCGCGGCCGCTACGGTCGCACGTTCGAATCCTACCTCGGGCATGGATGTGTGTGATGTCCTAATGTTAGTTAGGTTTACGTAGTTCTAAGTTCTAGGGGACTGATGACCTCAGAAGTTAAGTCCCATAGTGCTCAGAGCCATTTTTTGTTCAAATATCAAATATGTGTGAAATCCTATGGCACTTAACTGCAAAGGTCATCAGTCCCTAAACTTACACACTACTTAACCTAAATTATCCCAAGGACAACACACACACCCATGCCCAAGGGAGGACTCGAACCTCCGCCGGGACCAGCCGCACAATCCAGGACTGCAGGGCCTGGACCTCTCGGCTAATCCCGCGCGGCGAAACATTTTTGGATATCCCCTAGCTGCATACAGGCGTTGATAAAAGTCAACAGCCGGCCGGGGTGGCCGAGCGGTTCTAGGCACTACAATCTGGAACCGCGCGACCGCTACGGTCGCAGGTTCGAATCCCGCCTCGGGCATGGATGTGTGTGGTGTCCTTAGGTTAGTTGGATTTAAGTAGTTCTAAGTTCTAGTGGACTGATGACATCAGAAGTTGAGTCCCATAGTGCTCAGAGCCAAAAGTCGACAGGGACAGTCGAAAATGTTTGCGCCGACCGGGACTCAAACCCTGCTTACATTTCAGACGCTCTGTCCATCTTTTTTTGTTTGTTTTGTTTCGTCGTTGACATCTGTTCAAGTTCTTTTGTTGATCCTTCCATTCAGTTTTTTATTACAGAGGCAAACCGACTCTCTGACCGAACACATCCATCTGAGCCACCAAGGACACAGAGGATAGTGCGACTGCAGGGACTTATCTTTGTCACGCCTCCCGTGAGACCCACATTCGCAACTTATTGTCCCCCACTATATTCATAGTGCCCCTCCCCCTTATACTCATTACTCGCGGCTTTACTACCGATTCCCTAAAGAGTTAGGGTGCTGTTTGTGCATCTGCACATAAGAAGATGGTCAAATGGCCGGTGAGCCTTAACTACATATATATGAAGATGGTATCTGTCCTTTCGGACATGTCTGAAAGAACATACACCATCTTCATACATATAAAGATAGTTATGCCTAAGGCATCAAATACTAAAGCAATACAATTGGTTTTAAGGTACCTTTCCTTGTCTTTCACAAAAAAGAAGAGAATTTCACGGCTGTGTTTTTTTGGGACGGATCCGCACCCGTTATGCGCACTATTTCTTCCTGACATGACACGCCTCAGGTTCTTAAAAACCTTTCCAGAAAACTCTTTGTGGCGACAGCCTAAAGGTCAGTAGCGTCTCAGCTTCACAGCACAACTTGCTTGCTGACACGTCGAGTTTCAGTGGCGCAATTGCTGCCTTTGTATATGCTTAGTTGTGACAAAGCCAGTGCTGCCGTCGAGGGCACGTGTTACTCAATGACGACGTTCAAGGGGAAGTGATGATGGAGATACATACTACCTGCTGCCTGCTACCTGGGAAGTTCCTCATCCCAACCCCATCATGCATCGTCTGATGGAATTGCTCAAACCTCTCGCCTCGCAACCATACTTCCGTCAACGGGCCATTACGGTGGTTTCCCGTCTTTCTTTGTCGGTGCAATCGTGGGCAGCACTGGGGAAGCAGAGTGGCTGCAGTGAGGTGCAGGTGACCATGTACCCTGGACCTCGGCGTACGAGAGGTGGACTGACGGTGAATGACGGCTGTCTAGTGGATGCTGGAGGGTCCAACAGCACATTGGCTGTCTGTTTGCGGCCGCTGGCTCGAACATTTCTGCTGCCTGGATTGGTCCATATACAGGGTGTTTCAAAAATGATCGGTATATTTGAAACGGAAATAAAAACTAAACGAGCAGCGATAGAAATACACCGTTTGTTGCAATATGCTTGGGACAACAGTACATTTTCAGGCACACAAACTGTCGAAATTACAGTAGTTACAATTTTCAACAACAGATGGCGCTGCGGTCTGGGAAACTCTATAGTACGATATTTTCCACATATCCACCATGCGTAGCAATAATATGGCGTAGTCTCTGAATGAAATTACCCGAAACCTTTGACAACGTGTCTGGCGGAATGGCGTCACATGCAGATGAGATGTACTGCTTCAGCTGTTCAATTGTTTCTGGATTCTGGCGGTACACCTGGTCTTTCAAGTGTCCCCACAGAAAGAAGTCACAGGGGTTCATGTCTGGCGAATAGGGAGGCTAATCCACGCCGCCTCCTGTATGTTTCGGATAGCCCAAAGCAATCACACGATCATCGAAATATTCATTCAGGAAATTAAAGACGTCGGCCGTGCGATGTGGCCGGGCACCATCTTGCATAAACCACGAGGTGTTCGCAGTGTCGTCTAAGGCAGTTTGTACCGCCACAAATTCACGAAGAATGTCCAGATAGCGTGATGCAGTAATCGTTTCGGATTTGAAAAATGGGCCAATGATTCCTTTGGAAGAAATGGCGGCCCAGATCAGTACTTTTTGAGGATGCAGGGACGATTGGAC